>NW_020438920.1:421989-515163 GCF_000699045.2 Agrilus planipennis | reverse complement strand
TCACCACACATATGACACCGTTTCACATTCGATACGCTTTGAAGTCCTAGCCTGCTTTTCTCCCCTGTGGAAACGCGTTTTATGGTGTCTTCTTTCTTGTCCTGGATCTTCCTGTGGGACTTCATCTCGCTCTTCATATCTTCAAATTGAGAAAACCTTTCCTTCAGTTGTCGGATAGTTTTCGCTCCATATAAAATAGATTTCTCAACTGGGTCTTCTGGTATTCCCTCTATTATGTACTTTATTACGGTTCGAGGTTCCAGATCCGCTTGGCTGGCTATCTCGAGCATCTTATACGTATACTCTTGATACGTTTCGTCGTTCCTTTTATTTCGCCTGGATAACTCGCGGTGAACCTTGTAGCTATCCACCACTTCCTCAAACTCGCTTTTTAGCGCGGATTTTAAACTTTTCCAAGTCTTACCGCATTTTTCGTATCGGACGAAGAGCTTGGCTGAACCAGTGAGAAGACGTTTTGCATAAGCCACCTTCTGAACATCAACCCACTGACACAATTCTGCCATCTCCTCGAAATCATCCAACCACCGAGTGACGCTTAGTTTTTCATCACCACTGAACTTTTCTAATGATTCTTCCACATCTCGAAAAGTCAGGGATACTTGTTCACGTGTTTGCTTCCGTCGGCAACCCGTCTTAGTCGCTTTGGGAACGTCTTCGTCATCTTCTTCGTATTCACTTTCGCTATCTTCTTCGTCTTCACCTGGTTCGACATAATCATTCGTAATAGCCTCATTGTTCATCATCAGTGCAGTTCGGAGTCGCTCCTGTAATTCCTTTTTGCTTCCTTGCGTAGACAGCTCCAATTCTTCCAACTTTTTCCGTAAATCTGCCATCTTCATCTTCACGATATCGCCCTGGTTATCACTCATGATTCCAAACTTCTTAAATAGTTTGCAACAATTTCTAATTGTTCAAACTCTGATGAACCACTCGCGACACACAACCAATATGCCTTTCTTCTTTTAAACACTACCGATTAGCGGCTTCACGTTACACTATCGATATCCCGGTTGAGCCCCCAAAATATGTAGGGATTTAATTTGATAGCATAAACGTTACTCAAAATCGTAGTGTCCTTTTTTCTTATTTATTTACAAGTATATACAGAGCTGATATTTACAAGAAAACATACGCGATCCTCGAACAACCTTCTTCTTTTCAATCTGAACAACGACTTCCTTAACATCAATCACCAACTTCCAAACGCGCTACCTGCTACCCCCATGGGTAGAGTACCATAAAACTATAAATCGTTGTTCGAGCATTCGCTGTCTTTATTCATAACATTTTAAGTAATATCTTATTTTCTATTAGTACCTAACTTGACTTTATTAATTAATTCTACACGCTCCCGATACCACATATGGAAGCTTGAAGGTTAATTTCAAAAAGTTAATTAATAGACCTTTACACTAGTTAATTTTTCTATCTCTTGGGAACCGTATTTTTTTTTCTGGATAAAAGGTACGTTCCCAACCAGTCTTAGGACTGATGACCCTATGATGATGAAAAGGTACCCTTTGTCCTCTTCTGTACCCCCGACAACAGTTTCATGATGATCGGTTGACTAATTAAGATGTGAAATCATAAAAGACAAACAAACCCATGTTCTCGTTTATAATATTAGTTAGGAGTTTTTATTTTTTGTTATTATGATTATTTATATTATTATTATTTTTTGTTTTTAGCGCTTACAGGAGTATTTAATTTTCAGTATAATTTCGATTTAAATTTAATAAAAACAATTAGTTTTATGAAGATGGTGCCCATTGAACTTCCGGGTTCAGAACTAAAGTTCACTTAAACCCCTTAAAAACGGCACTGTATTTCTGTCGTCTTTATCTTTAAAAAAGTTAAAAGTAACATCAGCTCTTCTTCAATAACGACCTTAAACAAATTAGTTTCTTATTTGAAAGATTTTTTATCTATATAGCTTGTATCAAAGTAGTTCAATGGTAAACATTTACATTATAATTTCGTTCAATACATTACCATCCAAGTTCAATGACTGATCTAAATTTATCAAGTTCGTGCACATTTTCTGTAGTAAAAACAACAAAATTCGCGAGTGCTGTGCCTTAAATAATTAATATTACTATGTATGGATTACATGAAATGGAAATCAGAAAACAATAAGGAAGTTGACAAAAATGTGACTAGTTATATCTATCTATCTATCCACTCATAACTTCAAACTAGTTCTAACTTCGTTTTTATACTTCCCTCTAATTATATTAACGAAAAAAAATCTTTCGTTTTCTAAATGATTTAAAAGACACCCATTGGTACTTTTAGAAATAGTTAAAAACTCTATTTAAAATATTTAGACTCACCTGGAGGAATGATCTATCTGATGTTTCATAGAAATCAATTCAGTAGAAACAGACGATGAGATATAAATAAAATAATAACTGCAATACATATTATTGTACCCCATGGTATTCTAAATTACGGTATATATTTAATATACTAATTATTACTTACTTAATAGGGATTTAATAATTAAGTTTACGTGGTCGTCGTTGATCTTTGACAAGTACTTACGACACCAACAAGCCGCTTGTAAAACCTTTCATGAAATTTTGTACAAACATTGCCACGAGTACAGACGAGGACATGGGATACCTTTTACACAAAAAAAAAATACTGTTCCCGAGGGATAGAGAGATAGTTTTATGTTGTTGTCGTTAGAATATTTCGGAAACTACTTCGATTTGAATTTTGAAAATTTAGTTGGCATTAACTTCGTTATTTTAAATTGAACGCCCTGTAATGATGGTATTGAATTTTACTTATGATTTTAGGTAGATTTCCTACTTCTAAAATTTACTGCTTTCCGGATATTAACTTATTTTAAAAAAATTAGTACAGATAACAAAAAAACATGCATACGTTACAGTAAGAAAGCTGGAAGAAAATTATTTTTAGGAAAGATAGATATACCCTCAAGCTTCCCTTCCATATTTTCAAAATGGGTTAATTACACACAGGGTGTTATATATTTAATGGAGAATTTGGTTAACTTCAAACAATCGTAAGTTCATTTTTTCCAATAGAACACCTTCTATGTATTTTCATAGCCATATGCAGAATTTTTATTCTCTTTCGAATAATATAAGTATATTTTTCTGTTAAAAATTTCACAGCCATCTGCGTCAAAAATTAAACGATTTTAGTTGGATCACAAAAAACAGTAAATAATTTGAAAATTAGGGGAGATAGATATAGGGAACCACAGTACTTTCCGAAATATTCCAATGAGTGCCCCAAAAATTTTCAGTCTCTCTCCAGTCTCTCAGAGTCTTTCAGCGTCTCTGAGAGCTTCTCTCACAGTCTTTCACAGTCTCTCAGTTATTGCCTAGATGTTTTTATGGATCTCCCACAGTCTCTGTATGAGAGACTCAAACGATAAAATTGTTAATTCAGATATTCCAGTCTCTCACAGAGAGACTGAATGAATAAAACTGAAAAATTGAGACTCGAGTCTCTGATCTCGTAGAAAGACTCGGATCTTTGAAATATGTTGAACTCAGAAAATTTTAACCATGTCTATCGAGATACCACTTATTGAGAGATTCGAGTCTCTCGTTCACAGATTCGAGTCTCTCGCTAAACAGTTTTTTTTGGCAGTCTCTCGACAGTCTCTCTCAGCGACACCAGAAAGACTCGATGAGACGGAGACACGAGTCTCGCTTTCAGAGACTCTGAGAGACTGAACATTTTTGTCTCGGGTGGTCACTGTGTCAGAAATACAGAAAAGGACCTAGGGTACCTTTTATCTAGGGGGATAGAATAATTAGTTTTGCGTGGTCGATAGACCCTGCCAGGCTATGCTTCAATGAATTAATATCAATGATAAATATGCTATAATAAAACGTTAAAAACCTATAAAAATGATAATACTAGTGTTTGTCTGAATGTAACTTTATGTAACTGTAGAAAACTGCTGACACGAAACATCAAACACCACGAAAGTTGCTTGCCTATTCGATTAGTGAACTTAACTTGCAACAAAGGTTCATTCATAATAATTTTCAGTCTACACGTATTAGCAAGTTTATGTGAATTCTACATATATATACGTTTAATATTTACGATGCAAAATACCGTTGTCTTTATGCTCAGTTATAACATTTGAACTAAATACGTATACACATACAAATGTGTACAGACATATTCGCACTTTGAAACGGTTTGCTCTAATTCAAATCTATGAACATACACATATATATATATATATAGATCTTCGTTGTATGCGATCTTTATCTGTATCGAACAAAGGACTTTCAGGGAAAAGGAAATTCACATTTTTTTACAATGGTCCATATTATCATCATCATCATAAAGTCGTCAGTCCTAAGACTGGTTGGGCACGCACCTCCACTCCTTATCCTAAGTTTATCTTCGTATTTCCCTAAAACCAGAACAACCTACATCATTAACTATTAACTCCACGCCTGAGAAGGTCTCCTACCAACCTATCTCGCCTATTTCTTTTTAATTTCCATAGAATCCTCTGTTCTCCTATTCTTTCTAATACCTCTCCATGTCTAACCTTCTATATCCACGGTATCCTCATCATTCGCCGATAGCACCACATTTCGAAAGCTTCTAACCATTTCTTTTCCGTCGCGCCCATTGTCCATTTTTCGCACCCGTACAGCGCCGCGCTCCAAACATACACCTTTAGCAATCCTTTTCGAATTTCTAAATTAACCATTCGCGAGCATAGAAGTGACTCTTATTTATAGAAAGCGAGTCGACCCTGCTCTAGGAAAGATCTGAAAAGTCATAATATACTAATTTACTAATATTATCACAAAACTAGGCGTTTTGAGTTATGGAAGATTATAAACATATATAGGCAGGTACTTGTGATTTTACGTTGTCATCGTTACAAAACTTACAACGCCATGACCCACCCTTATCTCATGCAAAAGAAACAGCTGGCTAGTACCTCCCTGATTCAGTTTCAACTCAACTAAACTAAACTTGATGAAGTTACTGTCTAGCGAAAGAATTGTCATTCCTAAATAGAATGTTGTGTGAAAAGTTTACAAGGTATTATATGTTTAAACCATTTGGAAATCTTGTTACCTACGTGGAAAATTCCCTTATCCACGACACCCTCCCTCAGGATTTGGTACTGGTTTAACGTTAATATAATTATCTAATAATGTATATATATTGTATGAACGGATACTAACTCTTTAATGAAAGTAAAAGTGATGTTCTTATCAATTCTTCGTAAATCACTATCTATGATTTTAATGCTTCAAGTGGATATTTTTGTGGGAGTTAAGAAATATTTGTCACAGTTAATTACAAATATCTCACTTGGAAGAGTCATCAACTTGACTTAACAGATAGCAACAGACTTAAATTATTTTCTTTTCCATGAAATTGCCTAGCGATATTTTGACTACTTTAGGCTAGGTACATTAAGAAGCTTTTATAACCTGAAGTAGATTTTAGTTACAGTAGATCACTGTTATCGAACTGCACACATTACAAAAATCATAGTGCTTACGTCTGCCTTAATGTTGTATTCTGGATATCGATGGCTACCTATTAATATTGTAACGAAATCAAATATTTTGTCTGTACATTCTTCTTTGTATTTTGGTAAAAGTAGCAATAAAATTGGACAATTATTTTTATCATCGTCATCATCATTGTTGTCGTCATCATCATAAGGTCGTTAGTCTTAAAAGACTGGTCGGACACGGACACCTCCACTCTTTCTTATTCTGAACGAATCCTCGTATTGTAAACAGTAATATTATCTAGGTCCGAGAAGGCACCCTTTCAACCTATCTCGTCTATTTCTTATTGACTTGCATCGCGCCCTCTGTTTTTCTACTCTTTCTAATACCTCCTCATTACTAATCATTTCCAACCACGATATCTTCATCATCCCCCTGTAACATCACCATATTTTAATCGATTCTAATATTTTTTGTCCGTCACGTTTCGCACTCGTGCTGAGTCATACTTCAGACATACATGTTTAATAGTCTTTGGTCATTGTAATTTCGTATTTTGTTTCATAGAAATCAATTCAGTAGAAACAGACGATGAGATATAAATAAAATAATAACTGCAATACATATTATTGTACCCCATGGTATTCTAATAATGAATTATCCTGAAACACCTAATTTGTTTATATTTATAGTAGAATATATGTATAAAAAATGAATTAAATTAAGTTGCATTCTAGTAACCCATGAAAAATAGACCCACATTTACATTTTACTTATAAGATAAATGACCAGGCTATGACTCACAGTTAGAACAGGAGCGTTCAACAAAAAATTCTTTGATTGCACGCATGATGAGTCATACATGACAGGGATTTGTAAGATAATCATCTTGTCTGGTTTGTTGCAAACAAACCGTAAAAGAATGCAGCACCCTTTCACTGATACCTGAAGAATTGAGATGAACTTAAGTGACTCATTTGACGAAAGAAGAATTTCCGGTGTGTCTCATCATCGGAGTTTAGTTTTATTGAGTACTCACTAAACCGTTCTTTGGTCCGTCTTTTAGTCACTTGCATAGTATGGATTAAAAAGCGACTCCTCTAAAAAATTTGGATTAGAATAGCAGTGGAATTTGAAAATGTTATGAAATTTCTTGTCCATTACAATTGTAAAAAATTTTGAAATAAATCAGTTAAAAAACAAATAAAAATTTAATAGCATGACGTATGGAACAAATATAATCAGTTGAAATATACTTCATTTTTGAAGTTTTTATCACATTTTGTGTAAGAACATGTTCCTTAAAGTAACTTTATGTTATTAATACTATTTATCAATAGAAAGATTTTTTGTGTAGGGTAGTCTGGAGATTTAGATTGCTGTTTCAGCATCCGTCGTTTTGCTCGGATTAGACTTTTTGTGACTTCCTCTTCTTTGTAAGGAATAATAAAACATGCACACCTGAAATCTAAACGCTTTGTGGAATTTCGGGTGGTATATTTTATTACTTAAAGTACTTACAGCACTCCAATTTATATTCAAAGTATTTTTAAAGAATAATTATTAAATATAGTTTATTTATGTTTCACTTTACTTTATCACTTCTTCCTTATGAAGGGTTTTCAGTGTAATTCTATTTGATTTGTTCAGTAACGAATATCATCCAAAATAAACAACCCCTAATCACATGCTACACCCTCGAATCTCCAGTGGTTTAGAAAATGTTTTTTTAGCCTGCCAGTATGTATTATTTCTCACCCTAATAATAGATTTTGTCCCGACGCACAACCCAGTCAACAAAGAAAATTTAATATATCTAAGTTCATTCACAGTCGTGGTCTGTTCGATTGTGTACTAATCCATTTATACATTTATACAGACAAAACGTACAAATGGGGGCTGACCAATAAATAATTGACTACATTCCCCTTAAGGAAAGATAAATATTTGCAGGATCACAAATGACTAAAATCTACAAATGCTATAGCTCGTAAAGATAAATAATGTAGGTACGTATGTACAGAAGGGTGACCGAAAAGTATCGACAGTATTCTTTCCTTTAATATTAAATTAAAAGTAGTAGGAACTTTACATCTGAAGAAGGCGAGGTTGTGCCAAAGCAACTAATATGTTTATTTGATTAAAATGTAAGCAATATAGTCTGTAGTGGAAACGTAAGAGAGCTTTCCATTTTACTGATTTTAACAATATAAATGTTTATTTACAATTCGCCACTAAAATACAATAACGACAAAATGTTTCGATTTAGGTTTTACCCGCGGCTTCGCTCGCAGTGATGTCCTTAAAACGTGTCAAAGATTCTCGACGATCACATAAAACTAATTTTTATATCCCTCGGGAACAGTAGTTTTTGAAGTAAAACTTCTTTACGCACGGTAGGGTAAGTTCGTTTCATGCGAGTTGCTATGTAATAAAATCATGCAGCGGATGTAGTGGGTATCGCTTGAGCCGTGAGCGGGCTTCAATGCAACGTTCGTTACAGGCAACTCCGGCATATACATGCATACATGTAAAATTTAAATTCATAGTGTACAAATAATACCATTAAACCAGTTCCTTAACCCCTATCCCGGTATATTTGTGTCACTTCAGTAGCGTGTTGTATAATTGTTGTAAAACGTTGTATTTTTTTTTTCTGAATAAAAGTAGCTTGTGCCCTTTTCTGCACTTCTCACAATATGGGTACAAAATTTTATGAAGATCAGTTGAGTAGTTAAGGCGTTAATTGGCAATAACCAAACTATACTAACTCGGATTCACATTGATATTATTGATTAGAATTAGTAATCATGCAGAAACTTGAAGGTTAATTGCAAAAAGTTACTTAATAAATCTTTACACTATTTTATATTTACATATTAGGTTTTACCCGCGGCTTCACTCGGGTTGATGTCCTTAAAACGTGTCAAAGATCTTCGACGATCACATAAAACTTATTTTTATATCCCTCGGAAACAGTAGTTTTTTTCTGGATAAAAGTACCCTATGTCCTTTTCTGTATCTCTCACAATATGGGTACAAAATTTCATGATGATCTGTTGAATAGTTAAGGTGTTAAGTAGTAATAAACAAACTAACTCGGATTCGCATTTATATTATTGGTTAGGACTAGTAATCATATGTGTAGGGATTTAATTTGATAGCATAAACGTTACTGAAAATCGTAGTGTCCTTTTTTCTTATTTATTTACAAGTATATACAGAGCTGATATTTACAAGAAAACATACGCGATCCTCGAACAACCTTCTTCTTTTCAATCTGAACAACGACTTCCCTAACATCAATCACCAACTTCCAAACGCGCTACCTGCTACCCCCATGGGTAGAGTACCATAAAACTATAAATCGTTGTTCGAGCATTCGCTGTCTTTATTCATAACATTTTAAGTAATATCTTATTTTCTATTAGTACCTAACTTGACTTTATTNTTTTCGGATCTGTAAAGAAAATTAAAATTTTATTCCAAATAAAAATAAAATAAAATAACATTTTCGTGCTTCTTTTTTCCGCAAAATAAATTTTATTTAACAGGATAGATAATGGGCGGTACCTAACAAAATTGATGTTTAATTCAATAATTCAATTTGTAACAACTAATCACATACGTAATTAGGTCTCAAAGGTTATTGAATCATAGTAGGTGAATTGGGACATCAAATTCTCTAATACTTATAAGTTCTTGGTCAGTTATTTATAGAAAAAAATTAATTCATCTTACGGCCTATAACTCCAATCATTTATAACGTTTAAAAACCATTTAAAACAAAGCGTTAAATAACGTTATTATGACGAAAAATAAAAGACATTCTCTTAAAACAAAAGTAAGACACTTTTAATATATGTATAAATCAAATATCTGACCCGATTTCTTCACCGTCATACGTTTTGTGGTTTATTCTTTCTGGCTTTCTTTATTCAAAATTAATTAACTGTGTCCCAGTTATACCCGTTATATCTTTTAAAAAACGAATACTGAATACGATAACCTTAAAAGGATACGAACTAAACCTGGTTTTGTTTAATACAATACCATCATTAAATTGACATTTCATTATTAAAAACACCAAGCTGATCTCTTAAAGAAATCCCTGTATGCATATACATACTACGACAAATTTTAAAAATTAAAAATTACCTAAATTGCACCATCAAGTTTAATATGAAAATTGTAAAATTGCGATGATATACGGATTTTGGTTACTCTTAAAAAGAATTTGTTTTGTACGCCCATTTTGCTATCACTCACGGTTTCCGTATCCTTTGAAGGTAGTTTAATTCCAGAAAAAAAGTGTATAAGTAAAGCGAAACCTTTTGCGACAAATTGCTAAGAATATTCAGCTCGTCATACTTTGTAAATCCATATATATATATAAAAGTCGTGTTAGTTACACTATTTATCTCAATTTTCAATAACGGCTGAACCGATTTGGCTGAAAATTGGTCGGTAGGTAGCTTACAACCAGAAGACGGACATAGGATACTTTTTATCCCGTTCCCATGGGGCGGGGAGTGGTGTAGAGGAGTTGCAATATTTAAATGGAACATATATTATTTATCGTCAGATTTACTTGAAACTTTGTCTTAATGGTCTCTCATTTAACTTCTGAAAGACCTATCTCGACATTTTAAAACATTCAACTTCCAAAGGGGGGGGAGTTGCAATTTTTGTTTGAGACACGTTATTATTTGTGGTTGAATTTACTTGAAACTTGGTATACATGCTGTTTGATATTATTAATCAAATAAAAAGAAGTTGCAACGTTTTCATGGAGTATATTTTATTTGTACTCGGATTTACTCGACGGTTGCTCATTGTTGAAATTAAGCAAATACGTGTTTTGGCAATTTTTAAAAATCAACCCTTAAGGATGAAATGTTGTTGCTACGTTNATGATCTATCTGAAATATAATAATTTTAATTTAGTATTTAAATCTTAAATCAAATTGAATTCTTTATTAGAAAGAAAATAACAAAAATTGACTGTTTAGCATAGTATAAGTTCTGGATGCGGATAAATTAATGTTTTGATTTGATGATACTTTATTCAGTTGAAGAAATTAACCGGCGTATGTTTAGATTCTTACATTACAATTTTCTGCAATTGGTTATATAATCATTAAATATAATCGTTCCGAGTAAGGTCAAATGAGTTGTGCTAAGCAATTTATATAATACAATAAACGTATTCACCAGGAAAATTAATTACTTCCTTTAAATAACGTTTGTTAAGCTACTACTTGCGGTAGTGTAAATTCTAGTGATATTAGAAGAGAGTGAATACAATATTATATTGAACGGATAATCTTATAGATTCGTAAATATAATTTATTCTTCGGTTACTTATTTTCTATTTGGACCAGGAAGTTATGGCTCGGTTGGTCTAGTTCTCTATTGCTAGTCCTCCATGTCTCTTTTCCTACAGGCCGTCAATACTCTAAATTAGCATCATGTGGATCTTGAGATTCAGATATTTTTAAACCAAAATGATAATCCTAATTAGGCCAAATTGAAATTCAGCTACAAAAGATACCTCACAAATGGCTACTGTCTAGGATGTTTTGTCTTTGTACGTACTCCACGTAATAAGGTCCGCGAAAAGGTTAAAACTTTTTTGAGTTTTGGGATAAGCAAGTTAATTTTAAAAGGTAATTCATATTCATATTCAATCCCCAATTTTGTTGATCTGTAATCAGATTTCCAACCATTTATTTTTCGCATAAAAAAAGTCAAATGAAATATCATGTGATAGAAATCACGCAAGAACAGTTGACAAACAGGGAAGTATGGACAGAAGGCGTTGTCATAGTTTTTATGTGTTTATGTTGTCACTTGTTTTAAGCGGGTGTTTGGTGGTGGATTCGCAAACCCATATGCACTCTAAAATAGAGAAATATCGAACATTATAGGGCATTTTAATTTTTTTTTGAGACACCGTGGTCGAAATATACGAAAATTTTCTAACTTAGTATCAAAGCCCAGTTCCGCCGTTCAAACGTAATAGACCTCGAGCATTACAGTCTAGAAATTAATATTAAAGGACATACTTATAGATGCACTCTCATGTATACTAAATGTATGATTGGTAGCTGGTGGTTGACTCACAAACCTTTACATTCTACAAAATGGATAAATTTAACATTATAAGATTTTAGGGCATATTCGTCGAAATATATGAAAATGCTGTAATTTAGTGTCAGAACCCAACTCTACCATTCAAATGTAACAATCCTCGAACGTTTTAGCCAAAAAACATTAAAGGACATTCTAATGGGTGCATTTTTATTAGAAATGAAGAAGTATTAGAAAGAATAGGAGAACAGAGGACTCTATGGAAGTCAATAAAAAAATAGGCGAGATAGGTTGGTAGGACACCTTCTCAGGCATGAAGGTCTAGTCAGAGACTTATTAGAGGCAGAAACAGGAGTTGGGAGGGGTAAAGGTAGACCTAGATTAGATTACTGTTCGCAAATAGTTAAGGACGTGGCATGTACTATTTTAAGAAAATGCGAAGTTTAGCCCAGGATAGGAAAAAGTGGATGTACGTGTCCGACTAGTCTTAGGACTGACGATCTTATGATGATGATGGTAGGTGCCTTGGGGCTGGTGGATGACTTGCAGATCCATACATACCCCAAACCAAATAAACCTAAAAAATTATAGGTGATTCCAAATATTCTTTAGGACATTTTTGTCGAAATAATTTAGTTTTAGAATAAATCAAGCTCCACCAGCTCCACCACTCAAAAATAGTACTCCTCGAACGTTCCACCCTAGTACGTACATGTTCATTTACTCTAACCGGGGTCTTTGGGGGCAGGTGGTTAACCCGCAGATCCATACACACCCCAAAATGGATAAATCTAAAACATTATAAGTGACTCCAAATATTTTTAAGCGTACATTATTGGACATTCTAATAGGTAATTTTCATTCATTGTAAACGGGTGTTTTGGGGTCGGTGGTTGTCCTGCAGATTCATACACATCCCAAAATGGATAAATCTTAAAAACTTTAAGATATTCCAAGTAATTTTTAGAACTTTTTAATAGAAATATACATAAAATGCCCTAATATATTGCTAGAAGTCTAACTACTCATACATAATTTCTCCAACATTCCAGAACATTCTTGACTATTCCGGTTCATTTTAACAATGTGGAGAAAATTTTTATATACAAAAGGTTCCCATTCTTTATAATACCTATTGGTCATTTAACCATCATACAAATGCCGGTAGTCCATGTTGGATAATTATGACTAAAACGTGAGATGTATGGACGTGCATAGGGTTGCCACCTTTTCAGGCTTTACATAAAGTATCTCGACTAAAAGGTTAAAAAAAAGTACTCAGCATAAAAATAAAGTATTTTACTTTTTGTTTTTAAAAACATATTTTTTGTTACACCTAGCAGCCAGTAACAAATTGCTGTNCAGAACACAGGCCAACTTTTACCTACTTTCTTAACAGCGCGTTTTAGAAAATACCACAAACGGCGCGGTAAACGCCATCTGTAGTTTCAGCAAGTAGATATCCATATATTTAAATTATTTTATTCGATTATGGTAACGTTCCTATCACGTTGAGGTTAGCTACGTCCGGATTCGTTTCAGCAAGTACATATCCATATTTTAAGGACCTTGTTGGAGCATACGTAATCCTAAAATGTAGCATCGTACTACAGATGGCGTTTACCGCGCCATTTGTGGTATTTTCTTCTGATTAACTTAGAAATTCGAAAAGGATTGTTAAAGGTGTGTGTTTGAAAATAAAACGCTACAGTTTAGCACTCGTAAGGGCAAAATACCGCTCTAGTGTGAGTTCCCACCATTTACTCCGATTCCGCGCTGCATTCGGTGCAGCTCCCGCTATATGTCTCTGGTTTGAGGTATCCTTAAGATGTAATAAGAACCCAGGCATCGGATTAAAAAATCTTAATTTTAACACTTCTGATTCCCAGATATATTCCTCTTTAACCAACCAAACCAGAATCTTTATAGACTGGCCGCAGGTAAAAGTACAAACAAAAACAGTTTTTAAAAGGAAATTTGCCGTGAACACATGAAATATCCTCCGCAAAATTTTCAAACATATGCTGTAAATACAAGTGGCTTACCTTGAAAGCAAGAAGAGACAAGAGAGGAACCGGTGCGTTTCTTCTTACGTCTCTTGCGTTTTGCCTCTTCCTTACGTCTGGCGAGCTCGCGGGCGCGAGAGTCCGCGTCCATTTGTTCTCCACTGTCCGATGCACTCCCATTACCACCCCCGGTGCTGTCACTCGTACTCCTACCTCCGCAACCTCCGACAACAGCACCAGTACCGCCATTGGACAGATCCGAGCAGCGTACAGAATTAAACGACGAAATAAGGCATTCTGGAACAAATAAAGGCAAATATGTAATGACAATTATTGGATATACAACAATTAGAAAATAAATTAGTTCTCTTCGAGTACCCCAAAATCTTGTAAAAAGTGTTTGCAGAGTGTATTCTGTGGCTGTTATTAGATAACAAGACGGTAATATGGGTCTAATGTGGCTGCATTTTTCGCAACGAATGAGGAACCGAACTAGGGTTGCCACTTTTTCAGGCTTTACATAAAGTATTTCTCGATTAAATGGTTAAAAAAAAAGTACTCAGCATAAAAGTAAAGTATTTTATTTTTTGTTTTTAAAAACATACTTTTTGTTACACCTAGCAGCCGAACTAGGGTTGCCACCTTTTTAGGCTTTACATAAAGTATTTATCGACTAAAAGGTTAAAAAAAAAGTACTCAGCATAAAAGTAAAGTATTTTATTTTTTGTTTTTAAACATAATTTTTGTTACACCTAGCAGCCAGTAACAAATTNATTTTTTGTTTTTAAAAACATATTTTTTGTTACACCTAGCAGCCAGTAACAAATTGCTGTTGCTCTTAAATACATTAATACCCTCTAAACATGGCAAACAAAGATTTAAATAAACTCAAAGTTCATTTTTAATTAGTTTTAATGAAACTTTATTCCTGTCGTCCCGTCACTTCGCGTTCATAACAGAGAATACTCTTTCTGTAAATGCTGAAGTGGCCGGAACGGATAGCAAAAGTGACACTACTTTGAACAGATTTGGGAAGTCAGGTGGTTCCGTAAATATGGCTTGCTATTTTTCTGTGCAATATTATTGATGTAAAAATACTCTGAATTTAGAATAATCGCTTACAAAATTACGATGTTCACTTAAAAACGTAAATAAAGTATTTTTGCGTACTTTATGTGTCTTGTAAAGTATAACGTACGCACAGTCGAAATAGAGTACAATACTTAATAATAAAGTACGGGTGGCAACCCTAGACGTGCATGTCAAATGTTATAAAAGCATATATTAATTAGGCTTTTTATTAATTTTTGCTAGTGTAATGCTAAAATTCACAGCCCATGAAAACAAAAGACATTCAATCAAATTTGTCATATCACCTTAAAGTAACTTCTTGTCCAATAACTTTACGGATTTTGTAGGATATTACATTAAAACGGCATCCACCCCTACATGTTTATTCCAAATGTATTCATGTATTTCGTTTTATGCAACTAAACATAAATATTTTTACCATAAAAATATTCAAAGTGTATGAAAATGAGGTCGTAAAAACCATTTAATTAATGTAGCTCTGATAACTGACACTCTATTTTGGTATCAAATTGGAACTGGTCAACTTTGTAAGAAAATATGTATAGATAGATAATTAAACTGCTTTGGGATATTTCTTCTTTTATTTGTTCTGAATCTGTAAATACAGTTTTATCAATCCACGTGTCTTTGTATCATTAACTACAATTCCGGGAATCACTGTAAATTATTTACTTGATATTAAATAAATAAACTTAAAAATTTCTGTTGTTACACTTTGGGATATCAAAATTGAGTTTATTTTACACATCTGGAAAGGAGAAAACTCAAATTGTTTATTTTTAAACAAAGAGTGTATTGCATAATTAGATCGTAAATGTAAATTTAAACAAACATAAAATTAAATTACCGGATAATCGTAAATTTTATTGAATTTTGGAAACTAGAAGTAAACTGCACGGGAATCTAATATTTTCATTACAGTTATTGTTCTATGAACACACTAATAAGTAATTAGTTATTAAAATAAAATAGTTTGAAATAAATACGTACATAGACAAAGGATAACAAATAAAAATCGTCCTTTATTAGAGTTATAAACTTTCCTTGACTTTTCCCCAATTTGAAAAATGTGCCTAATAAATAAGTTAAATATTACCCAAAAAAGTAACAAAATCTTTCTACTACAAATAAAAATATTGCCTAAGTTTCCGTTAATATATTCAAGATTAATCAGTTCCTTAACAATTTCAAGTCTTTCAGGTTTTCTAAGTAGACCAAAATCAAGATTGACACCCTGTTTGTTTAAAGTGTCAAAGGATCTCGGGCAATAAAGGACATTCTCTTGACTTAGTCTTAGACTTAGATTTAAAAGAAAATATTATTCTAAAATTGAAATAGCAGCGTTTCAAAATTTTTAATTATTGTCAAATTATTACACGTCATTACACTTTTCATATACAATTCAAGTATTAACAAGATCCCGCAAATGTAGGTTCGTAAGACTTTTTTAACGGCTTATTTTACAATTTTTTGTTTCCAGGTTCAACGTATTAAGATAGGAAGCACATGAGATGACGTTTTAATTTTTTGTTTTGAATGAATAATTAATTTACAATTAATAAGTTCAAAAAGTAAAAACACTTCTAAATGTAGTTTTTGTAATAAAACCTACATAGACCAAACAGGCAGATCTTTTATATAGCGCATTAAAGAACATTATACGAATAAAAAATGATAAATGCCAGCAAAACCTGAAAGGATTGTCGCTAAACCCGGTAGATAATGCTTATAAGTAAACAAATTGAGTAAACGAGGTTTCATTATTAGTCAAGGGTCATGTCGATATTAACAATTGTCCGATTCTCTGCTGTTAAACAATTAGATTAGTTTATAATTGGTTTTTAAAAAATTTTGACATTTTAATGTCTGCTTCGTTAATCTGTAATGATTCATTCTCACTCTCCTAAATGTAGTTCTTGTAATAAAACCTACATGCACAGGCCAGACGGATAGACCTTTTAAAGAGCGTATTCAAGAACATAAAGGCTATTTCTCCTTATTCTATCTACGCGGAACGTTTGCTACAACAATCGCATAGTTTTAATGATGATTCTGAGATTTTACNTTTTTAAATATAAATTTTAGTAAAAATCTAATATAATGTCAAGAGTGATGAGATCTACTAGTCGTTATGATGCCAAAAAAAGGCAGGTTACAGTCTAAACGAAGATGTGACTGAAAACATCTGAAGATTTCGTATGTTTAAATTTTAGAAATAATTAAAAATAATTATTACTAAAATTCAGGAATTATTTACTAATATAACCAACAGAAATTACAACACCTGGTTAATTATTGTAACTTTAATAAAACGTCAAGAAAAATTCAATTCCAGCAAAATGTCACGTTTTACTTAGTAATTTACACATTCCTTTCGGCTTTCATAAAATAATATTCAAGGTTTACATTACGGCAATTAACGATATGAAGTAGGTACCTAACGTAGATATCTATTAAATTTGTTATGCCAGAAAAGTAATGGTTAATATTTATTTAATTAGTAATAAAATTAGATTGCAATTATTTACCATTCCACACGATTAAAAGCAAACGAATCAATTCTAGTTAATTTTTGAGAAGGTTTCCAAACACTTGAGCGCCTTATTCCGGATATAAACGTGCGTAAGTTGAGCAGTTACAATATTTACCTACAATTAATGTGACGACAACCCCAAATTACTAATTGTTATTAACGTTATTAACCGGGGACAGCCAATAATATAACCGCAAAGCATTGAACAATACGAAATTAGAGCAGGGATTAATACACTGATAATATGAAAGAAGAACAAAACAATAGAAACGAATGAACCTTAAATTTACACAGTGGCGGCTCGTGTTGGACGCAGTGGTTATATTTATTTGAAGAGAAACTTTGTTACCATGAATAAGCAGGAATCAACACCACCTTTTTTTTTAGGCTTGTGCTGAATAGAAAATGCATAAGGATATAATAAATAACAAAAAAAAAAACGAAATTGAAATCCTTTAGGATAACAAAATAATGACTTTGCCAATATGAGGATGTTACTACACATAATCAAACAGAATTCCTGCAATCTAACCGACGAAACACAACGTCACTATGCCCTTAAATGGAAAGTAGTTTGAGAAATACGCTTAAAAAAACTCGCTTTAATTACCACTAAACTTTTTCCTTGCGAACACCAGTATTTTGCCCATTTTAGGAATTTTTTAGTCACTCATAATTATCTATAAATTCTATTAGTTTTATTTATGAAATTCAGCACAGGTATTTTTTTTTAAATATTATGAAACAAGAAAATAGTGTAAATATTTATGAGTTGATAACATTCAAAAGACGAAAAATAAGACTATAACTATTATACAATTCGAGGCTAAACCTATATTAACAATTAATATAAAGTTGAATTAAATTGTTATAAATGTATGCCTGTGGTGGCGGATCGACAGCGCGGCACTTTTTCACACCTTTGATGCTAACAAACGCCAACCGTAAGAATTAGGTACTCATTTCTTTATTGGCATTTATTTGTTTTATATCGCACGAACTTCTCTGCAAGATTTCTTAATTTATTATTTGCACGAAAAGATAGATGATTACATTACGCCATTAGTGTATATAATCGCGCAGTAGTAAACAATCAAAGTACATTTTGTTCAAATCGTTCATAAACTCATCATTCCTACATTAGCTAGCTTGACGGAAAATATTCCAAATTATGTTGTGTACAAGCTTTCGAACTCCAGTAATTTTTCGAATTCACTTTTGTATTATTCTCCACTTACTATTTATTAAGTAAGCGGCAGGTACCATTAAAAAATCATCAAAACACAACTACTCCAATAGTCAATAACACCGACGTTGCTGTTTTCATATACACTATTTAGTTAATATAAAAACTACCTACATATTCTAAAAATATCTTGTTTACATCATAAAATAAAAAAATTAAAATTACAATTAAATGCACGTGGAAGTTTAAATGATGATGAGAACGACATCGTGCGATAATCGCACAAGCTTTACAGTACAGGCAAATTGAGAATCGAACATAAAGGATTCTAAATTACTCACAATCATCAAAGGGCAGCATACGACGTGATAGATATACAAACACTTTCTTTCATATACTTTCGTTTAAAAGATTTTGATAGTTCGGTTAGTTCAGGGCAGTTTTTAGATAAGAATTTTCTCGATGGACGTCATTAAAGCCACAACTCCACATGTTAATCAAATTATGCCGACAAAGACAAGTGTAATTTCTATGTTCCGTAAACATTTTGCCTACCTGTATATTTTTTAATGCTTGTTCACACTGGCTTGGCGTAACTAGTTATTGGAAATTCCACCACAAGTCAGTTTCTAATCTATGAGATTACCGGCGTCCATCATCATCATAAGGTCATCAGTCCTAAGACTGGTTGGACACGTACCTCCAGTCTTTCCTATCCCGAACTTCGCATTTCCCTAAAACTAGAACAGCCCACATCCCTAACTATTTGCGAAGAGTAATCTAATCTAGGTCTACCTCTACCCCTAGTAACTCTTGTTTCTGTCTGTAATATATATCTAACTAGAACTTCATGCCTGAGAAGGTGTCCTACCAACCTATCTCGCCTATTTTTTATTGACTTCCATAGATACCTATGTTCTCCTATTCTTTCCAATACCTCTTCGCCCAAATAAACATAAATTTTCGGTACTGAAATCTCATGCAGTATGTACTTTCGATTTAACTTTGTGTTTTGGTAACTTCAGTTGTTCACCATTCGTCCTTCTTAGGAATAAGATCTACTGTAGTACTCTTTACTTACTACACAACTAATTTTGAGCTATAGTATCCTTCTAATGTGAATAAATATAAAAATAAAAAATATCTTCCCAGTTAACTCAATCGGGAAAGAACCAAATATAGTGGACATTTACAGCAGTGGACTAACAGTAACAGCGAAATATCCATTACCAATTTGTTCACCGTACACGGAGATTAATACGCTGGTGACATAACACACAGTTGACATATCGAGATTCTACTGTATTCAATTGTGGCAAATGAAAAATCTTAAGACCTTTTTTAAATTACAAATTACGTATGTATTAAATACCTATGTATTTTTATATACATATACTAATTGCCAGAGTAACTTCTGGTCAATAGCCATTAAATATTTAACCACATGCCCGGTAGCAAACGGAATGACGAAAATTTAGTTTCAATTACGAAATAATATCGAAAACAAAGGCAAATACCCGTTCTTATTTTGATAAAATGCGTACCATATACATACGTATTAGATACCTACATTGATAACGGATTTTTTTTGTTAAATTCTTATTTCTTTGTATGCGGGTACTTTATAAAAGATCTTTACACGTAAGTATTGACCTCCGTTACACTTTTATCGAGTATTTTTAGTCCGAAAACCTCACGCAAACGTTCTAAATCCAACTCACGGCGTATTGGCAAGCCGCGGTTCTAATTTTGATAAGGTATTCCTTCCACCATTGCAAACGGGATCACAAAAAAATCCCTTTCATCACAACGAGGTCTTCTAAAACCGTTAGATATTCAAACATTTCAACGAGCAAAAACAGTTCTTGAAAAATAACCAAGGGTTTGAATTTTTTTTTTTATTTAGATAGCGTCATGTTTAAATCTTGACGGACCAATAATATCCAGTGATATTATAAGAAACATTCTAAATCGAGGTTAAAATGTGCTGTGAATATTTCCAAAATAGCAGTAAAAGCCTAAAATAAACCGCGACCCGGGAAACCCGAAAACCAGTTTGCATGCTAGGTTCGAATTGCTTAAAATTTTCCTAACCGATTTTACAACTTATTTTTAGCTTTCNAAGAAAAAATAAACTATCCGGATGTTTCCAGAAGGTTCCAGAAAGTAAACAAAAGAGTATTTAAAGGAAAGACGATCGCCGAGAGCCGAGATAATCAGAAATAAATTGACCGTTGCAGAAGTAAATCCAGAAATAAATTGACAGTGAGAGCAGTGAAATAAATAGCGCACCGAATAGTGATATTTCAACAGAAGTGTAAATAAATAGAATAATTGATAACCTAAGTTTAGTAATAATTTAATAGTGTTTTTAAGTTCTTTAATAATTAGTGTAAATAAATAGTTTTTTGTTGTTTTCAGTCTAAGAAGTTAATTTTGTTAAACCCACGAACATTACAATATATTAATGTGAAATTCATTAATTTATAGTGAATAGACGATTACCGTTCCATATTGTCGAATGAATATGGTCGTATCTATCTATTAAAGGCGAACGAAACAAAAAGTGTATCTAGTAAACTGGGTCGTGACTTCGGTTGCAATAAAAGGAGCCAATACCTTTGAAGTTTACAGCGGCAACAAGAGCTCGGCATAATGTTCAATAATAGTGAAAGTATTATAATAAAGAAACTGCATTTGCATTATATAGATTCCCGCGGTGTGTTAGTTTTTGCAACGTTTTAGACACATCGGAATCAAAAAGTATAATGAAAAACAATATATTTTTTTGCTTTGATCCTTTATGTTTTACGTATTATTGTACCACCTACAATTTGGCAAGAGTAAGTCATGCTTTTCATTATTTTGTATTCTGTTCTAATAGGACTCTCGTATTTTAATGTTTAACAAGCCATCATGAAACAGTATCACAAATAATATGTTGGTAATTAGTGTCCGAGATCTGTTCAAAAAGTATCCCGAATTTTGAATTTCCGCGGGTAACGTATATTAGATTTTCGATTTTTTTGTGGCGTTATGTTGGTACTCATGTATCTCACTTATACCGACAAGTTCGACCATGTTGAATGTTTAGTTAATTTTTGATCGCTGCTTTTTTTGCACGTGTTTTGGCTCATCTTCGATTTTTGCCTGTTCCAAAAAAATGGACCGAAGAATTTGCATCAAATTTTGTGTGAAAAACAAAATTAAGTGCCCGGATTCATTCCGAATGTTGACTGTGGTATATGGTGAAGCTACCTTGGACCGAAGCAACGTTTATTGGTGGTAGAAAATGTTCTCAGAGTAGAGAGAAGATGTGAACGACGCAGAGCGTGCCGGACGACCGGCCTAGAGGTTTAGACCATTGCTTAGCATTCGGGAGGACGCCGGTTCGATTTTGGGTCCGTCTGCCTTGGTCTAAGTTTTTCTGTGGTATCCTTGGATCACTTAGGCAAATGCTGAGGCAGTAATATTCCACAGATAATCTTTCATTCTCTTCTGTCTTCATTTCGTCCGTCTCATCTATCTCGCCCGAACCGCCACCCACCCATTCCCACGATTCCTGAAAGCAGGCTGAAGAGGGCCTTCCGCCCTACCTTCCGGCGTAGTCCGGAGGGACTCCCCGCCCACTAGCAATACTGGCTGGTGGAAATGAAAGACCCAAAAGTTTTTTTTTTTCATCGTTAGAGAAGTTTGTAACGACCTTAACATATTGATTGACTCCTGCCTTTCGATTTTTACCAATGATTGCTCAATTTCGACCAAAAACAGCATCACATTAACATTTCTAAGGAGCTGTTGGACTCTGTCCACGACTACCAAAATTTGCTCCAGAGGGTCATGACTGGTGACGAATCATTGGTTTATGGTTATGACGTGGAAACCAAAGCTCAATCATCCCAGTGAAAGCTGCCGCACGAGCCAAGACCAAAAAAAGCGCGCGAAGTTAGGTCGAATGATTTTATTTTAGGCAGTCATGTTATATCTCTTTGCAGACTTGTGATTCATGGAAGCAAAAAAAGTGTCTGGTTACAAAATAGACAACCTCGGGTCAATAAGCTGATGACTTAAGCGAAACCTCTATCTCACAGTAATTGATAAATGATATGCTTCTGCATAATTGGATGAGTACAATATGTCAGGACGCCAGCTTGCATTTAGTAGGTTAATTCCATTAATTAAGACCAAGGTTGGCTTTAACAATTATTCTATTAACGAAAATCTATACACTACAATTTATTGGGTGCATCATATTACCACTTCCTCAATAACAACAGTAAACAAGCATTAGAATGAAAAAAATGTTTTGGAAGTAATCCGAAAGGGAAGTGTGATACATGTTGTCTCGAAGATGGATACAAAAATGGAAAAAAAAATTGTAATGTAATAGATTAAATATCTAGATCAGAATATTTTACTAATGATGACACCAAAATAATTGAACCTACATTAAGAATTTGATACTGGAATCTGATTCAAAAATCAGACAAAAAAAGAATTATACCTTATTCCCATGTTGATGAGCGAGCGGGAATGTAGCCAGAAGGCCCTCCTTTGTCTCCCTTGTTCCTTTTAGCTATCAGGGGAATGGGTCGGGAGCGGTTGAGAAAAAAATGAAGACGGGGTATAAGTAAAATACTAGAAAGTGGCTCCGCCGCCGGTACCAGAACCCAAAATTATCACCATTGGGAACCGATGGTAGACATACTGACGGCAGCCAAGATTAAAACCAAGGATAGTCTACGACAATATTGAATGGGACAAGATGTTAAATATACTTAAAAGTGTAGGGACGAGTTATAGAGATAGAAAAGTGATACTTAGTTTGTATAAAGAGCAACAGGCAGTTATAGAGCTGGAGCAGCAACGTAGAAAAGTAAATATTAAGAAGGTATTCGGACGAGGACGCACACTGTCGCCGCTGCTTTTTGATCTATACATCGAAGACGCGATCAACATAATTAAAGTAAAACTGTAAGGATAGATATAGAGGGGCCAAAAATTAGTATACTTACATTGATAGAGAAAGTTATAAATGAAGAGGTATTAGAAAGAATAGAAGAACAGAAGACTCTATAAAAGTCAATAAAAAATAGGCGAGATAGGTTGGTAGGACACCTTCTCACGCATAAAGGTCTAGTCTGAGACATATTAGAGGCAGAAACAGGAGTTAAGAGGAGTAGAGGTAGACCTAGATTAGATTACTGTTCGCAAATAGTAAAGGATGTGGGATGCTCTAGTTTTAGGGAAATGCGAAGATTAACTCAGGAGAGGAGAAAGTGGAGGTGCGTTTCCAACCAGTCATTAGTGCCCAGTATTTACCTAACCTAAATGATCCAATGATGTAGAAATACACTAAAATTTGTATCAGAAATCTAACTAATCTTTGTCCGACTGATAAGCTATGATCTAGAGATCTAGACAACTAATTGATCTGAACAATTCGTAAACGCTTTGGTTTGTATACAAAACATATAAGTCTCGCTTACGCACTTTTAAACTGTTTTATATTTGGGTTTAGAAATTGTATGCCTTTGATCAAATTTAAAGAAATTTTGTTAAGTAAACAATTCGCCGCAACCCATGCAGGAAGTACCGGAGTTAACGACATGCCCAAAATTGGACCAATACCAGTAGTGCGAAATTAAACATTGGTTCGTCAATATTAGATCAATATTCCTCAATCTTCAAGTGTCAAGGTTCGGTACATAAGGGTTTGTCACGTATGGTCCAGTACTGGACAGGAAAGTATAGGTTTGTCCTTTGTCAATACTGGACCAATGTTCGGCTAATCTTCGAGTGCCAAGATTCGGAGCAAATCTTGGGCCAAAATCATTGACTCTATTATTAAACAGGTGGGCGCTGCGGAAAAGAAAAGGTTAGAAGCATCCGAAATGTGGTGTTACCGGTAAATGATGAGAATATCGTGGACAGAGAAGGTTAGAAATAAATAGGAAAACAGAGGACTCTATGGAGGTCAATAAAAAATAGACGAGATGGGTTGGTAGGACACCTTCTTAGGCATAAAGGTCTAGTCAGAAACATATCAGAGGCGGAAATAAGAACTAAGAGAGGTAGAAGTAGACCTAGATTGGATTACTGTGGGATGTAAGTTGTTCTAGTTTTAGGAAAACGCAAAGATTAGCTCAGGATAGGAAAGAGTGGAGGTGCGTGTCTAACCAGTCTTAGGACTGACGACCTTGTGGTGATGATTATTAAACATTACAATTCTGTAAAGATTGTGCAGGAATACCTCAATATATTGGGGTTCTTTTTCAAATTTTCAATATCCTACAGCAACTGAACTAAAGAATCTTTTTTGTTATAATTCTAAATTACAACCTATCACCAACGCTTTAAACGTAAGTGCTGCCATTTCTTAGCACGGATATTAACGTCACCTACACATTACCTACCTATTGCAATTTATACACACTGAGCATTTCGTTACAGACTCGCACACACAAACCAGCATTACATAGATACTAGTTTATCGGCTGAATAAGATATCACCAAAGTACTTAATAATGTTGACGCAACTGTAATGCTTCCGTGTAATTGAAATTCATTTTCCCGCGAGTGAAAGCTTCTTGACACTCCAGTTAATGGGATTTAACTTTTGACGAGTTTATTGAAGAGTTTCACGTTGAATCCGTACAGTGTTAAATAATAATCGACATTTTAAAATTCCTTTGCCAAAAGGGTAATCAACCGCAATTGAATTTACCATTTGATCGTTTCGTTTCTAATGTCAAATGACCTTTAACTGTGAAGGAATGTTCGTTCGTTGACTTGTTTTGGTCTTTTGAAATCTTCATTGTTTATTCAAAGATTGTTTTTGTTTATCCCCAATCATCAATCGGACGATTCCAGGACGATTCCTGGAAGGAGGATGAAAAGGACCTTACTGGCTACTACCACATAGATCCGATTTTCGTTTTTTTTTTGTGGCGTTATGTTAGTACTCATGTCTCTCATTTATACCAGAGCTGGGCAAACTTTAACTTCGCAGGAGCCGCTACATGAGGTTAGTTTGAGTCACTCCATACCCTTCAATGAGTACGAGAGAGTAAGCAGTAATGAATAATTTTGTTTTGTCTTTTTCTTCTCCCTTCCACTCCCATATCAAGCCCCTCCATCCCGTAGACGAGCGAAGCCACTCTCGCAACTTAAATAATAAATACCTACGAAAATTTTCGTTACTACGTTCGCAAAACTATTGGGTTTGGCTATGGAAGAGAGGACTCACCTACGAAATGGAAGGGATAACAAAAGGAAAGAATCATCTCACTCACACTCGCAGGATCAATGAGGAGCTTCTTAGTTAACCTTGAGGAGAATTCGGGAGTCAAAAGAGCCGAGTTTGCCCGGCTCTGATTTATACCGACAAGTTCAGCCATTATAGAAGTTGCTGAGAACCTAAACATATCTATCGATTGGCTCCTGCCATTCGATTTTTAGCAATGACACGGGTCGCCGCGAAATTTGTACCAAAATTGCTCAATTTCGACTAAAAACAGCATCGCATTAACATCACTAAGGAGCTGTTGGACTCTGTCTGCGACGACTCAAATTTGCTCCAAAGGATCATAACTGGTGACGAATCATGGGTTTATAGTTATGCCGTGGAAACCAAAACGCAATCATCCCAATGGAAGCTGCCGCGCGAGCAAAGACCAAGTTAGGTTGAATGTGAAGGTTTTGATTACAGTTTTCTTCGATTGCAGGGGCGTGGTGCGTCATGAGTTCTTGCCACAGGGTAGAACGGTCAATAAGGAATATTACCTGCAAGTTATGCGCAATTTGCGCGATGCAATCCACCAGAACCGGATTTGTGGAAGAACAAAAATGATAACGCCCCTGCTCAGACATGCGCAAATTTTTGGTCAAAAACAACATACTAATAATGTCACAGCCACCCTATTCTCCAGATCTGGCTCCCTGTGCCTTTCTTGTTCCCAAAACTGGAGAGGCGCATGAAAGGAGGACGTTACGCTACGATTAAGGAGATAAATACGGCAACGAAAGTGCAGCTGAAAAAGATTACAAAAATGATTTTTTGAAGTAGTTCGAGGATTAGAAAAAACGTTGCCACGGGTGTATAATATATGGCGGGAATTACATTGAAGGGGACAAAATAGATTCGACTTCGTATTTACCGTACAAGGTAATGTATAAGGTTGTTCGGAAAGTCATTTCATTTTTTTTTGTGGAAATGAAAGACAGTTTTCGTATAATAAACAAATTCTTTATTAAATTATATATTGACCGTTCTGCTCCAACACCTTTTGCCATCTTTCTGGTAGTAGAATAATTCCACGCTCATAAAATTTTTGGTCTTTGCTGGCAAAAAACTGATCGAGGAGGTTTTTGACCTCCTCATTTGAGGTGAAGGTTTTACCGTCTAAAAAATTTTGGAGTGACCGGAACAAATAATAATCCGATGGTGCCAGGTCTGGAGAATATGGTGGGTGTAGCATTGTATCCCATTCAAGCTGTAAAAGCTTTTGGCGAGTGACCAAACTTGTGTGAGGTCTCGCGTTGTCTTGGTGAAACACTACACCTTTCCTGTTGATTAGTTCTGACCTTTTCTGTTGAAGTGCATCATTCAGTTTGTCCAGCTGATGACAGTAGACTTCCGAATTAATCGTTGTGTTATCCGGTAAAAGCTCAAAAAAAACGATTCCTTTAAAATCCCACCAAACAGACAGCATCACCTTTTTTTGGTGAATATCGGCTTTGGAAATGGTTTGAGCCGGTTCATCTTTTTTGCTCCATGACCTCTTGCGTTTGACGTTGTTGTATACAACCCATTTTTCGTCCCCAGTGATGATGCGCTTCAAAAACGGATCATTTTCGTGACGTTTGAGAAGCGAATCGCAGACGTCAATGCGGCGACACAGATTTCTCTCTGTGAGAACATGGGGAACCCATACATCGAGCTTCGAGGATAATCCCAGGCCTTTCAAGTGGTCATAAACTGTTGAATTTGATAAATTTAACCTCAATCCGATCTCACGTGTTGTTATTCGCCGGTTCACATCAACTAATGCCTTTATCGCGTCTTTATCAGCTTCAACCGGCCTTCCCGAACGTGGTGCATCTTCGACATCAAAATTGCCGGATCGAAATTTAGCGAACCAGTTCTGGCACTGGCGTACTGTCAACACACCTTCTCCATACACATCAGTCAATTTCTTTCTGGCTTGAACAGCATTTTTACCCTTTCTGTAGTAAAACAGTAAGATATGTCGAAAATGCTGCTTATCGCTCTCCATATTTAAAAGGGCACCAACCAAAAACTACTGCGTAGAATTAATTGGAATTTTTCACACACAAGCCTTGCTATATGAGCTCTCAAAGCATATAAAAATTATACGGCTTAAATGTGAAGTTGAGTGCAAAAGAATACAATTAATTCCTCTGTCGGGAAAAAACGAAATGACTTTCCGAACAACCCTATAGTTATTCTTCCAAAGCACTACTACATATATGCCAATGTATTTGACTCCTAAACTAAATTTGCTTTTCTATGATCGTTTCTAATAAATACCTGTTTGGTATTCTGGAGGCTGTCAGCGAATATTTTTAAATTTTTACCTACCTGAATAGGCTAACGGCTAACGTAATGTTCAAATTCGCTTAACGTATCTCATGTTAAAAACTTTTACTATTTTAATCCGTTGACTGACTCTCGGCATATTTTTAGTGCTATAAAACATCATAGCAAATCCGTCTAGCGTAACTTCGCCGATATCTGGACGTTGAACATATGATACATCCACGCAATTAAGACTGTTTTACAATTTATTTCCATTTTCTGTGTTATGTATGTGCTTAATGTTTTTCCTGTGTTAATGACCTTCGGTTACGGTGGGTGGCCGGCGCTTTTGTACTTTGCAGGACGCATTTCCTCTATTATTTTTAATCCAGAGTCGTCTCGAGGTCAAGGGGCGTTCAAGGATGGCTTTTAAAATATTCCAGAAAGTGCACTCGTGTGCGATATTACGTCCGCTGCATAAAAATCATGTTTATTGTTCTTGACGCAGTCTTATGTTTTTCCTTTTGGAATCACTTGTTTAAACAAACGAATTTGTTGTATTGTTGGCCAAACAGGTAGATTCAATAACACAGCATCTCGTTCGATTTACAATTGTATGCTTTGCTGAAGTAATAAAATAAAATATAAAAGCATTTTCATGCCGAAGATAAAATTCTTATCTGACCTTAACCACTTGAATACATTAACACTTCAAGTAAGATAAAATATGAATTATAAATCATTTCAAATTGCAAACAAGAAACAAAAGTACTAATCGTACATGTATCTTACATACATTAACAAAAAAAATATACTATAAAATTTCTGGTACAAGTTCGTCTGTAAATTTCCATTCTGTGAGCTAAAATAATTTTTATATAATGAAAATTTTAGTTTTCTTATAGACAATAAGTTTCCAATCATAAGTAAACGCGAAACTCACTAGTTCTTTAAGCTCCACTAACATTAAAGCTTCTTGATGAGAATCAAACTTATCAGGCGCTTGAAATGTTTCAGTAGCGGAAAATATCCACTAGAGGGCGATCGCTGCCTGTATTTGGATATTACTGCAACCAATATTAAGATTGCTACTTTTCCGAATTTGGATGCATATTAATACTTCACTCAAAAGCATTGTCAACCATATTTAGTTGACTGAAGTAAAAAATAAATTGTCTAAAATCATAAATTGATTTTAGTATATATTCGCTTCAAAAACGTGTTTACCAGTAAAGTCGACTTTGTTACATATAAATACTTTCTATCCTATTTTCACTCCTGCAATGAATTACAGCCCTTTTATTTGTTTGGTAGATGATAGAAATAATCACGTAGTAGGGTAACGATAAAGTTACCAGGACCCTATACAAATACCTACACCTATTGCACTTATTAATGACATCTCCCGAGGTAGTCCACGCCCGGACATCCGAATGTGGGACTAGTTTACGTCTGGAGTGCTTTATAATGTTCACAAATAAGCAAGGATTTTCCTATTATGGAACCCTAACATGGCTATCGTATCTAATACGAATTCCCTACAAGAGCCAAGTCCGGTCCGGATGTTAGGGTTTCCCCTATTTCATTCAGGGTTGATAAAATTTGTAATTTGTTTAAAAAAATCACTAGGCTAGTTCTTAAGTTTTTATTGATATAAATACGTGTCAAAAATCATTGACGATCACATAATACTAATTTTTTCTATACCTCGAGACCAGTGCATCTTTCTAGATAAAAGGTACCCTTGTCCTATTTTGGACCCTTGAAAATCTATATTTAAAATTTCATAAATTTCATAAGAGGTTTTATCCGCAACTTCACTCGTATTGATGTCTTAAATGTGTGTCAAACTTCATCGTGGACCATATAAAACTAATTTTTCTATCCCTGTATACCCCTATATAACAGTATATTTTTTTTGGATAAAAGGACAATGACTGACAATGTGTACACAATTTGATGATGATCGGTTGAGCAATTAAAGCGTGAAATGATACCAAACAAACAAACTCGTTCGCATTTATAATATCAGTTAGGATTTTCTATTTTCTAACATTCTGAATATTTATAGTGTACTAACTCGTACATTCACATATAAGAAAATAAGAAACAAACATGGGTATTACAAAACTTCAACAATATTTAGTTTTTCTTTAGGTACATATAGTTCCCTTTTTTGTATTAAAAATTTTTTTAAAAGTTGATGTGTTTTTGTAAAAATCAGTTAAATTCTTTTTTAAGTATTACAATAAACAATAAATATTAGCATAAAAATATTTCTAGGCTTTACTTATTTTATGAAGAAATACATTTATAAGTACCCAAGTAAACTTCATTTTCTTAAATTAATGGTGATTTTATTTAAAAACAAAAAAATCAGATCATGATTTTAATCAACCGATGTAAATCATCTCAACCCTGATTTAATTTCTACTTGGGATATTACGTTCATTGCATAAATTTCATTTTTAATGTTATACACTCTTCTTTTATCGGATTTATTTATTTAAACAAATAAATTTGCTATATTGTTGATAAAACGGGTAGATTCAACAACACAATATACACCAATGAAGATTCTAACAACTGACTTAAACGTAAATATTTTTTACCCTGTCTTCACTCCTTTTGTCCTTTTACTTGTTTGGTCATTGATATCATTAGAATCCTAGCAACTGCGTTCGAATTAATAGCTTAAAATATAAAATTGCGAACTTTGTACAGTATTACTAGTTACATAATTATCATCATTAAAAGAATTTTCACATAGTAACGTAATGCGTAGACAAATATTTTCCAGTTTTACCAAATATTTTACTGTAATGTGTCATTTTCAAAATATTGCGTCAAATAAATCAATGTTTTAATCACAAACGGAATTAGAGCGATAAAGAGCCAGTTAAAATAAAACTTTATGAGCTTACGATTAGATAACTGTTAGATGTTAACATCTTTAACAAGAAATTATAGAAAAAACCTGACCTGAAAACAAAAAATAATTAGTAAACTTAAATGATGAAATCGTATTTCTCTCTGTTATTACAATGGAAATGTATTGATGTGCAGCAACTTTTGCTTGAACATTTTATAAAAAAAAATATTTTTAATTTTCAACTGTGAAATGCCCATCCTCATCATAAGGTTGTCAGTCCTAAGACTGGTTGGACACGCATCTCCACTCTTTCCTATCTTGAGGTAATCTTCACATTTGCCTAATTCTATAACAACCCATATCCTTAGCTATTTGCGAACAGTAATCTTATCTAGGTCTACCTCTACCCCTCCCGTTTTTGCCTCTAATATGTCTCTGGTTAGACCTTCATATCCTACCAACCCATCTCACCTATTTCTGATTGACTTCCGTAGTCTCCTGTTTTCCTATTCTTTCTAATATCTCTTAATTTCTAACCTTCTCTATTCACGGTATCCTCATCATTCGCCTGTAACACCAGTTTCGAACGCTTCTAACCTTTTCTTTTCCGCCGCGCCCACCGTCCATGTTTCGCATCCGTACAGCGCCGCGCTCCATACATACACCTTTAACAACCTTTTTCGAATTTCTAAATTAACCGTTCGCGAGCATAGAAGTGACTTCTTTTTATTGAAGGCGACTCGACTTTGCGCTATCCTCTGCTTTATATCCCTACTACTCCTTCCGTCCTAACTTATCTGACTTCCTAGATACATAAAATCAGTTACTTCGTCTAATTTTTCGTCTCCTATCTTTATATTCACTCTTTCCCTACCTTTTCTTCCCTTGCCTACCAGTATTTTTGTTTTACTGAAATGCATGTGAAAAATGAATAAACTGCAACAAGGACTCACCGTAAATACCACTAACATTTCAAAGCAGACACGTGTTTCACCCATTCCGAATGTTTCAAATTGATAATGCCCACGTTATCGGTTTGTTAGTTTATTTGCAATTTAATATTTGAAAAAGATAGTGTCATTTTTACTTATTTCGTAAAAAGTTGAAGGATTTTTCTGAGGTTGTACTTTCGGGAATCTGTTTAGCCGTCTCCACGATCAGCAGTAAAGGTATAGTTGGGGCGATCAAAATTGGCATAGCACACAATAAATTATCTGTGGGAATTAACATGTTTTCTTTCTTGTTTCCACTTAGGACTGTAGTCATTTTGAACACGCTCTTGTTAACTTAGGAAATACTTCATGAACAGTCTAGACAAAGTGAAAAGAAATAACCGAATAATAGTAAGTGGTGCAGTGATTAGAGGTTGCTTAGGTACGCTAAAGATTAGAGTCGACTTTATAACTGCCTGGTTCGCGTTAAATTTTTAAACAAACATCTTTGGTTTCCTTAATTACTGAAAATGTTGAACTTTCTTGAAAGTCCGATGCTGGCAACGTGCTCAATATCTGTCTGTCCGCATCTCTTTCTGTTATAAATCAATTGGTGTAATGTTATTTCCTTTCTTTATTAGCGTCCGCTGCAATTCCTACCTGGCATCTCTTTTCTATGTTTACGATATTCCCTACAACGTCAGTCGTGAGTAAAAGTAGGCGTTCTGAGAGCAACCGCTGTAGTCTAGTTAATAAGTTGAAAGAAGAAAATAAATGCCACAGTTTTATTGCGGACTATGCCAATTTTAAACGTCTCAATTATATATACCTGTTTGTATATAAATATATCTGTTATATAGGTATACGACTTTTTCAAAGTTTGTATTTTTTGAAAGGGCGTCTTGTTTTCAATTTTTGACCAAATTTCATCGATTGATATAAGAGCAAAGGCTTTCCCAGCCGGAATCCATAGTAGAATAAAGATTCGGGCTATAGGACCGTGGTCTAAGTCGCTGTCACGACTTCGAGATATAATCTACGTTCACGTTGTCAACGCAGCATTACCTCTGAAGATGTTTTTGTTACAACTAGTAGCCAGTAACAAATTGCTGTCGCTCTTAAATACATTAATAGCCTCTGAACATGGCAAACAAAGATTTAAGTAAACGAAAAGTTCATTTTTAATTAGTTTTAATGAAGCTTTATTCCCGTCGTCCCGTCACTTTGCGTTCATAACAAAGAATACTCTTTCTGTAAATGCTGAAGTGGCCGGAACGGATAACAAAAGTGACACTACTTTGAACAGATTTGGAAAATCAGGTTGTTCCGTAAATATGGCTTGCCATTTTTCTGTGCAATATTATTGATATAAAAATACTCTGAATTTAGAATAATCGCTTACAAAATTACGATGTTTACTAAAGGCCTTAAATAAAGGATTTTTGCATACTTTATGTGTCTTGTAAAATATAACGTACGGACAGTCGAAATAGAGTACAATACTATATAAGAAAGTACCGACGAAGCGTCTGGACAGAATACTTCACTTAGACCACGGCCCTATAGTCCGAATCTTTATTCTAATATTCATCGATTAAAGTAACAGAATATAGTATTGCCATGTCTCACAATAAAACATAACAGTGAGACGAATTTCTTGTCACATTTAACACAAGAGCTATGCATGTACCTACTCATGTAGGTAGGTATATCTTTGCCTTGTAGTAATAACAATGTCAGTCCAAGAAGTGTCGGTTTCAAGAAGGGAAAGTGAGAGTAAGTAGCAAACACTGCCTTCATTACATCGCATTTCATAACTAACGGCCGTCCGAATGCTTTCACTTAAAGTCCCGGTTAAGTTATCGAATGTCTCTTTATCCAGCAACACATAGCTCAATAAAATAAATTATAATGTACAGGTACGTAAATTACAAAAAATCTCGTCATTTTGTAAAAAAAAAAGTAAAAACACTCAAGTGCGAGTGTAAGGCCACTTTCACACAATGGGATAACGACACGATTTACTGCACCCGATTTGTCGTATCGTATCGGAAGGCCGCTTTCACATTATGCGACTGAATGTTGTTTCGACAACGTTCCAAATTGAAATGCGAACCTACCTTTCCTCGCTGTGTTGTCTGGTTTAGTTGTATGCATCTAATGGAGCGAAAAACAGTAATTCCATTAAATCACGATTTAATAAAATAATTCGAAGTGGTCTCTATTTCGATCATTTTGGATCTCATCAGCGCGTAGCAGGCAGCTCCGACAGAACACAAACCAACTTTTACCTGCTGTCTTAACAGCGCGTTTTAGAAAATACCACAAACAGCGCGGTAAACGCCATCTGTAGTACGATGCTACATTTTAGGATTACGTATGCTCCAACAAGGTCCATTTAAAAATATCGATTTCTACTTGCTGAAACGAATCCCGGCGTAGCTAACCTTCAACGTGATAGGCACGTTACCATAATCGAATAAAATAATTCTAAATGGTCTGTATTCTGTCGAAACTGGCAGACGCGGATCGCGATTTCGATCTTTCTGGATCTCATCATCGCGTCGCAGGCAGCTCCGACAGAGTAGCAAGTAGATATCCATATATTTAAATGGACCTTGTTGGAGCATACGTAATCCTAAAATGTAGCATCGTACTACAGATGGCGTTTACCGCGCCATTTGTGGAATTTTCTAAATCACGATTTGTTAATACAAATCAGAATGTATTTGCGACATTTTTTACTGCAACGATTTTAATATCTGATCGCATCAGTGTAAAAGCGTTCGCTTTAAATATATTAATTTGGGTATACTTTTGTGTCGTTGCGATTTAGTACATGCAGTTAAAAGTGTCGCTATCGCACTGTGTGAAAGTGGTCTAACTCACCGATTGAGAGTTTCCTCCACTTTATCAAGTCACTTTTGTAATCATATTCTGCTTATCCATCAGAATCAGGATAATTGTTATTGAAGAAATAAAACCAAAAGAAATTCATCAAAATCCATTACAGAAGAAGTATAAGTACAATATCGGTAGTCAGGGCCGGATTTAAGCATGTGCAACTGATGCTATAGCAAAGGGGTTTCCTTTTTCAATGATAAACATTAGTATTATAAAAAGTTTCTTAAAGGAAGTTCGTTGTCATAATGAAAATGGTAAGAATGTATGAAAAAACGATTACAATTAAATTATTTAATTATTAGAAACGTTGGGTTATTATGTAAGGGAGTTTTACAACACAGTTTTTGAGAAAATTGACGCGACTGTTACGTCTTTTCAGACGAACTTAAAAAAAATTGCTAAACGTTGAAGTTACTTTTTCTTGCTGTAGGCCACTCGACCCATTTCATCCTTTGTTTTATATCTCCGGTGATCCTTCCATCCTGAGTTATCTTGCTTCCTAGATACCGAAAATCAGCCGCTTCTTCTAATTTTTCGTCGCCTATTCGCTCTTTCCCTACTTTTTCTTCCCTTGCACACCAGTATTTTAGTTGTAGTTTTATTTAGTTTCATACAGTACTGTTTTGTCAATAATCCTGCTTCTATTTTATTTAAAGCTATCTCTAACTCCTCCTTGCTAGATGCTAATACTGCTATATCATCTACAAATCCAGAAATTACGAATGAAAAAAATATCTTTTAACAAGTATCTAACTAATGTATCGTCCAGCACCTTTTCATATTTTCAAAAGAATTTTCGAAGCGATTATGGCACTGCTATACCACAATGTGTTGCATTTATTACTTATATGTATTTCATTTGTTTTCTGTTCGTTGTGTTTTATTAATGAAAGCTCATATCGTCCTTGCAAGGCCTTCGGGCCACTGAACGTACACACGTATCAGGCACACACAAACTACATACACACATTTCAATTGATGATATTTATTGCCTTGTATATGCATACACATCACACACACAGACACAACCTAAATACACTAACACATATAATGTCTTTGTCGATGTCCAAAGAATAACAAGAAACGATTTCGAAATATCTCGATGGCATTGCATGCATGATTTGATGGCCACAATTTACACTCTGGTGCAAGGCCGTTTTGTTTCTCTTTATCACACCAGCGACCATTATAACAAACAATGATTGCCTTCGGGCTGCAGTACATCACAAAAAAAATAGTTTACGTACGTAACGACACCAGTTCGTTATTACTTACCACTTCTACGATAGGTACATTTAAAATGAAAAACAAAAAGGACAACGGCAACATTTTAACGATCGACGCTACACGAAGTTGATAAAAGCTTGCATAGTAAATACGAGTTACGACGTTACGACAGTAGTAATTCATTGACAGGCCGTTAATATGAGAACGTAAACAAAGCTATAATAATAATTGTGCGAATAACATACTTTTCTAGATCTACAACATTAAGGTCGTTAATTGGTTATTATCATCGTCATTTTTATCGTTTTTACCAATCCCTACAGCTGAAGTTCGAATCTGAAAATGGAAGGCTATCATACTATATGATCCTCTTGAGATTGCGAGGTTATGTTGAGGAGCCTAAAGAAGAATAATATAATAATTATCATTTTGGAACGTTCTCGAACCTTCTAGAAAATTCTAAAACATTAGAATCCTGTAGTTGTAGAACTTTCAAGAAAAATCTGTCACATTCCGTAACGTTTTGATGAAATATCAGCCGGAACTCAATTAATACCTTTACTGACTCTACATGTGGAGTCCTTAGGGGTGATATTCTTTCAACCCCCGTATCTTTAAGACCATTGTCAAACCCTCTAGATGTAAAACTTTCAAAAAAAATCTGTCACATTCTGTAACGTTCGGACGAAACGTCAGCTGGAACTTAATTGATATCTTTACTGGCTTTACATATGGAGTCCTTAGGGGTGATATTCTTTCAGCCCCCTTATCTTTAAAACCAATCCCTACACCTGAAATCCGAAACCTTCTTCATGGACAAGGATGGCAGGCTATCATACTATATGATCCTCTTGAGATTGCGAGGTTATGTTGAGGAGATTAAAGAAGAATAAATTATCATTTTGGAACGTTCTCGAACCTTCTAGAAAATTCTAAAACATTCTCGAACGCTGTAGATGTAGCACTTTCAGGAAAAATCTGTCACATTCTGTAACATTCTGGCGAGACGACGGTCGGAACTCAATTAATATCTTTACTGACTCTACATATGGAGTCGTTAGGGGTGATATTCTTTCAACCCGCGTATCTTTAAAACCAATCCCTGCAGCTGAAATTTGTAACCTTCTTCATGAACAAGGATGGAAGGCTTTCAAACTACACGATCTTCTTGAGATTTCGGGATTATGTTGAGGAGCTCAAGCAAGAATAAATCATCATTCTGGAACGTTCTGGAACCTTCTACAAAATTCTAAAACATTCTCGAACCCTCCAGATGTAGAACTTTCAGGAAAATCTGTCACATTCTGTAACATTCTCAATTAATACCTTTACTGGCTTTACATATGGAGTCGTTAGGGACGATATTCTTCCAACCCTACAGCTGAAATCTCAAACCTTCTTTATAGATGAGGATGGAAGGCTATCATACCACATAATCCATATGAGACTACTTACTTTTATTACACAATATATTGTTATTGTATTGTTTAATAGATTAATTGCATAAAGGCGAAGTTCTCCGAACTATGCGATCCGGGACTACAGTTTAAGCCAGAGCCGGGCAAACTTTAACTTCGCAGGAGCCGCTACATGAGGTTAGTTTGAGTCACTCCATACCCTTCAATGAGTACGAGAGAGTAAGCAGTAATGAATAATTTTGTTTTGTCTTTTTCTTCTCCCTTCCACTCCCATATCAAGCCCCTCCATCCCGTAGACGAGCGAAGCCACTCTCGCAACTTAAATAATAAATACCTACGAAAATTTTCGTTACTACGTTTGCAAAACTATTGGGTTTGACTATGGAAGAGGGGACTCACCTACGAAATGGAAGGGATAAGAAAAGGAAAGAATCATCTCACTCGCACTCGCAGGATCAATGAGGAGCTACTTGGTTAACCTTGAGGATCACTCGGGATGCAAAAGATCCGAGTTTGCCCGGCTCTGGTTTAAGCCTCCCATAAAAAAAAAATTATCTGCCTATCTGTACAGGCTTATCTTGTAACCGATTGAACCGATTTCGATAACACTTTACAAACGCGAAGAGGAAGTTGTCAGAAGTGATATAGGTCACTTTTTTAAGTTTGTGTTGTTGTCTATATAACAACTGCATTTAATATATAGTAGGTACATACAGGTACTTTCTTCTTTTTTAATTAGTACCTACCTACATGTTTCAAGATGAGGAAATAAGGTTAAGAAAACAAATGTTGCTTTTTATTATTTTATCACCTCATGTACTACAAAACATACCACATCAGTTTTATTACCACAAGTACTATTTTCAAACGATGTCGCAGGATGGAAACTCTACCGGCTATTTACATAACACGGTCTTCTTCGACTGTAAAGATCCGCTCTGATTTACTTTCTTTATCTTTCGCCTGAAATACTTCGAAGTTGACCCTTATTACACTGTGGAATTTACTAGTAGTGTATAGCCTGTGTTTAGTTACCAAGAAATAAAATCAAACTCGAATTCGTATCTATTAGAATTGGACATGTAGGGAATGCAGTTTATAAAATTAAACTTACCTACGAGATCCTATATATACCAGAAGGTATTGATAAGTAGTTAGCCTAATACTTAATGCGGCATTCCTCATGATGCGCAAATACGGCAAGACGTTATATGCCTCTTCCGTGCCCTAGGGGGCAACCTCATGGGGCCCATAAAGGGTAGAGGACTATCAACTTAGGATTCCTACCTGCACCCCCTCAAAATTGTAGTCGGGACGTGTTCGCTTCTGATTAACGTTCAAACATTTTGGAGAAAAATTTCATATCCTAATCGATATGAACAATGTTATGAATTCGTTCAAATGAAACGCCCAGTGACTCAATTCATATTTATTTTTAATTTTGCCACTACAAATTTTGTACCTCAAATTAAAGGAAAATTGTTGCTGTTGTCACTCCCCCGCCGGGAATCGAACCCGGGACCTTTGGCTTTACGCACCAATGCTCCGACCACTAAGCTATGAGAGATGACAACAGCAACAACGACAAATTGTATTTATTAGGTCATAAATCTGTCGAACTAAGTAATACTATATGAACCATTACCCTTTTAGGTACGTTATGATCGCTCCATATTCGATAATTTAACTTTTTGATGTGAACTTATTTAATGAATCTTCCATAAAGTTAAATTCATTGCTATATTAACAGGATTCCGGTATTATACTCCGTACAGTCAAGTTCAACTGTTTATCACTATCCCTCGTATCCTATATCTTTACAGAACATTTTAAGCATTTTGATACAGTCGCGCATACAAAGGGGGGATTCCCAAGGACAGTAATACCCTGCTCCAAAAGTTAATAAGCAATGTTATTGTGCGTTCTATGAAAAAGTCTAAAACTTCGGCACTGAAAAGTTAAATTGCAAATATGTCTGCATGATTATGACATATATTTCTGGATATTCAGTATATTAGCAGAATTAAGATTCGGACTATTTGGCTATGGTCGAAATAAACCGTTAAATAGGGACGCTTCATCGCAAACTGTGGTTGACATCTTCAATGCATACTATATTGACAAGATAGCGACAAGTATAACCCGAAATATCGGCAATGAGACTTTGATCGTTTATTTGGATTACGGTCCATTAACCGAATCGTAATTCTACTGAAGATTCCGGCACCATTTCAAAATTACATCCCACATCACTAACTATTAACTACTAAAATGTCTAATTAAACAAACACAAAAGGTGCATTACCATATTATCTCTCCTCTTTCTTATTGGCTTCCATTAAGCCCTTCATTCTCCTACTGTTCCCAATACGTCCTCATTTCTATCTCTTTCTATCCCCACAATTCATTTTATTAGCTTCCTCTAACACCATACCTCAAACGCTTTTAATAATTTGTTTAGGATTTCTAAATGAAATATTTGCGAGAACAGAAATTATTTCTTTTTGTTAAGAATGCTGACTCGAATTCTGCGCTGCTCTTCGTTGCTTCTCTGCTCTGTTGCACCTCCCAGACTTATCTGACTTTCTGGATATCGGAAATCAGCAACAGCTTCGTCTCCTTTTTCTAAATTAGCACTTACCCTATTTGTCTTCCCCTTACATACCCATAGTTTTGTTTTATTTATATTTAATACCATACTGTTTTGTGAATAACACTAATTTCTTACGTAAATCTAAGCATGCTAGTTTGCTAATCTTTTCTATCTATCGGTATACCTATATCATGAATATATTAAGCAATGTTGTTAGATTTTTAATCGTCCGTGCAAAATAATAATCGTACAAAATTAAGTCAAGTGTATCGACTAAAAATAACTCGTTCTACAACTTTTACCGTTGTTCTTCCGTACCTTTGGCGTTTTCTTCAACCATCATTACAACAATAACAAAAACAACAACACTAACAAAAACTGGTTTTACGATTTGGAACTTTTTCCATGGAACGGGTTCTAATTAAGTACATACACCTTTGTACCATTACCATTTTGCCGTGGCCGGGGGACATCGGCTACTTACTAGATCATTCGCATCACGCTACACGTACATATATATGTACGAATGTATATACGTAGTGGTTTACTTGACATATGAAGAAGTTTTCTTTCATTCGTCCCACTTCACCCTAATGGCTTCTTATTATAAGATGTTACTTTGTTGTTTAAACACCATTGGATAATGTCATTGTCTTATTACAATATCTACTATATGGTCGTTATGTTGCGCACCTTGGATAATAACAAAATATAAAAAACTGGTCAAGTGCGAGCTAAATTCTCATAGTGACGGTTCCGCAATATGAGAAGTGTCGAGTTGAGAGCAGAACATGAGGTTATTCTATGTTATAGTTGCAATCAGAAAAGGGTGGCAATGGTTCATTCGAAAAATTTTGAGAGTAAATCCCCCTGGAAAAAAGCCCCCAGAAAAAAATTCCTTATTAATAATAAATGGTAAATTTTATTAGGAATGTAATGTGGTTCTGTTATGAAACAGTTTTTATACCTGTATGTTGACAGAATACACGATTTAGTATACTAAATGTTAATAAAAAAATACTTTTTACGTTATCATCTGCTGTTTTAAATTGTAATATTAGTAGAAAACAAACTTTTGTNTTTCCTTTATATCTATTTAATAGACTAAATTTATATCCGATATATAAGCTCTTGAAATTCGAAGGTGACAACATTTTAAGTGTTAAAGGTAATGCTAGCAAAACGTACTGAAGAAATGTATTAGTTAGTTATTAGTTAACTGAGAGACCGTTCTATTAAGTTGTTTTTTTACTCCAACTCTATTAAGTTGTTTTATTTATCACCTGAAAATAAGAACTCTGCTAATAATATCTATTATTGTTGTCGATGTGACCACTTCTTGCTTTATCAAAATTATAAGGGGCTAAATTCAAGCCACGATTTTTTGGAGTCGATAGAACCGCGGTGGACAAAAACTACATCAGTATCAATCAACATCAGTTAATAACGATTCAAACAATTTTTTTTACCTTAAACGCAACTCATACGCGTTTCATGCTTAGCCGCACTGGCTGTGGCGCATGTCTGAGTACCAATAACATTACAACGCGGGAAGGTGCGGCTTCGTACGTGTTCTTTCAATTTAATTAACACATTTCGATTATCGTGACGTCCCATTTTGCCGCAACTTGCGACTAATGCGATTTTACTGGATTCACATTTTTTTTTTTAAAGCCGCTTAGTATGATAAACATTTTCCCGACAACAGTCCAAGTTGCTGTCGATATCGATAATTAATAAACACGTAATTGGAAAAACAAAACGTTACATCGTTTTCTTTTTTTTTTTTGTTTAATAATGGAAGATTCCATTGGAAAAACACTAAAATTTCCCAGTTTTAATCATTATCCAATGTTGTATTATGCTGAGCATAATATTTTTCATTGTTGAACATCCTCTGCCACAGATTTATATTACAATAGATATACACAACAATAAGTTAAAACATAATTCTGAAAACAAAACCTTGAAAAGCAATGTGGCATAACGCCAGAAAATAGCCACAAATTTTCTAGCTGCTCTTTCAGCAGCAAAAATCAATGAATCATAAAAAGAAATTGGCGTGAAATTTATGAGAAAGTATAAACAAGATAAAATGTATAGGTAGACAGGTACTGAATAATTGAAGAGAGGTTAAATCTTTTACTCCGATGCACATAGTAGGGCCAAAAGTTCTGTCAGTAAGTTGATAAAACCAAATCAACGTACACCGATAAAACTATACCTACATTACCATTGGAAATTGATGAAAACAGCTACAAAATCATGTATAATTTATATAATGTAAGAGCCATCAGCAACTATGCAGTGGCGAAATCTTTCATCTACTAACTGACACATATCTATCGGTGATTATTCCACAGCTTTCTTCTAGAGATTTTCAAAGAGGTGCTTGTTAATAAGTGCATAATCTCTAATGGACTGAGATTAATGGGGGAACATTGTCCTCCAAACATCGTTTGTTTTGGTTTGTGAGCAAGCGCTTGCTCTAATATCCAACCCATCTGAAATGCGACTGATTGAGTGGTTAGTATTTCAAGGATATGCGTTTGATTTTCCAGCATGGCTCTGTACCTAATGCTCTCACAATAAAGCACAATCAATGATGACTAGAGGACAATGTTTCAGCTTTCATCTCCTTAGTGAGTGGTCAAGAAACTGCCCTGATCTTAAAGTCAAACTTAAAGCATTTAATAATAACCACCGCTTTGAAAAACTCCACCAAGATAGCTGTCAAACATTACCGACCATACTGTAACCTTGTTTGTGTAAACAGTAAACAGAGAAGAAAATATCTGATAAAAGTGGCAGTTACAGCTCTTATTAAGTTTGACTTTCTACAAATAACTTCAGAGGCAGACCTTCATGTGGCCCTGACAATTGTCTTCAGCATCAAACCCAAGGTTTCCTAATACTATCTAGAAATCTGAAATTTATTCTTAGAATGTCTCAAGAAAACCTACATATCGGCCTCTGACTGCAACACACATACATTTAGCATTCAGTTTGATCATCATCATCATAAAGTCATCAGTCCTAAGACTGGTTGGACACGCACCTCCACTCTTTCCTATCCTTGAGCTAATCTTCGTATTTCCCTAAACTAGAACAACCCACATCCTTGACTATTTGCGAACAGTAACCTTTACACTTCTTAACTCTTGTTTCTGCCTCCAATATGTCTCTGACTAACTCTTCATGCCTCAAAAGGTGTCCTACCAACCTATCTCGCTTATTTTTTATTGACTTCCATTAAGTCCTCTGTTTTTCTATTGTTTCTAACACCTTTTCAATTCTAACCTGGTCTATCCACGATATCCTCATCATTCGCCTGTAACACCGCATTTCCAACGCTTCTAACCACCGTCTATGTTTCGCACCCCTACAGAGTCGCGCTCCAAACATTTAGCTTTAACAAACTTTTTCGAATTTGTAAATTAGATGTTCGCAAATACAGAAGTGACTCGACCCTGCGCTATCCTCTACTTTATATCCCTACTGCTCCTTCCGTCCTAACTTATCTGACTTCCGAGATACCTAAAATCAACCACTTCTTCTAATCTTTCGTCCCCTATTTTCATATTCTCTTTTTTCCTACTTTTTCTTCCCCTATACACCAGTGTGTTTGTTTTACTTTCATTTATTTTCATACATTTGTCAATACCGTTTTCATTTTATTTAACGCCATCTCTAACTTGATAATGACATAAAATACAGTGAAGTCCATAATCCGCCTTCACATGCACATTTCCTATTTAATGTGTTACTTCTTTGGCCAACAACGTACATTGTATATTAACAAAGCATGCAAATAGCATAATAGACATGTGTGCGCGAACGACGCACGATGCATCGCAAAAACAATAAAGAATTTTTATTACTGCACGGAAGTTCTCTCAACGGCTTTTCGAACGTTCTAATGACAAATACGTAAGTGCTTACCGCTTAACAACTACAGGTCGAGGCAGGCGTTACATTTTAGTTGTACATGTAAAGTTGATGTTTCGAATAGAACATTACTGTTTAGAAACGGAAATTTTCCAACCACAATAATAAGGACATGTTCGTGTGCATTTTAAGTAAGTTCGGCCACACATTGAGGAGACGAATGCGGCCAATACCACCTAGACTATCAGGTGGTATTGGTACGGCACGTGTGCAAGACAGGTGTACGAATTAGGTACGTGAGAGGTACATCAATTTCGTAGTAATAGTACAGGTTAGATTAGGCTAGGTTAGGTAGAATGCAGGTAGCCTCGCATCAACTGCCATAAAAGAATTCCTCCTCAGAAAAAATTAATAGCCTCGATTTATTGTAAGAAATGTAACGTGGTTCTGTTTTTATATCTGTATGTTGACAGAATACACGATTTGGTATACCACATGTAAATAAAAAGTACTTGTTTGTGTAATTATTGCAGAAAAGGAAATGGTTTATTTCTTTTATTATTGAGTTTTCTAATGATTTATATTTAATATTCATAAATATTGCCCCTGACAATGAAATAAACGTACAGAATGTTCGTAATGCAATTTAATAGAAATAAGAATAGATCGAGTAGATAATTAGCTACAACGTTATCATCTGTTGTTTTAAATTGTAATATTAGTAGAAAACAAACTTTTGTTTGTGAAGTATTGATATTTTTCGAGGTAATTAATAAATACTTCTTGGAAAATCAACCCCCAACATAATATTATCGTTACACATATTAGCAAAAATAAAACAAATCGGGTTGGTAATTGACTAGAATTCATGCTGTCTATATTTTTTTGGTGTTTTTTTACAAATGGGCATTATTTTCGGGGGCTTTTTTTTGGTGCTTTTTTTCCCGTATTGGTTTTGACCTTTCTTATTTGGTTTTGGTTTTAGCCTTAGTCTAGTTCGTTTGGTGTTGGACTTGCATTTTCGCAGCATTTACCTGAGTGTTCAAAAGAAACTACAGAAAAACTTAGACCAGAGTAGACGGGCCTAGATTCTAATCGAATATACTAAGCAAAACCTCCAAACCTCGAAGTCATGCCATTCGGTTAGAAGATAATTTAAAGTTTATAGAATAAATGGGTGACTTGAAAATTAAATAACTCATTGCTTTCTAATCATATTTCACAGCAAATGGTACTAAATCGATGAAAAAGGCAATGCTTTATTTAATGTGTAATTATTATTTGAACGCAAGAAGTTTGAAGGAGTATATTAGTAATTTCAATGAAATTAGGGAAAACCTCGTTCCATTTACTTTGACCAGCCGTGAAAACCTACACAGTCTGACGAAGAAAGATTTTCTTAACAGCTTTTCTTAGGTTTATTTAGTTTAAACAAAAATAAGAAAACCTATAGAAATAACATTTTAACAAATTTTTCTTTCTTTCCAGAAGTTCAACACTTCAGAACTTTTCAAATGAAGAAAAGCTATCAGTCCTACAATGCCTTTGACGTTTTAAATTCAGGTAAGTTCTATGAACAACATATTCAATGTACAACACATACATAGTAGCTAGTAATATTGGAAAAAACTATAGGCACATATACAATATAAGAGATATGGAAGAAGATCAAAATTTAGTTAATAGGTGCGTTATTATGATTAAAGGAAGTTTCAATATAAGAACAAAGGCTTTCGCGACCGAAATCCATAGTAGAATAAAGATTCGGGTCATAGGGGCGTGGTCTAAGTGAGCTATTCTGTCCATAGTTCCATTCCATGACAGAATAGCTCACTTAGACCACGGCCCTATAGTCCGAATCTTTATTCTACTAAAGGAAGTTTCAATTTATCGTAAGTTTTCACGGCCGATACTGATGAACCAAGTAATGAGATTAATGATGATGATTAACACTGCAAGTACAATCCCCCACCTACCCTACTCAATCCATGGAGCACACGTTATCTATCGACGCTAATCTGAGCGGCATAACCTAGGGCAGAGGTTCCTAGGTGATGTTCCGCGGAACCCTGGTGATCCGTGAAAGAATCACAGGTGTTCTGCAAAATATAACGTTTCTTGTCCTAGTAAAAATAAACAAAATTCCGCGTAAAATAATTGTTCTGTTTTTAACCACAACAACAGCATATTTTTCACGATAAAACCGTATCTAACGAAAGGCTGAACCCCAACGGTTCATTTTATGATAGGGGCGAGGACTGCTATTTTTGTGGAACAAATGTGCCTAGATACCAGATGAGAGGATAGGACATTTTGTCTTACAATAGATTTAGACATAAAAGTATTATCAGTTTACTTTTTTATTGAGATGGGGTTCCGCCGAAGAAAGGTGGATCAGAAAGGGTTCCATAACCAAAAAAGAATTGAGAACCGCTGTCCTAGTATTGTTTGGAATTCAGGATCGAGTTCGTGGTTCTTAAATCTTTCTTTCATACTTGGGTAATCGGTAATCTTTAAGATTACATACATAATCTGCCACTATCCATCCTCCAATTTATGAAAAAGGCGCAAAAATTTTTCTACGGAGCTGCACGCTTCGCAATTCCAACGTTGTTCTGTTTGACTGCTATGCACACTACAAGCAAGGAGTACTACCGCTACCGCAGTGACGACCCTGTTTCACTTTTGCAAAGCAATTTTCTTTTACTCCGAGTGCGTTAGATGTTTTTTTTTTATTAGTTGTCTAGCCATATCCGAAAATGATAGAATTTTTACATGGGTTGCGACACATCCATCGTATCTATAGTAAAATTTGTAAAAATGGAAAATTACCGAAATATAAAAAACTCTTTTATAGTCGTGATGAATTTGGATGTATGTTTTCATACACAATCTGAGTAAATATACGCTAGTGTTGAAACACTGAGCTTGGCAAGTGAAAAATTAACATTGTTTGGATTAAAAACTGCGACTTTACGAGTAAAATTTCATCGCCGAAATAAATATCGAATAAAATAACAACGAAAAACGTGTCAGGATCCTGTTTATTTTCCTACTGGCGAAAGACATGTTTTGAAAACAGCGAACAATACCTGCCAAACCTTTTCATTATTTGCATCGATCGTTATGTCGGGCATAATGTAAAAAACGTAATTTAACATTGTATGTACGGCATGTTTCTAGGTAGGTTCAATGTTACGATTGCTACTCGCCGTGAATCGATATTGCACATTAATATATATTCGAAATTATGCAACTGGTGTAGCAGAATTTTAAACAATACCACGAAATTAACATGTGAATTATTTGTTTGCTACGAGGGTAAACATAACGTGGTAGGATAATTTGAATGTTACACTGACGTATAAAACCGACTTAAAAAAAATAAAATAAAAAGGTTTGACCAAAACCAACTATTTTCTTGTTATTCATCCTCTAACTTCACTGAACAACAGCTAAACCGTATCCAAAATTGATCAAATCCTACTATTTTTGGTGTTCTAAAACAGAAAATTATCTTGTTTTTCCCAAGTTAATGAAATATTGTAACACTTGGCAACATCCTAGGGGATGTCTCTCCCATATACGAAGTATCAAGCTTCTAGGGCTTAAAATAATGGAAATAACTATTTCAACCCGTGTAAATCCACAGAAGGTTACACCAAGTTTGGCTGTTTTTTGTATCAATAGGTCAAAAGAATGTAAGATATATGCCATTTGTAGAAAACAAAAAGATTTTCTTGCCACCACTTGGGCTTGAGGAAAAACTTTGTTAAGCCACTAAATAAATGTAGATCTGATTTTCAGCACCTATATCAGAAATTCCCAAGGGTAAGTGAAACTAACATTAACTAAGGTATTTTTGTTGGGCCTGAGATTCTAAATATTCTAAAACCCGAACATTTTGACAACACTAACAGAAATTGAAAAAATTGCTTGGAATAATTTTCTTGGAAAATAAAAAGGCTGGCAATTACGTTACTCTTGTTGAAAATATGATGTTATCGTATCAAAAAATGGGTTGCAATATGTCCCTGAAGATCCATTTCCTAGAACTGTAGAGCGGAATTCGTTTATTATAACTCTGCCTATACTGGCCAACCGCTTATTATGAAGTAATTGCAGTGTTGAGTTTGGTTTTTATATTAAATTCTCTATAAGCAAGTTTGCATATAATGACTCCGTTTAAAATGATATATCGTTTATTATGACTGATTCTCAAGAAATCATATTCGGCTATAGTGATCCAAATGATTAATAATAACATTTTAGCTCATTTTTCTGACCCTTATGTATACTGATATTAAAATTCACTGTTCTTTTTCTTTTTTTGTTAATCAATATATACACTTTGTAGTTTTTTTATCATTATTAAACTAAATAACTAACCAAAATAGAAAGTTTTTTATTTTCTAAGACTATGCTTTGTATGACGCCCGCTTAGTATAACGTATTTGTCGTTTCCCTTCGATGTCATTATAAATGGATTCTACTGTATATCAACAATGTGAAAAAAGGTACAGAAACAATTCAAAAAAGTATAGCAAAAAGACAGCTCATTTAGTGACTCCAAAAATTCAAAAGTATATATTTGCTATAATTTTGTTAGAAATAAAATGAAACAACTTATTCTATAGAACTACAACTAAGTTTTTAATTTCAATTTCATTTTTGTATTGACCGCCCCAAAATTAACAAAAATACACTTTTCATACAAAATACAACAAATAAATTAAACTTTGTTGACCAGGATTTTCAGTCCTTGGAGGTATAATATTTTTTCAAATTTATCTTTCAATTTATTTAGGACAAATAACTGCATTATTTCTATTGTAGTACAGAATTTCTTTTATAATATAAACTTTTACGTTCTTTTACTCTCATGTTAAAACTACTCATTACTCGTCCTACGTATATCTCACTATAAATAATTTTCTAAATACCATTTTTTTATGAATCTTACCTATTTCTTATTCATCAGCGTTGCATTAGAAGATTGTTTCGATAAATAATATTTATTGATCCCCCCTTGTATTAAGGGAGTGTCACTGGCACGTGCTACTGTAAATAAATATTTTAATTGTTAGGCACACAAAAGCGAACGTCACCTGTCCAATAGTTACACGCACACAATATATATGTACATATTTAACAGTAAGTATATAAACGTGTTTTTAATGACTTTTTTTTAGAATATTGTAACTGTAGAACAGAATTGTACTTACAAATGCTGTAAAAACAAGGCAACATTTACTATATATTTACTTTGATATAGTCAAAAGGTCAAAGACTGCAATTCTTTAATGCAAAATATTCTACTTTAAGAAATGAAAAGTGCTCCAACATTTACTATAGCATTGATGCTGTTCTGATTTGAGTCTATAGGGCGTCGTGTGCATGAGTTGCTTCCTAACGTTTCGCTAGCTTGAGTGGCGAGCATCTTCAGAGATGTAACGAAATCATGCAAGGCATTTCCCCCGCGTTCTGTCGTTATGTATACTTAGATCTTTAAAACTACGTAACGGATTTTAATGCGTTTGTTTTTTTAATAGATAGAGTAATTCAAGAGGAAGGTTTATATGTATAATACATGCATAATATAGTAGAGAAACACTGATAATTCTAGAGGTTTCTAATGTGATGTCGTAAATAAACACATTTTTTGCGCTTACATTGCAAACGCTGGCTGAACCCTACGAGATATCACAATAATATACTATAGTATTGTACACTTTAAAATAGTCTACAAAAAAGTCCGGGATGGTATATGTCTATCTATTAGGGATAACCCACAATAACCTTTTTTTATTCTTTACTTTTTACGAGAAATAATGGCTTATTTACGAAGCGATTTTAAGCGATACAGCATTAATCCTTATCCAATTAAGTACTTTTAAATACACTGTGCATTTTAAATGAATATTTTCGAAGATATTACAGACTTAAAATGTAGGGACATAGAGGTTACAGCGGTACCGACTGGTTTGTATTGCTTAATGACAAAAAAGCTGTGAAGAAAAAGACATTGCACCCGTGCGAAGCATAGTGTACAAATAATACCATTAAACCAATTCCTTAACGCCTTAACCCCTATCCCGGTATGTTTGTGTGTTTGAAGAAGTTTCACTTCAGTAGCGTGTTCTATAATTACACGTTATATATTTTTTTTAAAGACGACTCCTTGCTAGATGCTTCTACTGCTATATCATCTGCGAATCTAAGCATACTAATCTTTTGCCCCTGTATATCTATCCCTAAAGTTGTCCTGAATTTAATTTTATCGCATCTTTGATATATAAAAAAAGGTAAAGAAGACAGAATGCAACCTTGTCTGACGCTCTTCTTCTTAACGTTGCTGCTCATGTTCTATAACTGCTTCTTGATCTTTATTCAAACTATCGGGTTGTTCGGAAAGTCATTTCGTTTTTTTTTTGTGGAAATGAAAGACAGTTTTCGTATAATAAACAAATACTTTATTAAATTACATATCGACCGTTCTGGTCCAACACCTTTTGCCATCTTTCTGGTAGTAGCATAATTCCACGCTCATAAAATTTTGGAGTGACCGGAACAAATAATAATCCGATGGTGCCAGGTCTGGAGAATATGGTGGGTGTAGCATTGTATCCCATTCAAGCTGTAAAAGCTTTTGGCGAGTGACCAAACTTGTGTGAGGTCTCGCGTTGTCTTGGTGAAACACTACACCTTTCCTGTTGATTAGTTCTGACCTTTTCTGTTGAAGTGCATCATTCAGTTTGTCCAGCTGATGACAGTAAACTTCCGAATTAATCGTTGTGTTATCCGGTAAAAGCTCAAAAAAAAACGATTCCTTTAAAATCCCACCAAACAGACAGCATCACCTTTTTTTGGTGAATATCGGTTTTGGAACCTCTTGCGTTTGACGTTGTTGTATACAACCCATTTTTCGTCCCCAGTGATGATGCGCTTCAAAAACGGATCATTTTCGTGAATGTTTGAGAAGCGAATCGCAGACATCAATGCGGCGACACAGATTCTCTCTGTGAGAACATGGGGAACCCATACATCGAGCTTCGAGGATAATCCCAGGCATTTCAAGTGGTCACAAACTGTTGAATTTGATAAATTTAACCTCAATCCGATCTCACGTGTTGTTATTCGCCGGTTCACATCAACTAATGCCTTTATCGCGTCTTTATCAGCTTCAACCGGCCTTCCCGAACGTGGTGCATCTTCGACATCAAAATTGCCGGATCGAAATTTAGCGAACCAGTTCTGGCACTGGCGTACTGTCAACACACCTTCTCCATACACATCAGTCAATTTCTTTCTGGCTTGAACAACATTTTTACCCTTTCTGTAGTAAAACAGTAAGATATGTCGAAAATGCTGTTTATCGCTCTCCATATTTAATAGGGCACCAACCAAAAACTACTGCGTAGAATTAATTGGAATTTTTCACACACAAGCCTTGCTATATGAGCTCTCAAAGCATATAAAAATTATACGGCTTAAATGTGAAGTTGGGTGCAAAAGAATACAATTAAATCCTCTGTCGGGAAAAAGCGAAATGACTTTACGAACAACCCTATATATCTTTATTGTTATTCGTAAAGCTAAAATAGCCTCCCGCGTTCCCCTGTTTCTTATAACCTCAGAATGGCCTTCCCCTAATAGTTCTTCCGTCATTTTTTACATCCTTCAGTGTACGATTCTAGTTAAGTCATTTAACCCATAGGATGTTAGATGTTCTCGCTTTTTTGGTTTCGTTTGTAATCCTGTGGGACTTTCCCTTTCGTATATCTGACTAACAAGCCTAAACATAGGATCTTTAAGCTCTTGTTCTGCATGTTTTAATTTCCACTTGTATCCCATGGAATGGAATATCCTAGTTCACCTATCTCCACGCTATCTTCATTATCTGATACATATCTGCGTGTAGATTCTTTAGACATTCATTTCATCTTTTACTCATTTTCTATTAAAATGACCCCTACCTCGTTTCTTATTCTTATCAGATTATATATTATTTTAAATTTAATTTAATGTTAAAATTTAATAAACAATTTCTATATGATCTCAAAGTTGTATGAATTTTCATACAAGTTCCCATTAATACAAGTCCGGTCGAAAAAAGTGACTGGAAAGCCAAATAAAACTTTGCCTGCGGAGCCTTACTGTTTATAATTATGCTGTCAACATAGTGCAGCAAATGTATAATCGTTAGGTATATAAGTTTTCATACGCGAATGTAGAAACTTCTAGTACGTTTTTTAGGTGAATATTTATTCTGGAAGAAGAAGTTCACATAGATATGTACAAAATAAAACATATGTGTATATTACCGTTAATTAATTAATTAATTAATGCATTAGTTCAATATCGACCACATGCGATTACTGGTTTTATGTTTATTTTGACTGAATTCCATTATCTTATCTTCTCTATATTCTACTATCTTCTTTAATAATATTAGGGCAATCATCTGTCAGAAATCAACGTTTCAGTTTTCTACATTTCCAAGATGATTATGATAAACGTTTACAGAAATATGGTCTGGTACATATTACAGAGCCAGTCCTAATTGAACTTAAAGCTATAATTCGTTTGATTCTAACATTGTAGTGGTTAAACACAACGCGAACGAAATGTCTTCTAGTACCCTTAATCATCATAAGATCGTCAGTCCTAAGACTGGTTGGACACGCACCTCCACTCTTTCCTATCCTGAGCTAATCTTCGCATTTCCCTAAAACTAGAACCACCCATATCCTTAATTGTTTGCGAACAGTAATCTAATATAGGTCTACCTCTACCCCTCCTAACTCCTGTCTCTGCCTCTAATATGTATCTGACTAGACCTTCATGTCTAACGCCTCGCCCTTGTCCATGTTTCGCACCCGTATAACGCCGCGCTCCAAAAATTCACCTTTCACACCTTTTTCGAATTTCTAAATTAACCGTTCGCGAGCATAGAAGTGACTTCTTTTTATTAAAGGCGACACGAACCTGCCCTATCTTCTGCATATCTAAAATCAGCCGCTTCTTCTATCTTTATATCCGCTCGAAAAATTAGAAGAAGTGACTGATTTTAGATATTTAGGAAGTCAGATAGGTTAAGACGGAAGAAGTAGTAGGGATATAAAGTAGAGGATAGCGCAGGGTCGTGTCGCCTTTAATAAAAAAGTGCCCTTGTCCATTTCCTTGGCTTAAACCGCAATTGGGTCAGGTTAAGTTATATTAAGTTGCGATTCACAATTTCGAATTGGAAGTAGAACTTTCGAGTTGCAAGTTGAAATTTCGAGTTATAAGTCAAAATTTCGAATTGCAGGTCGAAATTTAAAAAAAATATGTTTGGCTGTTCCACGCCTTCGTAAATACAGGAGACAGTAAAGATTATAAATTTTCTAAATTATTATGTATATATACTAATTTTGTTTTTGATGAGGTATGTAATCCTCCCGTCAATTAATTTTNCTATATATATTATATAATTTATGTAAATCTAACATGATCTCATATAATACCTGCACATATAGGTACTTATGTATAGTTAAAAAAAAATAATCGCCCTGTAAATACGTCTACTAGATTAAATGGTCGTAAGAATTATTATCAGATTCCGCCAATGAAGAGGGCACAATTAACTTTTGAACCAGTTCGATGGGATTAAAGTAATAATAAAAGAATCGGGGCATGTCGTCAACTATCATCGTGGAAAGTTCCTGAACAGCCGGATCTGTACCAGGAGGCTATTGTTTTCTTTGCAGGTAAACTGAACCGATGGAATTTCTTCTAAAAGAAAGTGAATGCTTTCGAAATTATTTCGGCCCAATACCAGTTCGCATATAGCATTAAGGTATGCTCTTGAAATTCTGATTTTATCCCACGCAAATTCCTATTCGACTAATGACGAGAAGAATGTATTAAAATATGCAAAAGCATGAATGCACATTCGCCGGCGCCTCGCCGCGTGATATCCAAAATGAACCATTTATCAAATGTTTAGACATACTTTCGGAAAAAGGAGACGGTGTACTTATTTATCATCACACATTACAAGTATTTATTTAGCCTACTTACATAGAAGTAGAAAGAAAAAAAATAGAAGAAGTGACCGATTTTAGATATCTAGGAAGTCAGATAAGTCAGAACAGGAGTAGTAGGGATATAAAGCAGAGGATAGCGCAGGGTCGAGTCGCCTTCAATAAAAAGAACTCACTTCTATGCTCGCGAACGGTTAATTCAAAAATTCGAAAAGGTTGTTAAAGGTGTATGTTTTGGAGAGCGGCGCTGTACGGGTGCGAAACATAGGCAGTGGGCGCGGCGGAAAAGAAGTTAAGGATTAGTTAAAGATGAAGGTTGTTCTAGTTTTAGGGAAATACGAAGATTAGTTCAGGATAGGAAGGGGTTAAGGTGCATGTCCAATCAGTCTTAGGACTGACGACCTTATGATAATGACATAAAAAAATATATATTTTTCACTGATTTCTTGGCTGGTAGAATATGAAAAGTTTTGTAATATTAAAGAAATAAAATCACTATGATTTCTAAAGTTTTAAATGTTACCTGTCGATAATTCCCTTCGACACATTCTTAACCAGAGGTCTCACCATTCTTTCGGGCTCTCAATGTTTTCGTTAAGATTGATATACCAACTAGCTACAAAAATTGTAACAATTCGACCATACTGATATAATAATTCTTATTCATCGGAAAAAGTAAAGACAAGAACTACATCGAAATAACAAATAATTTAGTGTAGTAATCAATAAATAATACAAATTAGGATAAACTACCTATTTCAATATACAATTTTAATTACCAATTTTCATCAGGTTGATTTTTTGTTATACATATTAAATTAGTTATTGCTGGTGTTTTTTTTTTCTAATTAATAGTGGTGTTTGCAGCTGCGAAGATTGAGTATGATTCATATTTTTCTGTTTGAAGTGATTGTGATACGGTTTCTCAATTTTTATGTTATAAGTAGTTTCTTCAGTTCAGCAACTAATAATTCTTCTATGTGCTTCCTTATTTACCTTTATCACTCGTTTTAATTGGGACACTGATACCAAAATATAGTAGTTTGTTTATCGTAAAAGATCGGAGTCAAAAAGAGTTGCAAATAATTTCATTAATGATGATAATGATCAACATCAATCATTTTATATCATAATATTTACAACCCAATTCTGTTTCTGATCTCTTACACATTGTTATGAGAAAAATAAATGGAATCTATAGTTTCTTTGGCTTTGAGTTCATCTAATAAGTGAGTTTTTCGAATCGTTTTCTAAGAATTTTGGATTATAGGAATTATTAGCACACCACAATATCTTGTAGTTTTCAGTTATACACGGTTGGCATATATCATTTGATTTTTTTTTCTGTTTTGTCGTAATTCATAAAGTTTCGTAGTTTCTTGCTAAAGGTACGATAATTGATGATTTGGCAGGTGCTGATATCAATTTGGAACTTCAAAATTCATGGACCATGATATTGAAATCGGAAAACAATATCGATCCAATATTTTGGATTATCCATTTCCAAGTTTAGAATTTTTTGGGCTCTGTTTAGTTAAAAATTTANGCAAAATACTTTTTTCAAATAAATACTTTTTTATACTACCTATTTAATTCTCTACATTTACTTATGCATAAAATACTTTTAAAGAAAACCTTGCAAGCATTTGCTCATTTTTTAAATATTGGAGTTTTTCTAGACTAGTAGTAGTGTTTGCATTACATCACCAGCTGCGAAGATTGATATGATTCATATTTTTCTGTTTAAAGTGATTGAGATATAGTTTTTCTATCTTTATGTTATAGGTTCTTCAGTTCAGCAGCAAATAATTCTTCGATATGCTTCCTTATTTGCCTTTGTCACCCGTTTTAATTGGAAAAAAGACACTGATGCCTAAATAGTTTCTTTAGAGTGAAAGAACAGAGCCAAAATAGGGTTGCAAATAATTTTATTGATGTGAAATTAACTTCAATCATTTCATAATAAAATATTTACAACCCCATATTGTTTCTGATCTTTTAAACGTTGCAATAAGAGAAAGAAATGGAACCCACAGTTTCTTTAGCTTTGGGTACATCTAAAAAGTGAAGTTTTTCGAATAATTTTCTAAGAATTTTGGATTATAGGCATTTATTAGCACACCACAATATCTTGTAGTTTTCAAATTTACACAGCTGACGTATATCAATTCGATATTGTTTTGCCGGCTGTTTTATCGTAATTCATAGAATTTCGTTATTCCTTGCTAAAGGTAAGATAAGTGGTGATTTGATAAGGACTAATATCAATTAGGAGCTTTAAAATTCCATGGACCATGTCACTGAACCCGGAAAACAATATCGATCCAATATTTTAGATTATCAATTTCCAAGTTTAGAATTTTTTTGGCTCTTTTCAATTAAAGAATTAGAAGACATTCATGGAATGATGGTGATACTAGCAAAACTATTAACGGCAAAAATACATTTTACAGATAGAAAATACGTTTAGAAAAGTACTTTAAATAAAATACAAAATGCTTTTCTCAAAAAAGTATTTAAATGCAAGATAAAAAAAGGTATTTTTTATTTTGCATTTTCATTTTAAATCACATTTCTGATTTTGAAGAGAGAAATTCTGCTACAGAATAACTCTAACGTAAATAAACTGTATGTGCGATACATTATATGAATTTTTCGTACGATTAATTCTCTCAACTCGAAATTCTGTGTACGCCCCTGTATCCAACTATTATTTATAAGCGATTGCATAAATATTCCACTAAGAATTTAACTGTAGTTACCGCATTATCCTCAAAAGTTGTTCATTTTCACGTCACTTAAAATACCTCGAGAGATAACGTAACTGTGTGAAGACTTTCTGCTTTTAAGGATTAACAGTATCAAAGGCATGGGTACATAACGAGCCAAACAACAAACGACAAAATTCACAATGCAGTTGAACATTTATACTTGTCCAAATACATAAATGTATTAAAATATTGTTATGTATTGAATAAGTGTTGTATACATACCGAATATACAATCGGTTTATACCTGTATGCATATACACATAAAGGTACATATTGTATAAATTATACGGTAAGCCACAGAACAAAATTATTTGACACGAACACGATTTGGGTGTAGTATACAAAATATACGTGAGAATATTTTAAGAATTTCGCTAAGACCTTCAAAAATGCTGCATCAAGAGATTAATGAAGGACGAATGCATTTCGAAGGATTTTTGTGACACATTCATTCGGTTTACTGGCTGGATCCGTTCAAAATGTCAAATTAATTTATATAATGTATATAATAAGTATAAGAAGTCAGATAACTCAGGACGGACAGAGCCATAAAGATATAAAACAAAAGACAGTGCAGGATCGAGTCGCCTTTAGCAAAAAAAAACTCATTTCTTTCTCTCGAATGGCTAATTTAAAAAAAGATTGTTAAAGGTATATGTCTGGAGCACGTCCCTGTACGAGTACGAAACTTGGACAGTGGGCACGGAGGAAAAGAAAAGGATAGAAGCGTTTGAAATGTGGTGTTATAGGCGGATGATGAGGATACCGTGGATAGAGAAAGTTAGAAATTAGGAGGCATTATAAAGACTAGGAGCAGGGAGGAAGCTATGGAAGTCAACATGAAATAGACGAGATAGGTTGGTAGAAGACCTACTTAGACAAGGGGTTAGCTAGAAACGTATTAGAAGTAGTTAAGAAGAGTAGAAATAGACCTACATTAGATTACTGTTCACAAATAGTTACAAATATGGGATGTTCTAGCTTTAAGAAAATGCGAAGAATAGCTCAGGGTAGAAAAGAGTGGAGGTGCATGTCCAATCAGTCCTAGGACTGACGATCCATCAAGAATGTGGTATGGTCTAATTTTAGAAAAATGTGAAGATTAGTTCTGGATAAAAAAGAGTGAAGATGCGAGTCTAACCAGTCCTAAGAATGAAGATCCATCTAGAATGTGTGATGTTCTAATTTTAGGGAAACGCAAAGATTAGCTAAGGATAGGAAAGAGTGGAGGTGCGTGTCTAATCAGTCCTAGGACCAACGATCCATCAAGGATGTGGGATGGTCTAGTTTTAGGGAAATGCAAAGATTAGCTCAGGATAGGAAAGAGTGGAAGTGCGTGTCTAATCAGTCTTAGGGCTGACGACCCGTTAAGGTCGTGGAATATTCTAGTTTAAGGAAAATGCGAAAATTAGCTCAGGATAGGAAAGTGAGAAGGTGCTGACGAACTATCGGCTTCCTCAGGAGAACTACAATAATTTTACAAGATGAATGTTGTAAAATAAGATTTGTAATTACGTATTACTTGCTAAAGTGTAGATTAGTTTGATTGAAGAAAAGATCACTCAATCCAAATATTTCACATGTACTATAAATTTGTTTTTGGCATTCTTTAATGTTAAAATTTTTAAGTACTAGGGTAAAAGTCAACGTGGTTACTAAAATACATCAGAAAGTCTAAAATGATAAGTGAGCAAACTAACGAAAAGTTACAAAATTGATGTAAGTTTTCTTTAAAATTATAGATATGCGAATACAAATGAGACAAGTGGACCACAATTGTCTCATGTGTATTATGTATGATGTCTTAACTTTGGCCAATTAGAAATATATCTACGAATCATTCGAAAGTGTTCAATTTTAATTTCCTTCTAGTTATTAAGAAACTGTTTCTGATATTTCAAATATTTCTCGGATTTGTGTAGTTGTAAGTACACATTGATTTTACTTTTAATATCTTTAACCGATTAAAACGAATCTGTTGCTAGATCGATCCACTTACAGCTAAGAAAGCTTATTTTGATTGATTACTTATCTTAACATTTAATTACCGATTTCACGATAACTAAACGTTGAATCATGAATTACTTCTTTTCATTTGTTTTCGAAATTTCGTGTACTTATATCCATGTAGATACCTACTAAATACTTTTCACTATCAATATCTCAACTACTTTGTAGGTATTTTAAAACATCCTAAAGAAAGTGAATAACTAGCATTTCATTGAAGACTCTAAATGATAGGTATCGGTTTAAATAGAGAAATATTTCACTTTTACGATTAAATGATTCTCGTAAATTAAGACAGACATCTTTTTACTTTCGAGTGACGAAACGAATGAGAAAGTGTTGTAATCGATCACAACATCGAATTGGACTTTTTAAATGAAAATCGATTTTATTTCATTCTTGTATTAAAAAGAATCACGAAAAGCACAAAATATAGCTTTTATTGCATATGTCCTGCTCTTGAATCAATCAGATGATTCGTTAGAATGTTGGATGATATTTGGCATCTATAAGCACTTCATAAATTATCTTGTCTTACTAAGCAAAAAGTTAACAACCAAAAGACAAGAAATTTTATTTTGTGTACAGTAAAAGCTCTTTATTCGCGGGGTATACGTTCCATAAATATGCCGCGAATACAGAAACCGTGGATATGGAATGGTAATTAGTATGGAATCGTAGGGGATACGTTCTAAGGTTCCAAAATATGTATCAAAATAAAATCAATTTATTGATAAATTTGCAATTAAAATTAATCGTTATAATCAGCTTTAGGTAAGAGTTTAAAAAATTTAGTGATTTTTTCTTGTTTTGAGTTTTGAAATTAGTCCACTCGGTTACATCTTTTATAAAAGTGGCCTCGGCACGAGCTAATAGAATACTCAAAACATATTAATACGTTGAAAAATAATACCGAATCCTTGTTTACTCAAAAGATACCGATACATTAAAGGGATTCAGTGGTACACGCGCCATAGAGTAAAAACATGCTTATCGGTTCTAGATATCATGAGTTTAATATTTATAACAGGGGTTTGAAATTTTGTGGTAAGATAGATAAAGGTTTGTTCTAAAGCTTGTCGAAGGGCATTTTGTAATTTTTTAATTTTTATTCAAAATACGTGTCCTACAAGAGACATCAACTTTAAGCACTTCTAAAAGCTTTTAATGACCATATTATTGAAAACTAAAAACGTACCGAGATAGTGTGAACCTATGTTTGTTACCATACAAAAAATTAGACATTTATTTCGCAGCGTTAAATTACAATGTTTAGAATAGAAACCCATGTTTTCGGAAAAATTCACATTAGGCACGAGCGGTCTATTGCGGTCAATCCCTTTAATAAATGACAGCGAATCCTTTTCTGTTTGCCGATTGCAACCGCGAATAATGAAATTATTAACCGCGAATGCAGAAACTGCGTTGCAGTTTCTTCGCCCGCGAATAAGGAGACCGTGAATAAGGAACTTTTACTGTATCACTATCAACAACACAACCAACCAGTACCAAAAATGCAAGACTTTAAAACTGTTCCCACTTTCTAAGGGTAGTTCTACGGTTACTTCTAACCCATGAAACGCACATTTAGTCGTAACCGAAAACTTACTTTTGGACTAGCCCTCGTATTATAATCTTATAACGATTTTGTATTTCGATTTCGATAGTACAAAACTCTAAAAAAATATTGCATTAAAATAATTTCACAATCACGTAGCATTGTACTTTCAATTGAACGATTAAGGTATCAGTAAACAAATAGAACACAGTCTGCATACGATTAATTGACTTTCACTGGATATGCGTGTAAAAAAAAGTTAGTTACAAATAAGCTTGTGCAATTGTATATTTACGTTCAAAACCAAAGTCTCGATTGGTTTTTCAAATACAACACGACTTTAATCCACAACTAAAGTGCTTAATAGCCTACAATTACTTATTATTAAGCACCTGTTAATTGTTAGGTACATACGCAATATTTAATTAATTCAAAGTGTACGTTGAAAATAAACAAATCAAATCTACTGTACAAATTGTATCTTTTGACATTTTTCATTGCGTTCCTACATACTTGTTCGTAACAATAGTAAGTAGATAATCCACCATATCCATCGTAGGTGTAGTGTAAAGTAGTAAATCTATTTCTACGTTCAAACACTAGCACGCACAGTAAAGTTTTCATAATTCCGATTTTGCTTTATTACGATTGTTATCGTCTATTCAACAAAGTTTAAAAAAGGATATGAAAACAGTAAGGCGGACTGAAAAGTTCGTAGGCCAGCATAGAAAAAAATATTTTTTTTTGATAGAATTTGATTTTATTATTCAATATGGTTCCCTTCGAGGGCAATACAAAGATTATAGCGGTCATACAATTGTTCGATACCATTTTTATAATACGATTTGTCTTTAGTCTCAAAATAGGCTTCAGTTTCGGCGATTACCTCTTCATCGGCGCGAAATTTCGGTCTAGCGAGCATCCCCTTCAGGTCTGAGAACAGAAAAAGTCGCTGGGGGGCAGATCTGGAGAGTACGGTGGACGCGGAAGCCCAATTCATGGAATTTTGCCATCGATTTCATTGATTTGTGCATTGTCTTGATGAAACAGCACTTTCTTTTTCAAACAACAAAAGTTGTTTCACTAAAAATGCCATTACTCAGATACTAATTGTGCAACAGCTGTCAAATTTATACACATGTCTTTTGAAGGTTAGGGCTAAGTAAAAATTATACGGTTTTGATATTAGTAGAATCATACATGGGTCAGCCTACGAACTTTTCAGCCCGCCCTTGTACTAATTAGACTAGAGCGGTGGCTGACAGAACGCCTACTTTTACTCACGACAGACGTTGTAGGGAATATCATAAACATAGAAAAGAGATGTCAGGTAGGAATTGCAGCGGACACTAATAAAGAAAAAGGAATAACATTACAATTGATGTGTAACAGAAAGAGATACAGACAAGAAGAATTTGAGCATTTTGCCAGCATCTGACTTTAAAGAAAATTCATCATTCTTAGGAATTTAGAAAACCAAAGACACTCGTTTAAAGATATAATTTCAATTAAATCTTTTATTTTAGTAAACTGGGAAAAAAACTCATTCTGATCACATTTACAAACGTATTAAGAACACTAATTTTACAAATCAGATGATGACTGTTGAAGCTGCTGATGTTTGGTGTAGTTTTGTTTCGGTCGGCGAGAATTTCATGAGTAACTATATCATCATAAGGTCGTCAGTTTTAAGACTGGTTGGACACGTACCTCCATTCTTTCCTATTCTGAGCTAATCTTCGCATTTCTCTAAAACTAGAACAATCCTTAACTATCTGCGAACAGTAATCTAATCTAGGTCTACCTCTACCCCTCCTAAAAAGAAGTGGATAATTATGAGGAACTACTGCAACAGATTTTGATGAACCTTAATATGATCATTAAAGTACGCTTCCTTCAAAGCCACTTCGATAAATTTTTCGACAATCTTGGGGACTTAGTAAGTGAGGAACAAGAAGAAAGATTTCACCAGGATATAAAAATGATGGAAGTAATATATCAGGGTGGATAAGACAAGCGTATAATGATAGGCCATTGTTGAAACCTTCAACGTAATGCTTCTGATATAACCTAACTTAACCTATATAAAGGAAAATCATACAAACATACGAATTAGTTGCAATTTTCTAAATTAGGCTACTGTATTTCTTTGCTTTATTATAGTACCTACAAAATAAATCATCCTTGTGGTGGTTATTGATTTTGCGTTTATTTTTTCAAAAGCATTGTTGTTTTTAGTGAAAATTCTGTAAAATGGACTTCATACTCATACTATAAAATTACTTAGAGATCGTTCAAATAGTGTCGCCAATAAAATTAGTGTTGACCAGTGTAATTATTACTACACTCAAAGGGAGCAACTGACTCAGATCAATTTATGAAGATGATGTATGCCATAACAAATTATTACATACTGTCAATGTAAAAGGGGGCTTTTTATTATAACTCGGGCCAGTTAAGTACATGAATGTACACAAAAATATCGAAATAAAAAATATTTTATCCATATCTCTTTTGATTAATTAATTCATGTGAACGTTATAAGTTATAAACACTTTGTTGTTGTTAATTGATTTCATAAATTTGTAATAATATTTAAACATTTAGCATATTTACTAATTTTTACTTTTATCACTTAGGTCATTTAAGATCGTTTGCAAAAACAGAAAGTGAAGTCATGACACAATCTCACCACTATTCAGACAGTACGTCTCTTAACACGTAATAAACAAAAATAACAAACGTTTCTTAAAATTCACTTAAAAACGATAAATAAATTCTAAGTGCACACTGTTACTTTCTACTTCCTACTTTCTTATTTAAGTACACATGAAATAAGTCTGTAAAACATTAACTAACATTTTCAAAAGATGTAGGTATGTGAGATATTGCATGTAAACACATGGTCTTTAAAGTAATTTATAGAGTTTCATTTTAAATTAACACTTCAAAAGGCTTTAAAGTCATGTTTTTTAGATACCAGATAATCACGCCTAGTAATGCAGGGTAATTGTACCAGAAAAGTATAACAACAGGGAAGTCAATAAGAAATAGGCGAGATAGGTTGGTAGGACACCTTCTCAGACATGAAGGTCTAGTCAGAGACATATTAGAGGCAGAAAGGGGAGATAGGAGGGGTAGAGGAAGACCTAGATTAGATTATTGTTCGCAAATAGTTATGGAAGTGGGTTGTTTAAGCTTTAAGGAAATGCGAAGATTAGCTCAAGATAGGAAAAAGTAGAGATGCGTGTCCAAACAGTCTTAGGACTGACGACCTTATGACGATGATAAGTATAACAAAAACATGCCTAATGAAAATTGGTAACTATGATTGTATTGGAATAGTTCGTTTGTTGATTACTACAGTAAAGTATTTGTTATTTTTATAATACTTCTTGTGCATACTTTTTCTTATGAAGAAGAGTACAGCTTCACAAAAATACGAAGAAGTTTCAGGTAGCAATAACGTTTATGCGCGGAAGAATGACAAAGAAAGTATTCGCAGGAAGAAAGACGCCAGAATAAGGAAGATTTTTCGCGCTTCTCCTCTAAACATAGAGAAAGAATTCACATTAATTACTAACCAAATTGTCGACTGTTTTGAAATAATTGAGTACAAATAAAGAAATCATTGCAATTATTAATGAAACAAAACAAAAGCACATGTGGATTCAAGAAAGCAACCCGTAATAATAACAATAACAACAGTAAAATCAATAACAATAGCAGAAACGGTAAAAACTCACAAACAATAAGAACCAACAGGAATAATTGTGATGCGTCTGCAGCATTCAGTTTACTGCGCATCCAAAGGCAGAAATAATTCACACTTCTTCTTATTTCTGTACATCGATATATGGCAAAACTGTTACAATTTCTGTCGTTTGTTGGTATATCATGTTTTGTTATCGATAATTTATTAGTATAATTTTATTACCTTGCAGACTTTTAGTGTCTATGAACATAAAAGGCCCGTTCCAACGATTTCAACTCAACCATTCCGCTAAAAATTAAAGTTTCATTGGTTTAGTTTTAAACTTTTTGAACGGTGCATAATGTGACTTGGGACGTTGGCAAGGGTAATATTTGATGGAAAGCCTGCCAGAACGAGCGACATGGCCTAACTAGAGGTTTAGACCATTGCTTAGCATTCGGGAGAACGCCTGTTCGAATCCTCAGATTCCGGGTTAATCTGCCTTGGTCTAAGTTTTTCTGTGGTTTCCTTGGATCACTTAGGCAAATGCCGAGGCAGTAATATTCCACAGATAATCTTTCATTCTCTTCTGTCTTCATTTCGTCCGTCTCATCTTCTCACCCGAACCACCACCCACCCATTCGCACGATTCCTGAAAGGAGGCTGAAGAGGTTCTTCAGCCCTACGTTCTGGCGTAATCCGGAGGGACTGCCCGCCCACCACCATTACTGGCTGGTGGGAATGAAACACCAAAAAGTTCTTTTTTTAGAACGAAGACATGACCCATTAACCGTAGTGTTTCTGCTGGGTACGCAATTATCCGGCACCCAGCAAAATCGCTATCCGGTGCACCTCTAGTAAAGCACAGACAACTAAAATAAAAAAGCATTTAAACGTACATGAACCTACAGCGAATTTAGAAATAAACAGGCATGCCAAACGAACAAAAAAATACTTATGCATATGCAAGATGATATCGCCTCTAAACAAGTTTGAAATAAGTTTCCGGAATACCACAACTACTTAATCATATCTAATAAAAAATATACATATGAAATGAAAAACGCTGCAAAACCTGTTGTAAGAGCTAAATAAGCACATAAATACAAAATGTCAAAACGTTTAGTGGATCATGATATATGACGTTAGATGTAATTAGCAATAACAGTATCTACTTATTTCAAGGCTGTTCATGCCAGAGTTTATTGATGTAAAATTATTTTAGAAACTGCAAAAGTGCGTCTATCACATATTATATTTCTAACCAAATATTTCTTTTCTTCAGCGTCATCGTCATCATAAGGTCGTCAGTCCTAAGATTGGTTGGACACGCACCTCCACTCTTTCCTATCCTGAGTTACTCTTCGCATTTCGCTAAAACTAGAACGTCTCACATCCTTAACTATTTGCTAACTTAACTCTTGTTTCTGCCTCCAATATATCTCTGACTAGCCCTTCATGTCTGAGATGGTGTCCTACCAACCTATCTCGCCTATTTCTTATTGACTTCCATAGAGTCCTCTGTTCTTTTATTCTTTCTAATACCTCTTCATTTCTAATCTTCTCTATCCACTGTATCCTCATCATTCGTCTATAACACCACATTTCAAATGCTTCTAACCTTTTGTTTTCCGCAGAGCCCACCGTCCAAATTTCGCACCCGTACAGCGCCGACCTCTAAACATACCCCTTCAACAATCTTTTTCCAATTTCTAAATTAATCGTTCGTGAGCATAGAAGTGACTTCTTTTTACTGATGGCGACTCGACTCTAAGGTATCTTCTGCATTATATCCCTACTACTCCTTCCGTCCTGACTTATCTGACTTACTAATAGATACTGAAAATTAGCCACTTTTCCTATTTTTCCGTCTCCTATCTTTATGTTCGCTCTTTCCTTACTTTTTTTTTCCCTGCATTATTTATTTTCATACAATACCTACTGTTTTGTCAAAACCGCATGCATTTTATTTAAAGCTATCTCTAGCTCCTTGCTAAATCCTAATACTGCTATATCATCTCTAAATTTAAGTATACTTATCATTTAGCCCTGTATATCTACCCTTACAATTGTACTGTCTATAATGATGTTGATCAGTATACAAAAAAAAAATAAAAATCTAACCACTTTGTAGGATTCGAACTGTTTTGAAATACTGATAACGAACTTACACACTAATAATTTTGCTCTCACAGGTAAGGTCGTTCAGCGCGTGAAAACATTAAGAAAACAAATTTTCTCACAAATGAGACCACCCTAGAACGATTTTTCACCACTGTTAATTGTAAATTTCATTCATGCGATTACAAAACTAGTATTAGACTTTAAAAATAAACATACCCTTATTATTACGTATTTATAATTCGACTAATATTTTGGTTTTGATGGTTTCGAACGAGAAAGGGCAGATCTTAGGCTGGAGCCGAAACCTCGGTGGTTATTGTACTCATGTTGCCCTCAAGCTAATTGAAATCCGCAGAACTTGGTGATTTTATTCCCAATACAAAAGCATTCATTTAATAATTTACAAAAAAAAAATAGATTACTTTAATGTGAATTACGAATAGACACAGAGACCTACCCATATTTATATGCATGTGCACTGTTCGTAGTTACAGCGGGCTTTGTTTCCTTTTTCTCAGCCTTGACCATGCTTTACAAAGGCAGATTTACTTTTACCATATCGTTAAATCACGTTTACCACAGAATATTCTCTTATGTGCTTAATAAGTTAACTCATAAAAGCAGTCTCAGGATTGGACGACACCTTAACAATAAAAATATACGAGAAAATTATTATTCTGTACTTTTACTTAGGTACCTACATTAAAACATCATATTTTCTATATGTCACCGGAAATGTATGAAATCTAGGAATCGTATTCAATTCCTAGGAAATATACCATATACAATTCCGAGGCTATTTAGGAAATCTATAAAATATTGTTTCAAAGATTTCTTAATACACACATATCCTGGGAAATGTATACATTTCCTAGAAATTGTATGAAATTCCGATATTGTACTAGGAAATGTATAAAATTAATGCTTTCGGTGAATAAAATTAATAAAACACGTTAGTAAACTGAGAATCAGAGTTATCTGTGTTTACGCGGTTCTAGTGAGATCGCTTGATGTATATGCATTGGTGACGTTATTGCTTGGTTAGGTTAGGTTTATAAATGTATATTCATTAGTGACGTTGGTGTATGGTTATTAGGTAGATTTATGACAGACTAAAGTTTCTTTAATGACCTTGCCCGCTGGAAGCGGATTGATATGTTGGAATAATGTCTTCGAAAAGTATGTTTCATTATAATCTCCACACCTAGCGTATATATATATGAAAATGCATTATCACCTCTACAACATATTAAAAATTTAAGGTCATCGTGTTTGCTGAAATAAAGATAACCTCGTCACACTGTTCTAACATCTAACATATCAGCCCAGACAGGGGCATTAGAAAATCTTCAGTCTGTCATAAATCTCCCTAACCAAACAATGACGTCACCAATGGATATAAGTACATGTACAAACAGCTTGCCGTATTATTGCCTATTTAGTATTATCTGTAATAGATTGCCGATTACTATTTAGAAAATGTATAGATTTCCTAGGAAATGTGTCTAATATAATTTATTTCACACATTTCCTGGCGATTGTAGCGATTATATATATTTCCTAGGAATTGTATACAATGACGGATTTCATACATTTCCAGTAACATACGTACTGATAGTATAACTTGCCCTTAAATTTAAGTACTTGTAGCCATTAGTATAATCTTTCAAATTTCATAATTCATGTTTAAATAAAGGTCAATATTGAGCAAGATTTTATATTTGGACCTAGTTGTACTGCAATAAATGCCGCAGGTGATCGATACCGCCGGCACCTTCAATGTACCCGAAAGTCGTCAGCGAGTCATAAATCTCACAGTGAGCAAGGCAAACACAGGAAACGACAAAATAAACTTAAGGGAAGTCTTCGGAAATAAACAGAAATATAGTCGGAGCAAGAATGTTGGTATAGAGAAATAAAGAGTGATGTAATTGTACAATAATATATACAGCATTAATAACTGTTTCTGTGTTAAATAAATTACCTATGCATTACCCTTGACGTAATGGAAAGTTCTCTAGAATGTGCTGCATTTTCGTGTCGGTTTTCTTTAGTTATGTTTTATTTCTTTAAATGTATGTGGTTCAAAATAATTGATTTACCTTTCAATTTATCTGCACTGTGTCTGATGAGATAAAGGACAATGATGACGCGAATTCGGGTGATATAGCCAGTGCATTATCATTGCACCATCCATATGTAACCACTATGTCCACATTTTCGGTGTTCATTTGATATTTTTAAACTTAAACTATATTTATATTTTGCGATAACAGCAATAGGTTTGCCAACAATCGTATAGTAACTACAGAGTGCAGCTACTACTAATCGTCACACGTGCAACGGACCTGTTTGTGTACCAACTGTTACGAAGGTTATGAGTGGGTATGAGTGTTTCGACACTTGACGCTTGCGATAACAAAGGACAAGAAGACAATTGTTCCCAATCACTGACAGCTTGTTAAATGGGGTGCTTTTTTTGCATATTTTTTTAACCCTCTATGTTGTGGCGCTATCACAAGATGCACTGTACCTACACTGCCTCCAGATGTTACTTTTCAAATACCAGACGTAGTGTTTATTATTACTAGCTGTAAAAACAATGAAATGAATGAACTTTTAGGTTATAAGTAAAATATGTAACAAAGATTTCCTGTAGGTACGTATACTCGCAAAACGTTTTCTTAAATTGCCTTATCGACCTACTGATCTTTCGTGTTTCACAAATTGGCTATCTATGTATGTACATCTGACATTATAATCGTTAACAACGTTGAATTGAATTGGTAACAGACGTCCATTCGCTTACGAGAATTTCTTTGTGAACGGTCCACACAAAGGTGTGCAAAATCACGTACGTTTACGAAGGAAAATGTTCGCCATAAAGACATCGTGTCGGTAGCTCGCAGTCGTGGGAAAATGTGCCACTTAACAGTTTAATTATTCATTTATTCAACGCCGACAATTATCGCCTATCGCTAAAGTAGGCAACTAATCACCGATCGCATAGATTACTAATCACAAGTTTTACTAATACTCCAAACATAGTGGACATTGTAACACAGTGAAAAGAAAATACTTCACATATACGGCAAATTGTGAATCGTAGGTACATCTACTATAAGATTAAATGGCTTTTTTACTTTGTCTTCTGGTATAGCTATTTATTTTAACAAATGTCTTAGTATATGTATATTGTGTAAGGAAGTGATTTATTTAACACTGAAGCATACTATATACAATTATTTATACAAGAATCTGTTATTTACAATATATCAGTTGTAAATTTATATCACTATTTATATGAGCTGACTTTTATCGTATTACATATTCCGTTGGATGCCGAACATTTATTACAGTCATTTCTGATTATTTCCGGAAACTTCCCGTGGCTTCTTTTGGTCGGGTCGTGACTTGTCCGACCGCAGATGTATGATTTATATTCCTCGAGTACATCAAATATGCCGCCAGTAGCGATTGCCTACATTACAATACCAGTTCGCTACTTTCAATTTCGGCTAGGCATTTTTGAAGGAGTTCCAGCTTTAAGAGTGACTAAATTTTCGTTCGGCAGGATTGTCACATACATATACACCTGTTGGTATTCAAATAACTGACGTTTTTATAAAGAGGAATATACATATCTTAGTTATAGTCTCAGTTAAAAAAATATTTCAGCTTTTTCGCTACCATTTTTTCATCTTAATTTAATTACGAACTAAAGTTGATAAAGTAACCACTAACTTATGCGGACAAACCATTAAAACGCCCTCTATTCACAATGTAGCTTACGAGCTGCTTTGCAATACATCTAAACGTTAGTTATCCTGATTGTCCTGCTTTTGGTAATTGACGGCGACATCGATTTAACTGAGACTTTTGACATTCGAGATCATTATACGTTTAAGACATTACTTGTGCTAACTGAAAATCTTAAAACAAGGTAAGACATTCGAAACTCTATAGTATCTATACCTACAGAATGTTTTATAAAAACCTTAGGGTAAAGAAACATACCACCAAAAATGTAAATGTTTAAAAGTAAGCCGAGAGATCTCTGTGTTGACAAAATTTTTTAGTATACTGAGATTAAAAGTGATAAAGTAGGTTATATGTACCTTTTGGCTTGTTTCTCCTACCTAAAGGATGGTAATACGTCATTACCATAGGGTCGTATTTCAGTTTGAACATCGATTAAACATCATTAAACTCTATTAAGTTTTTCCTAATTTAAGCCAATATTCGCAATTCGCATTTCCCGAAAACTGTCACGTCTCAAATTCTTGAGTATCTCCAATAGTCATATAACCTAGCACTTCTTCTACCTCTCCTTAATCCTTTTACGATCCAGGCCGTGGGCAGTAAAAAGGTCAATTTAGCGCTTATATCGGAAATTTTTTCAAACCTACACTATGTTATAAAGAGCGATGAAAGTAGATATCTCTATATGAATACAACTCGTAAGTTTTGGTTAATTTTTTTTTAGAGGACTTTAAGCTACAAATTACCCGTTTTTATAACTGCTTTCGTTCTTCGTGATAATTGTACACAATTTAAAAACTTTCAATTAGTTGAATAGTTAATGCAAAAATGAGAAAAAATGTTTGAAGACATTCTTTCGATTTTAAATCGACTTTGTAGTACCCGATGGGTCAATTTGTTGTTGAGAAATATTAATTTATATATCTCGAGACATCAAATGTTTTTGTTTTATGTCCCTGTTAGTTTTTGATCCTAAGTTATCTGAATGTTTTATATAACGAAAATAGGCGTAATTTTTGTATTACTATTAATAGTTACTTAATACTATTTTTAATTAAATTACGAGGTCGGTTCAATAAGTACCCGTGTTTGAAGACAGAGGACGTTCCTGAGGGAAATTGGTGTTGTCATCGTGTGCTGCCATGTATCAAACCACGTCAAAACGAATTTCAGACTGATTGATAGGTTAGTTTGGATTTGGCAGCCATTCCACTCATACGTGCTTCGTTATTTTCGCTAAGATGGAAAAATAGCAGTATCGTTCGGTAACTCGCTTTTTGTTTTTGGATGGGAAAAAATGCAAGGAGATGAAAACAAAGTTGGATACTATTTATGGAGACATTTCACCATCTACGACCACAGTTAGATATTGCTTCAACGAATTTAAACGTGGGCAAAGATCCGTTTTTGATAGGAGCGACCAGGAAGCCTGGCAAACGTTGTTACCGAGGAAATCATTTTACGGATTTTTTAGGAAAAGGAAGAACGATCACTGGACAATACTACAGTGAGTTATTGGACCGCTTCGACAAAAAATTGAAGGAGACACGGACGCATTTGACGAAAAAGAAGGTGCGTTTTCAACACGATAACGCACCGGCACATTCATCAGGAGTTGTTGCCGCCAAAATGCATGAATTACGTTATGAATTTGCTGCCGCAAACCCCGTACTCACTCGATTTGATTCCCTGTGACTTCATCTTGTTCCCTATTATGAAGAAATGACTAGCGAGAAAGAAATTTAGCTCAAACGAGGAAGTCATTGCCGAGACAGGGGGGGATTTTGGAGAGTTCGACAAATCTTATTTTTTGGAGGGGTAAAAAAAATGGCAGGGTCGTTGGGAGAAGTGTATCTTTCTAAAAGGGGGCTATGTTGAAAAATAAAAAACAAATTTTAAAAAAAAGGTGTCATCATGTCTAACACGGGTACTTATTAAACCGCCCTCGTATATTTCCCTAAATGTTAAAATCAAATCAAACCATTTTGAAGTGGTGACTATTAAGTTTAAAGTAATGAAGATAAAAATTAAAATTGTTTTTAATATTGAGCTACACATTAGCCTATCATAATTGCTACAACTTTACAATGATGTTTTACTTTTAACTTTATTATTAAGATGGTTGCTTATCCCTTACAATATTTAGTTAAGTACGTGATAATGAATGGAATCGTTACACACATACATCTGTTCGCTTGGCACGTTGCTACTAGATTTTTATTTCAATTGGATAAATATTTTTCAAGTAACATGTAGAATTGTTATTGATCATCAAAAAGGTCAGTGTCATTAGCAATAATAAAGCGATAAATTTTTAAAACAAATATACAGTGAACATGTTACGCTTATCACAATTAATTTTATAATAAACTCACCTATTGAATTAAATGTGCCATCGTTAGTAATTAATTCTCATTTAGCATTTTTGTAATTTGCTCAGATAGAAAACAAGCTGATGAGGTGAGGTTATTATGTAGAGAACTTGTAAGGATAAAATTAAGGACAACCACAGATGTCAAAAAAAAAACATGATTTTGATTAGGGCAAGTCGGAAAAAGGACAGCTTTTTTATTAAAATCTTTGTTAATTAACAATATCAACCAAAATTTTTCAGGAAATGACAGCTTACAGTCTAAGATCCCAGAATCATTAGATTTTACCTATTTTCTGATCGGAAGTAATAAAATTGGTGGGATAGAGTACCAGTGCTGCGCAAAAATATCGATAGTTATCGATAATTATCGATAAATCGTTAAAAATAACAGCAACTAATATATCAATAGCTGCATTATCAATGAATATGTAGAGATATATCGATATATTGAAAACTATCAAAAATTATCGTTAACTATTTGTTGTCGAGTTATAAAATTCCAAAATTAAAAAGAGTAATTCCTGTTAATTAAGTGAGAAATAGAAAATTGCAAAATGCCGTGTCATCATCATCATCAACATAGGGTCGTCAGTCCTAAGACTGGTTGGACACGTAACTCCACTCTTTCCTATCCTGAGCTAAACTTCGCATTTCCCTAAAACTGAAACAACCCACATCCTTAACTATTTGCGAACAGTAATCTAATCTAGGTCTACCTCTAGCCCTCCTAACTCCTCTTTCTACCTCTAATATGTCTCTGACTGGACCTTCATGCCTGAGAAGGTGTCCTACCAACCTATCTCGTGTATTTTTTATTTACTTCCATAGAGTCCTCTGTTTTCCTATTCTTTCCAATACCTCTTCATTTGTAACCTTTTATACCCACGATATACTCAACATCCGCCTATAACACCACATTTCGAACGCTTCTAACCTTTTCTTTTCCGCCGCTCCCACTGTCCATGTTTCGCACCCGTACAGCGCCGCACTCCAAACATACACCTTTAACAACCTTTTTCGAATTTCTAAATTAATCGTTCGTGAGCATAGAAGTGATTTCTTTTTATTAAAGGCTACACGACCCTGCGCTATCCTCTGCTTTAAATCCCTAGTACTCCTTCCTTCCTGACTTATCTGACTTCCTAGATATCTAAAATCAACCACTTCTTCTAATGAATGCCACCTGTATATATTTATATTAAAGTTCCTATTTTAACAGGATCTATGTCTAGGAATACTCTTAACCTACACATAAGCCGTTTATGTGCATACGTTCAAAGTACATTTTAACCTACCCATTTTTTTTACTCAAAAAATAAGTAATGTCTGTCGACATGGGGATCTTGCTCTATTATTACCTGTGAACAAGCAGGAGATTACTTTGGTCGCATGAGTGGTTCTTGCATAGTTACAATGTAAGCAATTTATTATTAGTATTATGTCTTAAGTCGATTTGAATTTACCGAAGGGATTTTGAAAGTAGTGGTAGTGGTACATTAAGTTGTTAAAAGGTAATGATTCCCTTTAAATTTTAAAAATTATTTCACAGTCTTCTTCACTTTTTGATAATAGCATAACAGCCGAAACATATGTTAGAGGATTAAATATTAAATAAAAAAATAGTGAAACAAAACCAAGTGCTTGTATTTCATGAATTATTTTGAATAATGTTTCACCAAGAGCTAAGCCAAGTTACAATTAATATCATTTTAAAAATTAATTCTCATCGCCAAGGGGCTAATAAATAATTATAAGCTGAAACATGACTAAATTACTTCTGCATTAATGTAAAATGAAAAGTCTACGATCATTGGTACAACTTTGATACATTTCCTCAAGTATTTTCTAACATGTGTACAACGTTTATATCACGTTCTTTTGCTTCTGAAAGTCTCTAAACAATTATTTAACAATCGCTTTGTAAGAAGTGTTTGCAGTAGCCGTAAGCAGCAGTCATTATCAAAGCATTAAAAGTTTGTTTGTTAGAAACGGTTTTGTTTTGGTATAATTTTTTTTCGGGTTGCTAGAAGAAAAAAGTGGTACATGATAACTGTATCAAAATTTTTCAGCGCAATAAGTGCTGTTTTTACAGGTTTGTGATCAGTAGCATGACGAATGGTCACGCTAGACAGCAATTTTCTTTAAGTTACATAGCCGTTATTGCATTCCACAAATGCCCTGCTCTATCTTTTTGGTTATGGTCTTTAGGACAGTTAGGAATTCGAAGCATCCTCTGCACTTCTTTCTTTCTTCGATTGTTTTGACTCGTTTTGGTTCTTGTTTTCTTTACAAATTGATCCGACCGCAGAATCAGCAGGATATGATGGCTCCATGATGATCGCCAGTGCTCCGGTTCAATCTTAAATTATACATTTAACTCCACCAAAACGATAGCATAATTACAGTGTTCAGTTTTAATGGTGTCTTTTAACGACGACAAGGCATTTCCTATTTATGTTCAACGACTATTCATTACATGATTATGTTACAAAAAAAGAGAGGCGCGTGTATTTATGTACCTATAGATACGTAAATTTGTTTAAACAATTATTTGGTTTCAGATCATACAAGAGACAAAAGACAAAAAGATTAGAAATAGGAGTAGAAACTAACAGGGACGCGCTATGTACGACGCGAGCCGTAAAACCGTCACTAATTGTAAGTTGTACTCAACAGGTCTCTGCGCAGTAAGACAGTGCGCATTCTATATGGCGTAAAGTCAAGGTGGTCTTGTCTACGTTTTGTTTTTGATAACTAACAATCAAGAAAACTAGAAATAGGAGCAATAACTTGACCCCAAGCAATTAAGCGAATAAAGAAAACAAATAAATGGTAAAAAAAATTGGTTGTCTGTAAAGTCGGTTAACTGACGATAGTTGAACGTGACAACGTCATAAGAAAATATTGATGGAATGGTTTCATTTTTCAAAAGAAAATTTTAATTTTATTTGTTTGATAGATATAGAGAAGGAGGTAAATTTAAATGTATGTATTATTGTATAGCAGCTGTCCACGCGGACGCATTGCACACTCAAGTAGGAGAGAGACAGATGTCGAACGCTGCCGAACGCGGAGGCCGATTGTGCCTCTTTATCGCTCGTTCCGCGCTCTCGCTTGCACTTCAAGCCTTAAATGGAACGCCTCAGAGCGAGGTAACGCCGCATGAGTCATGTTTTTTTGTGCGTGCAGCCGGCTCCATCGAATTATAAGACGTTGTCACGTCAAAAACGCAAAGGCTGCTGCGCGATAGGTAATTGCGCATCACATAAAACGTACGTAAACACTTACCTGTGCGTCATAAAGGATGCGCACTGCCTTCCTGCGCAGCGGATCACTTAGTACAACAGTCTGTACAGTCAGCAAGCCACAATAATACTGAAATTGATGAGCCCTGCCTCAGTAAAATGAAATCCATCGAGAAAATATGCTTAATTTTCTGTTTCCTTATATATTTTTTAAACATTTTCAGATATACGTTCAGGTACGATTAATATTAGTTCATCAAATGTCTAGTGCGATAATTAGGATTTAGCGAAATTCACAATCAAAATAGCTGAATTTACTGTACTGTTTTGAAACAAATAATAGTATTTAACGCTTTAATTGTTGTATTAAGAAAAGTGGCAGTGCCATTAATGTTTTAAGTATAACGCCGACTAAATTATTATTGGAATAATTCGAATTGTGTTGTGATTCCAAATTTCGTTTCTTTCATCGGCTATTTGAATTTTATCAATATATTTTTCATCATTTTGTCCTGAATCGCAATCATGAATTTCCTTTCTTTAACCACATATTAGAAGACTTTTTATGTAATATCTTCCGGCTGTTGCAGGTTCGGGACTTTCTGTGATTTCCATATTTCAATTTTGGAGTTTTCTTTTATAATTTTGTTTTCTGGATTGAAATCTACATCATTTAGGTTTATGAATTATGTTATGGACTATCAGCAATTCTTGCTCTAAAATATGATCGCAGATTAGTTTGCCATTTGTTTAATTTTTTGGTTCTCTGCAAAAAATGGCTGGACCAATTTTACTGAAAACTTAAACGCTTTTATGTTACGTGATTATGCGTTGAATGCAATTGGTCCCACGTCGGTACCATTTTTCGTCCTCGAATTAATCGAGAAGGAAAATAATTCCGAATATGTAATAATTTGGGATTCACAGAATCGGACCCATTACTTAAATTTCCCACTGGGAATTTAAAAATCAACTAGATAAATCTTAAACTTATTTTCGTCGTTAATTTGATTGGACGAGTAAATATAAATTAGTATTAAACAAAATGATAGTTAAAAAGTTAATGTTATGATAATGGTTTTAAGATTATGTATAAAAATGTTCAATGTGACAGTTTTATTTGCCACACATATCAACCAAATCGTTTAGTCCAGTGACAGAAAAAACATTCCTTTTGCAAAAGTCTCAATGTTCGGCAGCGTAGTCGAGTTTGCGGTCGTGATCGAACTAACGAGCACCTTTACCTATCCTACCTCTCTCGCGGCTTTGATTTATTTTATGGATCCGATGTCGATCTCAATCACTGTTTTAATTAATCCAGGTCTTGCGTTTTATGTTATTTATGGCAAGAAAGAAGGCGCCAGGAAGTTGGTCTCCATTTGCTGCCGCTTGGACGACGATCGAATTATCCAGATTCTTCGCCACTTAATACATATACAAACACACATAAACACACGTATATTTACGTAAATACATTCACACATATCCAGAAAATCAGTAGCGGCTCGTAAGAGTCTTCTCCGAGGAGTTGGAGTCATAACAATTCAATGGTTTCCAAGACATAGTCGCACATGCGAGACTAGGAAGCAAAAAACCAATAAGGTATAGATATGGTAGGTAGGTACAAAAGATGCTACTATGTACGCACAAACATCTTAAAATAAAATTTTGAAAGAACTTTTGGTAAACGTCTAGATGATGGCCCTCACCCCCGAAGGGGAGGCGGTGGATGGGATCGAAAGAGGAGGTCTCCCCCACCACTGTACCATAAAAAGTTCGTGGCGGTCTCACCATAAAAAGTTATGGGGGTTCAAAGTTAATAATAACCAACATAAGTTTTTCCCACTACAGATACTCAAGCTAATGAGGAAAAATTTTTGTTCTTCGCCGGGAAGCGAACCCGGATCCGTGGCTTTACCCACTGTACTCTTACCACTAAGCTACATTAATGAAACCTTCTTAAAATATTGAATTTAGTCCAATTTAGTCTGTATTTAAATGTGTATTCTATTTAAGTAACTAACTAATCTAACCTAACCAGTAACTAATTAATGTACTAACTGATTGATTAATACTGACCGAAAATAGATTTAAATAACCACTACATAATTTGTTGTTGTTTCAAAACTTATGTCCATCTCTGTAGATACGTGATGCATGAAAGGTATGTATCTAACATACTATTATACAAGAAAGCATTATTTTGCACAAGCTTATGAATGTACTTACTGCCATGTACTATCCATAGATTGCCTGTACTCGACTTGGTACCTATTACCGTCTGCTGAGGTTTATTTATGTGTAACATCTGAAGTATTTGCACCTTGGGTAGTGCTAATAGTGCTATTACTTACAAGTATAATCATTCACAAGTCTAATATACTGTGTATGAGCGCTTCAGCAGTAAATAGAGTTACTTCGAACAATTTCAATTGTTCAACGTGAACGTTGAAGTTTGTCTATCAGTTTTTTTTATACATCATTCCAAAAGTACTGTACCATCGATGTAACAAAATAAAAAGATTAGAACACATCCGATTGTAACAATTTTGTGTTTGTAATTGTTTTAAAGCGTGATAATTTCGACCACACTCTAAACTTAATTAATACTTATGCCTATAAATAATACGTTATGAACTAGCCTTTAAAGTCCAGAAATCTTTAATAAGGGCTAACAGTATAATCGACATAAAAAAATACTAAACATTAGAGAAAGAAGAAGAAGAACGAAAGGAAGAAATATCCGAAAAATGTTTACATATCATCTATAAGCATGACGACATAAAACTCCAAAACTAGTACACCTCCTTCCTCGAATTTAACTCCTTTTTTAGTTCCTTTGCTTGAAGTTGGATTGTTAAATTTCTGGTGTTCTTCCTTTTTTTTATTGTTGAGTTTACTTGAAGACTTGGTTACTTTACTAGTTTAGGGTTAAGTAAGGTTAGGGTACGCACTTCTCTTCATTCACACGATTCCTAAAATAAGGCCTCTTCGGTCCTGACTTATCTGACTTCCCTGATACCTAAAATCAGCCATTTCTTTTAATTTTTTTTTAATGGAAACAGTAAATAAATTAGTTAGTGACCAAAACTTATTCTCTTTCTACTGTTGTAGAAAAGTCAAAACTACAATAGTAGATATTGATACTTGTAATATACTTTTATAGTTTTAAATCAATCGCCTTGTATTTCAATTACTTCTAGCTTCTAGTACATTTCTTTGATAGGATAGAACGCTCGCTAGTCATTAACTAGTCTCATAAAGTACCTTTGTAATAAGATGGTACGCTGTCTTATTCATCAACTTTAACTGACGTGAGATGCAGTAAAGCGCGAAGATTGAATGTAATTATCCTTTAAAAAAATTAGGACAAGGTCGAGCTTGAGTTTAACAACAAACACTGTAGTAATGATCGGCTGGTATGTATTTCCGTTAGGTACGTCCTTTTTTGGCAAAAGACGACTCGTCAAAAAAAAAACTTGTACCTAGTGCCTACCTAAAACATTCACAAAGCAGTTAGCATGAAAGAGGTAGCTATTTTTGGAAGTACATGCTCCATTTATTCTTGTCTTTTAAACCAGAACCGTAATGATTCTTTTACTCCTGTTATAGTTTACTTTAATTATTTATCCATTAAATGGGATGACTTGCGAATAGTTTCCACTAGGTGTTAACTATTTCTTTATTTATTTTTTTTTTGCGTAGAAGATGCAAAGGAATTGAGGATATTGTCACAATGTCAAACACCTAAATTAAAATGCGAATTTTCAGTCAGCAAGCACTGAGCGTTAATTAGTAAAACTGGTCAAGTGCAAGCAGAACTCTCGAACTGACGCTACCCTACTATGTAAACATCTGAAAAGTATATTATACTTGTAATAGGAAATTTTAATCGAAATCAAAAATTACCTTCTTCAACTTAATAACCAATAATGATCAAACCTCATTTTGTGTTAGATATCAGAATGTAATTTAATCCGAATTTTTAATTGAAAATCGCAAATGTTGATATGTTGGGTGTGTATGAATACAACAATATTCGATAATCACCTATTTCAAGAACTAATGTATTAAAAGTCCATTTTTGTTGTAACGAAAAATAATTAAACTATTAAATATGTTGGTTAAAAATGTTGTTTTGATAATAATACGGCTAATGTGTGGCATAATAATTTAAGGAAAAAACTGTTGACTATATTGGTATATTTCATAGGTTGATGTAGAGAAAATGCTATATAAGAAGAATGAAATACACCCGAGTACCTACTATACATATACGAAGGAACCTCTTTAAGTCGAAGCTCGATAAATCGAAAACCTCCAAATACTCGAAAAAATGTTTTGTTCCCTTCCCTTCAAACCCCAAAACCTCAATTACCCTCTATTAGTCGAAATAATCAGTGAGTCTTGGTCTGAGTCCCAGTCTTGGTATTGGTCTTGATCTTACTTATTCAGTCTTCGTATTGTTCTTGCTCAAATTCTTCCAGTCTTGGTTTTCGTCTTGTTGATATAGTCTTGGTCTTAGTCTAAAATTGCTGATTGCTGTCTTGGTCTTTTTCATTTAATCTGATACTGTACTATTCACTAGTGAAATAAAATCGATTTTGGTCTTTTGACTACCTTAGACAAAAATTTTCAGTCTCTTTCCAGTCTCTCAGAGTCTTTCAGCGTCTCTGAGAGCGTCTCTCACAGTCTGTCACAGTCTCTCAGTTATTATCTAGGTGTTTTTATGGATCTCTCACAGTCTGTGTATGAGAGACTCGAACAATAAAATTGTTAATTCAGAGATTCGGGTCTCTCACAGAGAGACTGAATGAATAAAACTGAAAAATTGAGAGACTCGAGTCTCTCGTTCAGAGACGCTAAACAGTTTTTTTGACAGTCTCTCGAAAGTCTCTCTCAGCGACACCAAAGAGACACGATGAGAGACGGAGACTCGAATCTCGCTTTCAGAGATTCTGAGAGACTGAACATTTTTATCTCGGTTATTTACATTGTCTAATTGTTTCGTTAACCAAACCTGCCATTAGTGTTAATTTTACTTTTACAATAAAAAACATTAACGCACTATTAAGTGCATAATTATAACTCTGTTTAAAAAAATTCTCGTGTGAGATAAATCTAATTAGCTACCAATTAGCAACTTATTTCATATGTCTGTGTTTTCAAATGTGTTTTATTAGCGAAACTAAAAGAAATATTATGTAAGAAGAATTATTAGAACGCCATTAAGCTAATTTCTCTTTAATAAATGATTAGAATTAACCATAAATTATTATTATTGCGAAATAATTTACTTATATCTTACGTTGGTGCTTTTTTAATAGGTACTTTTTCGTTAATGAGTTTTCTACATACATATATGTGTATATTAGGAACCAGAATAATCAGCAATTAATTAAATTGAATAGATGTCGATAATACAAGAATACTAAGATGTTTTAATGACTTGTGACCACTTTTGACTTCCTCGACTACTGTAATAGGTTAATGTTGATGTTTTCATGCAACATCCACTTGTAAATTAACTTAAAAGTCAAGTGATCGGTGATAGAAAATTGACAAACTGCACCAGCGTTTCTCAATTACAACTAACAAGAATTGCCCGTTTCTTATCACATTTAAGTGATTGTGACATGAAAACCATTCGAAATAGAAAATTTTCTTCTGGAAGTAAATATAAAAAAAAGTCGAGTTGTTGTCGAAGTGTCTTTTAATACACAATTTCTACATTTAAGGCAATTATTGGGTCAGTAAATAGAAAAATTTGTGCTTATTAAATTATTAAAATAAACCTTTGTATCAGATTAAGTGATCAAGACCAAGTATTTGAGCAATACCAAAATCAAGACCGAAGACCAGTCTTGGTAGATGCATCTTTTCCAAAAATTTTATTGCGAGTGCAATTTTCTCATTACTATTTTTATGTAACACACTGTGCAATGTAACTATGTATTTATTTAAAGAAGTACAAACAGTAGTCAGGTGGATGTAACAGACAGATACATACGTGAACGAACTATAAAAAAAAATGAAATGCAAGTCAATAGTAAAGTTGGAAACTATACTGTGCAAGTTTATGTTTACAGGGAAACACGCTAGATGAATAGCAATTAAATTAACGGCGTCTATGTCATTAAAGATTGTCCGATCTGTCCCACGGTTACGTTAAATTCGATGCAGAAAAGATCTAAAGAAAAACAGAAACTACCTCTCTAAAATACACGGTGGTCAGAAATTTCATTTAAATTTCAATTAATGAAATACTATAGTTTCAGCAAAAATAAAAAGTAATAGTAGATATAGTTTTTACATGCTCCATGATGTAGAATAGAAATCATAAGTTTATCATCATCGTCGTAAGATCGTCAGTCCTAAGACTGGTTGGACACGCATCTCTACTCTTTTCTATCCTGAGCTAAACTCCGCATTTCCCTAAAACTAGAACAACCCACATCCTTACCCGAGATAAAAGTGTTCAGTCTCTCAGAGTCTCTGAAAGTGAGACTCGAGTCTCCAACTCTCATCGAGTCTCTTTGGTGTCGCTGAGAGAGACTGTCGAGAGACTGTCAAAAAAACTGTTTAGCGTCTCTGAACGAGAAACTCGAGTCGCTCATAGAGAGATCCTCATTTCGTATCCAGTCTCTGAACGAGAGACTCAAATCTCTCAATAAAGGGTGTTTCGATAGACATGGTTAAAATTTTTTAATTTCAGCATATTTCATAGATCCCATTCTTTCAATTTTTCAGTTTTATTCATTCAGTCTCTCTGAATTAACAATTTTATCGTTCGAGTCTCACATACAGAGACTGTAAGAGATCCATAAAAACACATAGGCAATAACTTAGAGACTGTGAAAGACTGCGAGAGACGCTCTCAGAGACGCTAAAAGACTCTAAAAGACTCTGAGAGACTGGAGAGAGACTGAACATTTTTGTCTACGGTAACTATTTGCGAACAGTAATCTAATCTAAATCTACCTCTACTCCTCCTGTTTCTGCCTCTAATATGCCTGTGACTAGACAATCATGCCTGAGAAGGTGTCCTACCAACCTATCTCGCATATTTTTTATTGACTTCCATAGAGTCCTCTGTTCTCCTATTCTTTCTAATATCTCAAATCATCAATTTTTTCTAACGTAGTAAACAGTGATAGCAACCCTTCCAATTTTTAATCAAAACAAATAATTAGACAGCGAATGTTACGTTTTACGGTTTGCAACCCTTTCAGTCAGTCAATGCGTAACGACGATCTGGGATAAGCAAAGATAGATCGTTGATCCGTTCAGCCCTTCACATTACATTAGAGGTAGGGGAAACCGTATTTCGAGCGTCTTCAATGTCACAAGCATCCCAAGATGCTGAAAGCGAGACTCGAGTCTCCGTCTCTCGTCGAGTCTCTCAGGTGTCGCTTGGAGAGACTGTCAAAAAAACTGCTTAGCATCTCTGAACGAGAGACTCGAGTCATTCATAGAGAGATCCTCATTTCGTATCCAGTCTCTGAACAGGAGACTCGAATCTCTCAATGAGTGTTTCGATATACATGGTTAAAATTTCAAAAAAAGTTCAACATATTTCAGAGATCTCAGTCTTTCTACGAGAGACTCGAGTCTTTCAATTTTTCAGTTTTATTCATTCAGTCTCTCTGTGAGAGACTCGAATCTCTAAATTAACAATTTTATTGTTCGAGTCTCTCATACAGAGACTGTGAGAGATCCATAAAAACACCTAGGCAACAACTGGGAAACTGTGAAAGACTGTGAGAGACGCTCTCAGAGACGCTGAAAGACTCCGAAAGACTCTGGAGAGAGACTGAAAATTTTTGTCTAGGGATACATAACAACTGAGCAAGTATTTTACTTTGCTCACCGCCCGTATCGTTATGAGAACAAATTAATTGATGAAAAAAGTTTGCACGGTACGAATTTACAAGATAAGCTCTACAATTTGGAAAACACATTTGCACTATGCAGTCTATATAGTAATAACAATAAATGTCTACAAAGCCGTTGGACAACTTGATTTCGCCGACCAAGCTGCCGGTAGGCGAAGTATACAAAAGTTTTTAATAGTTTTTTATTTTGATTAATTATATTATTTACGTAACCTAACACTTTTAAAGTATGTATCTACCTACTAATTACTTTTGCGCTTGAATAATTTAAACAATACATAACTGATAGGTACATTAAAGTCGAATTCGCGTAGTCGTAATATTGGGTACTATAAGAAAAGTAGTATTTCGTCTATTTTGCTCATATAACTGACCCCATATAGCGTTATTTTTTGACTACTCAAAACATCTTAATTAAAGTAAAGTACATCAAATGCTTGTTTTCAAACAAAATTGTATCTGTACAATGATTACGTTGGGGCCAAAGGCCTGCAAATTATGTTTAATCCAAGTTCCCGTTATATGTATATGCTGTTTAGAAACTGAAAGCCTCTGACTGACAGACAGACAGACAGGCAGACAGATAGTGTTACCATAACAATAACGGTCCAGTACGGACCCTAAAACTGAATTTACTTTCATTATCTAGGCATTGACCTTATCAATTGTCAAAATAATACGACGATTTTTCTCCAAAACAGTACCGAAAGTTTGTAAATTTTTCTACTATATGAACTATTTTGACATTTAATAGGGGTTGACATTATTAATGAAAATTCAAAGATATTTCTTTTTCCGGCGTTTTAACAAATCTCTCTCTACATTCCAGACTGTTAGGTCTTAGAGCTTGATTATTACCAAATAAACTTTCAAGTATGTACGTTGTTTAAATTAAACATTTGTACCTATACTAACATCTGGTACCTACCAATAAATTACCACCAACAAATTTGAAATCTCTGGTTTTTGTTCATTTCTGTCAAACTAATCTCTACATGTAAAAAAAATCTAAATGTTTATTCGTTACAAAGATGTTTAGACTACATCGCGCTCTTGCTAAATATATATTCAATATGTAACTTCATGTTAAGGATTCTTTCAACATTTACATAAAAAATATGGAAGCACCAACCGCAATTCATATAGTTGAGACACTGGCAAAATGAAAGTACAGTGAATTTCCGGTATAACGACGACGAAGGGACTACTGTAATTTCGTTATTATATCCGGAAGTCGTTATAGGCAAAGCTAAAGATATACAGACACGTATGTATAATATTCACCATTTTTGAAGTGAAACTGCTTTACGCACGGTAGGGTAAGTTCGTTTCATGCGAGTTGCTATGTAACGAAATCATGCAAAGCATTTCCCCCGCTGTCTGTCCCTATGTATGCTTAGATATTTAAAACTACTCAATGGATTTTAATGCGGTTTTTTTTAATAGATAGAGTGATTCAAGAGGAAGGTTTATATGTATAATACATGCATAATATAGTAGGGAAACACTGATAATTTTAGAGGTTTGTAATGTGATGTCGTAAATAAACACATTTTTTGCTCTTACATTGCAAACGCTGGTTGAACCCTACTAGATGGATCAAAATAATATACTACAGTATTGTACACCTTAAAAAGGTCTACAAAAAAGTCCGGGAAGATATATGTCTAACTCTTAAGGATAACCCACAATAACCATTTTTTATCCTTTACTTTTTACGAGAAATAATGGCTTATTTACGAAGCGATTTTAAGTAATACAAGATTAATCCTTATCCAAATCGAAACGAAATGATCGCTATAACCAGGGTCGTAATAAATTAAATCTACTGTATCTACTTATGAAATGTATTGACTAGCAATAACCCTCGGATTCGATTTTGTAAAACATACCCCGCTGCAAAAAATAGAACCCCATATCAAAGATTTTTCCAACACATGTGTTGAATCTTTCCGCCCTTTCATACTTTATTAATATTTACCATCTTGAGCGTTTTTTCTTTTGATAATAATTTCTTGTCTTGATTCAAGGGTCTTGACAGGTATTTCTAGACGCAAATGAGAATATCCGAAAAGTGGGTGAAATAGTAATGAATAAGTAGATAGTTGAGGTATCATGTCTTTTAATTATCTCTTATTCTTTTTTACCCCTTACTCTACTTGATTAGCAACTCTTGACCAATTTTAAAACTTGAAAAAATCGATTGTTTTTTGTTTATTGATTATATTGTTTTCCAATCGACCAGTAAATTGCTTTCAACGCCACAGTAAGTTATTACGTACATATTATTATCTATCATTTGTTAAACTAAATTTTCCTATCGATCAATTGTCCATAAATCATAAACATGTTTATGACCTACAACGTGTTTAAATGAAACGCAAGACTATGCAATAAATCATTTTTCATAATTTATAGTCTAACTAAGAAAAAACTAGCATTTGAACTCAATAAAGTCAGATATAAACACTTAATTATTTAGGTTATGCTACAAGTATATCTACTTTTATTTTTAATTTATGAATAAGCAGGTTCGAATAGCAGAATTATTTATCAATGATATTAATCCTTTAGAAGCTTCTTCACGTATCTAAAATTGTAATTAAGAAAGTGGGAGAATATGGCAAATTAAACTCTAAATGCTCACAATCTAACTAGCAACGAATTTCAAATTGATCAGATCTTAATTTTCATTAAGAAATAAATATTAGGAAGGGAATCTAACAAGGATGTATGTCATCATTGCTACTTTTTATTCCATATCGAAGACGCGATAAATATCATTAAAGGCAAGACAACTTTAGGGGTAGATATTTGTAACCGGGACAAAATATTAGTATGCTTAGATTTGCAGATAATAAAACAGTATTAGCAAGGAGGGGGTTATAGACAGAGAGAAAAGATTAGAAGCGTTTGAAATGAGGATGATGAAGGTACCATGGATAGATTAAGAATGAGGAGGTGTTAGAAGGAGTAGGAGTACAGCGGGCCCTAAGGAAGTCAATAAGAAATAGACGATATACGTTGGTGGGACTCTCTCAGGCAAGGTTTTAGTCGGTAGATCCGAGAACTTCTTCCTCGGTAATCCGACACTACCCAGTCGTACGGACAGCTGGGTGTCTTTTGAAAATTTTCCCTCTTCCACAAAAACATTAAAAAAATTGGTTGTCTGTAAAGTCGGTGTACTGACGATAGTTGAACGTGACAACGTCATAAGAAAATACTGATGGAATGGTTTCATTTTTCAAAAGAAAATTTTAATTTTATTTGTTTGATAGATATTTTGTATGGATATAGAGAAGGAGGTAAATGTAAATGTATTATTGTATAGCAGCTGTCCACGCGGACGCATCGCTCACTCAAGTAGGAGAGAGACAGATGTCGAACGCTGCCGAACGCGGAGGCCGATTGTGTCTCTTTGTCGCTCGTTCCGCGCTCTCGCTTGCACTTCAAGCCTTAAATGGAACGCCTCAGAGCGAGGTAATGCCGCATGAGTCATGTTTTTTCGTGCGTGCAACCGGCTCAATCGAATTATAAGACGTCACGTCAAAAAAATCTTTCAGGCAGGAAGACCCAATTAGAGACTTATCAGAAGCAGAAACAGAAATTAAGAGAGTTAGATTAGTTTACTGTTCACAAAAAGTTAAGCGTATGGGATGTTCTAGTTTCAGAGTAATTCGAAGATTAGCCCAGGATAGGAAAGAGTGGAGGTGCGTGTCCAACCAGTCTTACGACTGATGACCTTATACTAATGGTGATGGTGATATATCTAATAATTTCTTTGCAAAGGTGCTGAAATATTAATTTGTAGGTACTCATAATTGTTTATTAAAATTCGAAAATATCTACTGCGAACCGCATCATCAACTCACAAAAAATAATATTGCAAACGCCCCAATTTGTTGGGTTTTATGTGTTTTGTTTACTTGTCTGGGACCGTGTAAACATCACAACTGTGTTCAAATTGACGGCCTTATCTCGAAGATAAGAAAAATCCGAACATTACACAAGGTCAGTTATTATTTTTACATTACGGATACTAGTCAGTCAGTGGCGGTTCATAGACAGATAAACAACAGGAGAAGGCCCAAATGTTCAACTAACTCCGAGGATGCTCAAAATTCGTCAGCAACAGACACCATCCTAACGAAGCTACAGCTTTTAAATTTGTATTGTACATTAAGTGATATCGAATTTACGACACCATCTCTGAAGTTGGCTCCGCAATATATCAAACTTTCACAATGCTGCCAACTTTCTTTTTTTACGAACTTGACCGGATATGGTCTAGTCTCGTGTCATAACAACATTAAAAGTTAAGGATGGGTTATAGTTAAGGTTAAATCACCCAGATTTCAAACTTAATCTTACAGTTGAATGAATTAATTTATCCGCAGCCGAAAGCGCAAATGAGCGAGTTAGGATGTACACAAGCTTTGAGTTAGGGTTTATTAAATCGCCATAGGTTGTATGTACGTATATATGTTGGCAGCATTTGCAAAGTAATATCGTATTATGAAGGTGTACTGTACTATTGCAATTTTTACTACCTATACGAAACGTGGTGGTAACCATACCTGAAAACAAAGGCACGAATAGGTGCGAGACATTTAGAACAATTAGTTTAATTTCGTATACGTCAAAAATCTTAACTAGAATTGTACAGAGGAGGATGGAAAAAAGGGCGGAAGAACTATTAGGGGAAGATCAATTTGGGTTCAGAATTGTAGAGTTAGAAAAATCTTTTGAGAATGTTAAATGGGACAAGAAGTTAAATATACTTAAAAATGTAGGTATGAGTTACAAAGATAGAAGAGTGATACTAAGTTTGTATAAAGAGCAACAGGCAGTTATAGAGAAGGGGTTGCAACGTAGGAAAGTAAGTCTTAGGAAGGGAGTCAGACAGGGATGCACAATGTCACCGCTACTTTTTAATCTATACGTCGAAGACGCGATCAGCGTCATTAACGACAGTACAACTGTAGGGATAGATATACAGGGGAAAAGATTAGTATGCTTAGATTTGCAAATGATATAGCAGTATTAGCATCTACCAAGGAGGCTGATTTTAGGTATCCAGGAAGTCATATAAGTCAGGACGGAGGGAGTAGTAAGGATATAAAGCAGAGCGCAGCGTTGAGTCGCCTTCAATAAAAAAAAGTCACTTGTATGCTCACGAACGATTAATTTAGAGATTCGAAAAAGATTGTTAAAGGTGTATGTTTTGAGCGCGGCACTGCATGAGTGCGAAACATGGACGATGGGCGCGGCGGAAAAAAAGGTTAGAAGCGTTCGATATGTGGTGTTACAGGCGAATTATGAGGATACCGTGGATAGAGAAGGTTGGAAATGAAGAGGTATTAGAAAGAATAGGATAACAAAGGGCTCTATGGAAGTCAATCAGAAATAGGCGAGATAGGTTGGTAGGACACCTTCTCAGGCATGAAGGTCTAGTCAGAGACATATTAGAGGCAGAAACAGGAGTTAGGAGGGGTAAAGGTAGACCTAGATTAGATTACTGTTCGCAAATAGTTAAGGATGTGGGATGTTCTAGTTTTAGAGAAACGCGAAGATTAGTTCAGGATTAGAAGGAGTGGAGGTGCGTGTCCAGCCAGTCTTAGGACTGACGAGCTTATGATGATGACGAGCCAATTCTCGCTGAAGTTTGCCTAAATTCGAAAATGTGTTCTTTCCTTTTATGGGTATTTCTAATGTAAATAAATGCAACATTTATAAAAACCAATGTTATCTTATATTAACATAGAATGCTTATTAGCACATTGCATGCGGGAAACGTGCTTTTAGCATGTTTTTTTGTAATCTTTTATTAGAGCTCGAATGGCCTAAAAGTAGGTACATAAAACAGTTTCGTTGAGAAAGCCATGTAATTATCGATTTGGGACAATTTTACTGTAATTAACGGTAACCAAATTCCCGGGAAATTCGCAAAAAAAACTATCGTAACGGGTGTAAAAGTTCGCGGCAAAAGCTTTTCTAACATACCAATCTAAATATTAACCATTCGTCTGTTTGTCACATACCCGCAGTTTCTGAACTTATTAGCGTATCAATCGAAGTTTTGATAAGGTACCATTACACCCACATGGTTCCAAGGTTTGTTAAAATTACGTCATTTAGAAATAAAAAAATTACAAAAACGAAAGAAAATACATACACATTATGTTTCGTATTATCGTATTTCAGGATAAATCAATTTTGCCTAGGTCGAACCTTTCGAAAAGCGATTAAAGTAAACTGGCTTTATCCAGAAATCCGGTAAGATTAAACTTTAAACTAGGGCAACTTAAACTAGCCATAAATTAACTACATTGAAAAGAAAATCAAAATTTATTTATTTGTAGGTACGGGATTATTACAGAGAAATAAATATTAGGAATGGAGTCAGGCATAGATGTCACTTCTACTTTTGATCATTAATGACAGGAGAACTTTAGGGATAGATATCCAAACGATTAGTATGTTTAGATTTACAGATGATATAGCAGTATTAAAATCTGCCAAGGAGGGATTAAATAGAAAAAGGTATTGACAAAACAGCATTACATGAAAATCAATAAAAGTAAAACAAAAATATTGGTATGCAAGAGTTGAAAAAATATGGAAACAGTGATATAAAGATAAAAAGTCAGATATTTCATAAAAAAAAAGGCAGTAGAGATATAAAGCAAAGGATAGCGGAACGTTGAGTCGCTTTTAACACTTTTATGCTCGCGAACGGTTAATTCAGAAATTCAATAATGATTGTTAAAGGAGTATATCTGAAGCACGACTATGTATGGGTGAGAAACGTGGACGGTAAAAGTGAAAAAAGAGGTTAGAAGCGCTTGAAGATTAAAAATGAGGAAGTATCGGAAAAACTAGGAGAACAGAAGATGCTATGAAAGTCAATAAGAAATAGGTGAGATAGGTTGATAGAACACCTTCTCACGCATGAAGGGTTAGTTAGAGATGTATTAGAAGTAGTTAAGAGGAGTAGAAATAGACATGGATAACATTACTGTTCACAAATAGTTAAGCTTGTGAAATGTTCTAGTTTTAGGTGGAGGTGCCGTAATTGCACGGTATGTAAGGACTATGAAAAATTTTCCCTTTTCAGCGCCATGTTTTTTATGCTCCGCCCATTTAACAGATGCCGCTTTGATTGTTTTGCCTTACGATTAGCCCATTTAAATTTTAAATGACTAAACGAATAATATCTTTGAATCTGAAGCGACTACTGGAAATCCTACAATAGAGAAACAATTTCATAATAATTATTGTGCATTATTCTCGTCGTAAGCATTAGGCATAGATACGACTCAGGTGATGATTTCACTTTCTTCATCGATTCAAATTGTTTTAGCAGCAATCAGCCAACGACAATAGAATGACCATACTTCTGATATGTTACTTTGTTTTCCTTTTCGCCTTTATCACCATTTATATATGTATAATCGTCATTTTCGCATCACACCGAACGTCACTGATCGGTCAACATTGTCAAGACAACGGACTTTTTGTTTAGTTTATTGGCTCGGACTTGTCCATTGATAATAAGTAGGTATACGTATCGTTATATTTCCTACTTGAGCACTCTGTTTGTCATTTAGCAAGGTTGGTAACTGTTCTTAACCGGCAGTTCTTCGATATCTGTCGTCAAGAACGCTCGACTTCTTCGAGTCCGATGAAAGTTTGTCGTTTACAATTAGTGACCGCTTCTTTGGCAACGATAATCATTTTAATTGTGTTTTGTGAAATTACTGGCAATATTGTATATGGATAGTTTCAGTGAATGTGTCTATTGAGTTATAAACATTACCATTTAAACTGTGTCTTACATATATCAGGAATTTTCTTCAGGTTCGTACAAATAATTAATTATTTATTTAATCAAACTGCATTCACATTGTTATTATTCTCTCGAACATTGTACAAATAAGATGCAATTGTTGTCAATGTAAATAACTATTACAGATCTTAACAAAAAAAAAAACTACTTATTGGTCGATCGTACATATTGAAAATTAACCAGATTTAGCTTAAGGATATGGGATTATTTTTTGCAATCCTCTTAGAACAAATATAAAATAATGAGATAAATACTTTGCCATTGTTAGGTATACCTATTGCTCATTCTCCTCTAGCGGTGCATGCAAAGGCATTTGAAATGTTGAATTTGATTGTTGCGCCAAATCCATTTGATGTACAGTCACTTATTTAAATCATGTACAAATATCTTTTGGCTTTGAAAAATGGTATTTATAGGGGTGGTAGGGGAATCGCAGATGGAACAACCTTGTTTGGGTTACTTTTCCGTACAAATCTAGAGAAGTCTTGTTGTTGTCCAAGATGCGCTTATTTGACATTTAACTATATTCAACTTTTGTAGTAAGTACTGTTTAAATCTATATAATCTTTGCCAGGTAGGGTAGTTTTCATTAACTACATAGGCCCTGCTTTATTTTTCTGTTTCATTCAAAAGATCAGGTGTTGAATAAGAAAGAGACCAATGTAACATATAATTTGGTTTTTTTCCTTATTTTTTTTTCCAAACGCTAAGCTTTTCTTTTACTGAACATGTTCACTTTCACATTGCTTCGTTACGGATAATGGTCGTTTTGTTTCAGAGGGGTAGTATACATGATATGAGACAAACTAAGTGATGTTTAAATCGTTATAGCGAGTTTACAATGTAGTTAATAAATTAAAGACATATAAATGCATTTTTTAAAACCATACCTTTAAATGCAGGTAATTTAAAAAACTGCTGATTATTTGTAATTGTTTTCTGCTGAATCCCTAAAATATACAAAGAAAATAAAATAAAACACCCTATATAGCACATTCACTAAGTATATTTGTATCTGGATGTACTTTTGTTGAAATTCTGATAATAACGTGTTACTGTTTTGTCTATAAGTTGTTTTAATTTATTTGAACATTAGCTCTCAAAATATTAATACATATTACGAAAATGTAAATTCAAATAACCTACAAGCGTTAAATGTTAAACATATATCATATTTATATGAAAAATATCAATTCATCAAATTTTCTTTGACCAACTGTTACTAGGTGGAAATATGAAAATCAATTATAAAATCAATAAATGCAATTTAAAGCTTTTGAGGGGTATTATACTTTTTCAAAAGATTTTTAGGGTTCTGTTTGCTTAGGGCAGTTTTTAGAGAGTACTCTTGAAGTTCCATTCAAATCGACCCAAGCTTATGCGCGTATCATCAATTAGTCAGTCTGTCAGTCAGTCAGTCTGGATACCAAGCGGCATGGCCTGGAGATTTAGAACATTGCTTGATATTAGGAAAGAGACCGCTCGATTCCGGGTTGGTCTGCCCTGGTCTATATTTTTCTGTGGTTTCCTTGGATCACTTAGGCAAATGCTGAGGCAGTAATATTCCACAGATAATCTTTCACTCTCTTCGGTCTTCATTTTGTCCATCTCATTTTTCTCACCCTAACTACGACCCATCCGTTGAAACCATTCGTAAAAAGAGGCTGAAGAGGACCTTCAACCAACATAAGTAGCTGGTGGAAATGAAATACACCAAAATCATATTTTCAGTCACGAGAAACTCCCTTACATAGTTCAAGACATGATACGAATAATGATATCGTAAACTTTCAGATTGATTAGGAGTCACGTTTTTAATTAAAAAATGATAAGTATGACCACTCCTACTCGTTAATAACGCATGCAAGTAAAATTTGTACTAATACGAGGGTGGATTGATAAGTTTCCGGCCTGACCAAGAAAAACAAGGTTTTTAAAAATTTTTTTTTATTATTTCTCAACATAATCTCCTCCAAGGCTGATACATTTCTCATAGCGGTGTTCCAGTCTATTAATGCCATCTCTATAGACTGATTCGTCAAGCTCCTCAAAATAACCATTTACAGCTTCGATTACTT
>NW_020438920.1:370840-418872 GCF_000699045.2 Agrilus planipennis | reverse complement strand
GGGGTTCAAAGTTAATAAATATGCCAATTTTTATACATTTCTAGGCATGTAAATATTTATATAGTCATTCTTAAACAATATTCAAAGGTAAAACTAATGAAAAATACATAAAAATATTGAGAAAGTTGTATAAAATATTATTTAAATAGCTCTATCAATTGGGTAGGTTAGGTTAGGTTAGGTTAGATTATCGGGTTTTTTCAAGTGACCACCCTCTTTCGATCCCCCACCTCCACCCGCATGAAAATAATTTTTAATTGAATTTTATTTGAATTATAGTGTATGAAAATTATCAAAATAATCAACTTTCAACCCCCATAACTTTTTATGGGGGTGAGACCGCCGCAAACTTTTTATGGGGTTTTACTCAAGTGACCACCCTCTTTCGATCCCCCCTTCCCCCACCCCAACTAACCCCCATAACTTTTTATGGGGGTGAGACCGCCGCAAACTTTTTATGGGGTTTTACTCAAGTGACCACCCTCTTTCGATCCCCCCTACCTCCACCCCCTTCGAGGGTGGGAGGGCCATCATCTAACCCCCATAACGTTTTATTGGGGTGAGACCGCCACGAACTTTTTATGGTACAGTGGTGGGGGAGACCTCCTCTTCCGATCCCACCCACTTCGGGGGTGGGGGCCATCATGTAGACCTTTACCCTATTTTCACGTATTCTCAAAATTTAAAACTGCAAAATTCTATATTTTTAATTTTCCATTCATGGCAAAGTTATTGTACCTACCTAATGGGTCCAAAAATCAAACATATTCTAAGATGTTTTAGGTACAATTTGGAAGACAGAATAGCATTGTCCATAGGACTCTCTGTTCTCCTGCTCTTTCCAATACCTCCTCATTTTTAACATAAGAACGTGTCCTACCAACCCATGGCGCCTATTTCTATTGACTTTCATAGTAATCTCTGTTCTCCTACTCTTTCTGATACCTCCTCATTTCTAACCTCCTCTATCCACGGTATCCTCATTTACTCCTGTTTCTATTTCTAGTATTACTCTGACTAGCCCTTCATGCCTGAGCTATTCCACCAACCTATCTTCCTCGTCTATTATTAGCTTCCAAAAAGCCCTTTGTTCTCCCATTGTCTCTAATACCTCCTCATTTCTAACCTTCCTCATCTACAATATACTCGTCATTCGCCTATTCCTCGTTACTACCATCTTATTTACGAAAATAAGTACCTATATAAATTCATATTAGCACATTCTAAATTTACCGATGAACTAATTTTCTTGTAATTTCTTTTACTATGATATCGTATATGAAAACGAAAAGCAAACGTGCCCACTGTTTAATATAAATTTAAATAAACATTTGATAAAATAAAACGACAAAAATTTTTAATAAACAGCCATTAACACTTGACGATAGGGAAAATTAAATTTTGATTATTTAAACTTTAAACATACTCTATAGCATATGAACTGTCAGTTGATAATGTTTTAATTCCTGAAATATTCGTGCATAACACTCAACATCAGCCAGAGCCTCCAGCGGTCAAATTTCGAACATTGCACCGGAAGAGATGTACTGCATCTGCATCTTACGAAAATTGTAAAAATCGCTCCTTTGTCCACGTCCTTTGGACTGCGTATTAGTATGCAGTTGATCTATTTCAGTATGACTAATCCAAATTTTGAAAATCACTTTTTGCACTTACATTACATAAGTACATCATAATACTTAAATTCTATAATCTACACACGTTTACATATAAATTATTGTTAATTTTCTTCATACTCAAACTCAACTGTTTTTGTACGTATTGTAATTCAAGATTATTAAATTATTGAGTAATCCACACTTACGAAATACTTCGCGTGGATCGTTACGATCTATTTTTTAGATACGCACGAAGCAAAAAGTCAAAACCGTTATTATCGTGCGGGTCACACGACTTATCAACGACAAACTTTCAAGTTCCTTTATCAATGGTATTAAATTTGATTAAGTACTTGTTTTGAGAAAGAAAGAGAAAATGGAAATTCACCAACTAAATTTTGTGGTTTTTCCTTATAGGTTGGTAGGATACTTTATCAGATATGAAGGGCTAGTTAGAAGTATATTAAAACCAGAAACAGGAGTTAAGAGGAGTAGAAATAATTAAATTACCTGCTCACAAATATTTGAGGATGTTCTGGTTTTAAGGGAATGCGAAGATTAGCTCAAGATAGGAAAGAATGCAGGTGCGTGTCCAACTAATCATAGAACTGATGACCCTATGATGACGATATTCACAGGTATTTAAGAAAGTGCAAGTAATCTTTAAACAACAAGAACTCATTTGGCACAAAAATTAAATTACATTATAAATTATGTAAGCATCCCCTTTTCTCAAAACTGGTTCTAATTTCCCCAGTGAAATTTCCCTAAATCGAATGTGTTAGTGGACATCTTTAACCTTTTTTTACTGTTCGCGTAGAAAGAGAGAGAGAACCGCCGTTATAAATTCGATTAGTCTTCCATCTGATAAATACATAGATCCAATGGTCGTTTTGAATAGTTTTGAGAACTAACCTATTAGTAGCAAGCGATAGTCATAAAATTTGCAGACGACAGCTGTTCCGTCGCTATTCGCCGAAACGTTTGTTTTTTGTTATACTTATAGTTTTTAGTTATATACACATTTAATAATATCTTATTCGATTGCTTTTGGTTTTAACTGTACATTCTTTGCATCCTAATTTACATTATCGTGCATATTACATTTGAATCTTCTCTTGGAATTCATAATACAATAGTAACCTATTCAATGTTTACCTGACTCATCGTTAAAATCATATTAGGGCCGTATTTTCCTCTCATAACCTTTTCAATTGTATCTATCACATTTACCTGAAATGTAGTCATTTGCTGTAAAGTTTTTCATACTAGTTTCTAATTCTATCTCTATCCATCTTAAATTGTTCTTCTCTTTCTTGTTTATTTAAATACATGTCCAAAATTTTCTAACCAGAGTTCATCAATATACATCAGTAAGCACGGTTCTCAATAATACGCATTTAGTTATTTAAGTTACAATAGTTGTACATATTTTTAATTGTGAATAGTCTCGATCCTTTAATAATAAAACTAGTAAAAAAAAAGGTGTAAATTTTATTAAAGGAAAAATCATCAACTAGCTGTACAATATTAAGTTGGCGTACAGCAGAAGCTGGTATAAGTTAAACACCGACTATCCTGCTTCAACATTTTATGGTCCTTCGAGCCGGATACAGCAGTTCTTCAAATACAAAATTCACAATTAAGAATAAAAAACATTATACAAGTGCAGTTAAAAAACAGTTTAGTGCAAACATACGATTTCTTCGGGGAACCAACATACGTTATACATTCATCAGTCCAACATACCGAGGTCTACATTCAGAAACAAGCCTTCATATACGATACCAATTTCAATCCATTTGTCCTCATCGAGATTCAATCCAAATCAACACAACAAATATCAACAATCGTCGCGGAAACCAAGTAAGTTTGTAGCAATCACTGATTTATTCATTTCCTTATACATTTCCATATCCTAACGAATTAAGAATAGCTTCAATATGTCTGACTCAGAATCTCTTGCTAGATTTAAACTGCAGCGGGGTAATTTAAAAAGACAACTAACAATTTTTTCTAATTTCCTTAATTCAGTTACTTCAAGTGATGATTGCGAAGAAGTTATCACTCGATTAAACAAAATTGAAAATGTAATAGATCAGTTTAACGAAATTCATATTGAGATTGTTCTACAAGATAACAAACCAGAACACGACAAATATCAAGATGAATTTGAGCAGTTATATTATTCAGTAATTAGGTCAGCACGTAAATTCATCAAAAGTTGTAGTACATCTTCTTCAGTTGTATCAACCGATAACGTAAATTCAGATACATCTAATACAGTAGAAAACACCAATTCCAACGTACGTCTTCCTAAAATTGATTTGCCTTCTTTTGATGGATCATATGATACGTGGATGTGTTTTTATGATACATTTCAGTCAATGGTACACAATAAATCACACATTTCGAACATTGAAAAATTACATTATTTACGAGCTTGTCTGAAAGGCGATGCCGCAGCAGTCATACAGTCTTTAGCCACTTCTGATAGTAATTATTTAATTGCATGGGAATCTCTGATTGATAGGTATGATGATAAACGCATTATAATCGAAAAACATATCAAAGATCTATTTAAACAGCCAGTAATTACACGAGAAAATGCTACATGTCTTAGACAACTTTTAGATAACATTAACATACATATACGAGCACTAAGAGCGTTAGGGGAACCAGTTGATTCATGGAATTCCATTCTTATAGTTTGCATGTCAGAAAAATTGGATAGAACAACACATCAAGAATGGGAAAAATCATTAAAACCTAAAGAGAAAGCTTCATTCGCTCAATTTTTAGAATATTTAAAAGCACGCTGTCAAATTTTAGAGTCAACCAATTCAAGAAATAGTAATGAACAAAACAAAACAAATTCACAATTTCATCAAAAGGCTAATACAAATACAACCAAAAAGAACATTTTAACGATCACTCAAAAAATCGATCATTGCAATTTTTGTAATGGTTCACATAAAATATTCAAATGCGATAGGTTTTTAAAATTAACATTACCTGAAAAAATTGAAGCAGTAAAAAGAGAGAAACTCTGTTTTAACTGTTTACGCAAGGGTCATAGCTCTACGGTGTGTGTGTGCGGCCCATGTAAAAAATGTCCCAAAAAACACAATAGTCTCTTACATCCCGAAACTCAAAGCGTCACAGATCCTCAGCCTTCCATTTCAGTGAATAATTTACAATCAAATCATTCAAGCCAGGTATTGTTAGCCACAGCACAAGTTGCATTTTTTGACAAAAACAATAAAAAACACGTAGCGCGCGTAGTATTAGACGGAGGAGCACAAGCTCATTTTATTACTGAAAGGTTTGCAAATTTACTTCAATTAAAACGTAACCCTACTAATATTCCAGTTACTGCATTAAATCAATTAGAAACTAATATTAAGTACACAGTCTCGACCAAAATTTCATCCACACAAAACAATTATGAGGCAAACATCTCACTTTTAATTGTACCTAGTATAACAAATTCATTACCATCACAACAGATAGATCTTAAACACCTAAAATTACCTAATAATTTACCTTTGGCTGATCCCACATTTTATAAAACATCGGACATTGATGCTCTTTTAGGTGCTGAGTTATTTTATAATATTTTATGCATAGGTCAAGTAAAAATCGAAAATCAATCAGCCGTTTTGCAAAAAACTAGTTTTGGATGGATCATTGCAGGTAAAATCTCCAATCAAAATACACGTAGTCCTAAGGTTTCATGTAATATTGCAATTAATTCAGTAAATGACCAATTATCAAAATTTTGGGAAATTGAGGAGATGCCTGAAACAAAATTTCTTTCAAACGAAGAAGCAAAAGTGGAACATCACTTTTTAGACAACGTAACTCGCGATAATAACGGAAGGTACATTGTAAAATTACCATTCAATGAACAGAAAAAACATCTTGGTGATTCATATTCAATTACATTAAAACGATTTTATGCATCAGAACGCAAATTACAAAAAAATACGGAACTGAAAAATCAATACGTACAATTCATGCGAGAATACAAAAATTTAAAACATATGTCTGAAGTTACTGATCATGAAAATCATCCTAGGGGTTATTATCTTCCTCATCATGCAGTAATTAAAGAAAGCAGTTCAACAACCAAGGTTCGGGTAGTATTCGATGGGTCCGCAAAATCAGACACGAGTACATCGTTAAATGATACTTTAAACATAGGCCCAACAATTCAAGAAGAGTTATTTTCTATACTTATTCGTTTTCGAAGTCATATTTATGTTTTAGTTGCTAAAAACATACAACTGCATGGATTCTGCGATGCCAGCGAAGCTGCATACGGTGCATGCATATACACACGGTCAGTTGATAGCAACAATAAATGCTATACACAATTAGTATGCTCTAAAAGTAAGGTTGCTCCCTTAAATTCAAAAATTACAATACCGCGACTTGAACTATGCGCAGCATTATTGCTAGCAAGGTTATACAAAATCATTTTAGTAGCTTTACCTATTACATTTGACGAAACATTCTTTTGGTCGGATTCAACTATAGCGCTGAATTGGATAAATACACAACCAAATGTCTTAAAAACATTCGTGGCAAACAGAGTATCCGAAATCAGATCGATTACTAATTACTCACAATGGAACCACGTTCCATCTAAGGAAAATCCAGCTGACTTTATTTCACGAGGTCAAACAATTTCAGAGTTTTTAAACAACAGCATGTGGAAGACTGGTCCAGAATGGTTGCGAAAAAATGTAGATAACTGGCCGAATTTACCTATTCAAAAAATCCCCCTATTGGAAGTTCGTCCACAAATAGTACTAAATATTTCAATAACCGATACAAGCATACTACAAAAATTTTCTGATCTAGCAAAATTAATTCATGTAGTCGCATATTGCTTTAGATTTGTCAATAACTGTTCAACCAACCAGAAAAAGTTAGGATTTCTTTCAGTAGAGGAAATACAACATGCTGAGACTGTTATACTTAAATTAATTCAAAACCAGTCATTCTCTCGTGAAATTAATGATTTAAAACAATTCAAGGTAGTTAATCGAAAGAGTTCACTCAAAACATTAAATCCATTTTTAGATTCCAACGATTTAATTAGAGTTGGAGGCAGATTGAAAAATTCAGAGCTCCCATTTAATGCAAAACATCCTATAGTTTTACCGAAACGCAATATCATAACAGATTTAATTATAAAGCAGGTACATGAAAAATCATTACATTCAGGGATTTTAAATACATTATATCAGGTTAGAACTCAGTATTGGCCAATAGATGGCAAAAATACAACCAAACGAATAATCTATTCATGTATGAAATGTTTTCGATTTAAAGTCACGAAGAACGATTATCTTATGGGAAGTTTACCAAGAGATAGACTTATACAATCAAGGCCGTTCCTAAACACTGGCGTTGACTTCTGCGGTCCGTTTTTCATAAAAGAACGCAAATATCGTAATCGGAATAAGATTAAGGTATATGTGGCAGTATTCATATGTTTCGTTACAAAGGCAATTCATTTGGAACTTGTCAGCGATTTAACAACTGACACATTTTTAGCTGCGTTAAAACGATTCTTTTCCAGACGGGGGAAAAGTCAAAACATTTATTCAGACAACGGAACGAATTTTATCGGTGCAAACAACGAACTGAAGAAGTTGTACACATTTGTAAATTCTAAAGAAAATAATGACATAATAGGGCATAATTTGGCAACTGAAGGCATACAGTGGCACTTCAGCCCCCCACGATCCCCTCACTTTGGTGGATTATGGGAATCTGCTGTAAAATCATTTAAAAATCACTTTTTACGAACAGTAGGTAACACGCTGTTAACATTTGAAGAGTTTAACACACACATCATTGAAATTGAGGCAATTCTTAATTCACGTCCCTTGACACCTTTATCATCCGATCCTAATGACCTCCTTGCCCTGACTCCTGGTCATTTCTTAATCAGTGATTCGCTCACAAGCATACCAGACAGAGATTGGACACAAACTCCAAGTAATAGATTGTCAAACTGGCAACATCTTCAACAACTAAGGCAGCATTTCTGGTCACGATGGCAAAAGGAGTACCTCAATGAAATGATAACCAGAACAAAATGGTATCAATCAACATCAAATAAGTTCAGCGTCGGCTCGATGGTTCTAGTGAAAGAAGACAACTTGTCACCGCTTCAGTGGGCGATGGGTAGAATCATTCAACTTCATCCTGGAGATGACGGTATTGTGAGAGTCGTCACAATAAAAACGCGAAGTGGTGAAGTTAAACGTGCAGTGAAGAAACTAGCAATACTTCCAATTGAAGTATAATAACAATTGATTTAATTGATCGCGACCGATCAATGGCGGGCGGCATGTTCCGTCGCTATTCGCCGAAACGTTTGTTTTTTGTTATACTTATAGTTTTTAGTTATATACACATTTAATAATATCTTATTCGATTGCTTTTGGTTTTAACTGTACATTCTTTGCATCCTAATTTACATTATCGTGCATATTACATTTGAATCTTCTCTTGGAATTCATAATACAATAGTAACCTATTCAATGTTTACCTGACTCATCGTTAAAATCATATTAGGGCCGTATTTTCCTCTCATAACCTTTTCAATTGTATCTATCACATTTACCTGAAATGTAGTCATTTGCTGTAAAGTTTTTCATACTAGTTTCTAATTCTATCTCTATCCATCTTAAATTGTTCTTCTCTTTCTTGTTTATTTAAATACATGTCCAAAATTTTCTAACAAGAGTTCATCAATATACATCAGTGAGCACGGTTCTCAATAATACGCATTTAGTTATTTAAGTTACATTAGTTGTACATATTTTTAATTGTGAATAGTCTCGATCCTTTAATAATAAAACTAGTAAAAAAAAAGGTGTAAATTTTATTAAAGGAAAAATCATCAACTAGCTGTACAATATTAAGTTGGCGTACAGCAGAAGCTGGTATAAGTTAAACACCGACTATCCTGCTTCAACAACAGCAACTAGCAGCTGGGTAAGGGGGTGTGAACAGATGATGGGGGCCTCAGGGGGACGGAGCACCCCGGAACGAGTAGGGCGAAGGTCGGACTGACGATGACAGCTGTCAAAAATGGCTGAAAATGACAGCTGTCAAATATGGCTAACGATGACAGCTATCAAAGATGGCTGAGGACCGTGACGTCAGAGTAGGAGTTGAGGGAGTAAAAGTGCACAGATAGGACGAAAAAGAACCTTCATATGAAAGTACACGTAAATGTTAGATATTTGTCAGTTTCTTTTTTACAAAATACCTTGACCAAAATGTATAATTAATATTTATGGAAAAGCGTATAAAACTGCGTTATTAGAGGGTGTCCCATGACTCCACTGCTTTTTTTATTACTTTCCTAATCCTTGAGAATGTAGTAGCTGACCTTTACAACATAAAACACTATATTACTTTACTTCTTCTTTGCAAAAGTATTATAACACAATGTCATCGCCAATTTTCCTCTGAATAAATATTTTTGCCAGAAATTGAACTTAAAGTACAAATAATAAAGTACGAGTATTTAGGATCAAGGTCGATTATCAAATTTTGTGGTTTATCAACGGATTAGCCTATTTATTTTGAAAAACACTTCACGTCAGCTTATTAATGTTAATACATACATATATATATAATGTATAAATATTATGTTCGTGTGGGTGATATACATTAATTTCAAAAGTAGGCAAGTACAAAATTATGTAATTTATAGTCAGAAGTTAAGGTTTTATCCGTTGTAAGTACATATGTAAACTCTTCCAAAAAACATTAGACGAACTGTACTTTTTTGAAGTCCCAAAAACAATAACAACAGATGTTAATAATATTGATGAGTTGTTAATTAAGTGGCACATGAAGGAAACTTATTTTCTGTTTTATAACACGAGCTGACAATCGATCTGGGTCTTAATCGACATTTCCATCACGTGTTTGTTTACACGTCGGACGATCGTCCTTTAGAATTAAAAAATCATTAATATTTAGCGCATTTGTTGTCCGTTCTGCATATCGTTACAGAGAAACTGTTCTTGCCTAGGACGTGTTATCTTTGGCAATGATTTAAATTATGACTAAAACTAAGTACAAGACACCAGTGGGTACCCACATACATACATACATACACATACATAATAGAAACACGAAGTGAATAATGACAACGACTGATTATTGTAGTTACTTGAATCAATTAATTCAAATTTATTGGGAAAAAGGACCTTAATCTATTTTAATAGCGTCAATAGTCAACTTTGCTGTCATTTTCTTAATTCGTTAAATCAGTGGTTTCCAACCTTTTTGAATCTGCGCCCTCTTTAAAAAAAAAATTGTTGCGCCCCCTTAATTTTTCTAACAATCTAATTTCATAAATTCTCAACTGATATTATAATTTATTTAATGGGCTACAAAATAATATAAGTACTTTATTATGTAAAAATATNTAATTTTCGCGGCGAGGATTGTGGATTACGTATACCTATTTTGCTGATTCATTTTATTGACACCTATTCGACTTTTTTGGTTTGTATTCGAAAATGATATTTTGGAAACAGCTGCATGCCCCCCTTGCAACAGTCTCGCGCTCCCCCTAGGGCGCGCGCCCCGCAAGTGGAAACCACTGCGTGTTTAGTGAAAAAGAACAGCAGTTACCGTTTTGTTCACATCAACGAATGCAACCATCTATAAGTATAGGTACGTATAGAGGTAAAATTTGTAATTTTGTTGCCATTTCTTCCCCAAAATTGTATTTTATATAAAGTAGGAAATCAAGCTACATATGGCGCAAATGTTTTTACTTATACGAGACTAACAACATACGTTTCGCCTCAATTATATGGTATCCTCAGGGTTAGGTTTCTATGTTATGATGCCTCAAGTCTTATAACTTAAGTTTATATTTCGAAGACAACACAAGACAAGACAAGAGTCCTACTAGGATTCCCGAACTTCATTGGCTCTTGTAGCATATACTCATATATCATGTATAATAGTGGTAATGCCTATCCCTCTAGTTACAAATAATTAACTTCAAATTATTATTTTAATCGTAAGGATCTAAGTCCCTTATCAACTTTCAAATTCATCCTAATTTCGTCTTTAAATAACGATAAATTTTAGAATTTAATTGAAGTCGATTTTAAAGATTAGTTTGATTCAGGCCGAACAAAATAATTTTCATATTTACTTTAAAGTTTTCGTTTACATATATATGTATGGATATTTAATTAGTTGTACAAAATATTAAATATCAATCTACAGAGAAGAAGCAAGCATTTTGCAATTAAAATCGTATTAAAAGCAAATAGCTAATTGCATGTTTTAGAATATTTTTTCACTTCTTTAATTTAAAATATCGTAAGGTATGTAACAAAGCAACCGACCGTAAAATTAGAAGTTCATTATAAAGCTATTCTGAATTTTGAATTTGTTCAAAATGTATTTTTTATTTTTTCCATGAACTTTTGGTGGACTTCTAGAAACTTCCTTTTTTTATGTGATTCTAATAGCATCACTTTCAAAAATGAAAGAGTCGGAATGATTTTTTTTTTTTGAAGCATGCTTTACAACATTATCTGAAAATAACTTTTCTAGAGTATAAAAAAAAATGAAGATCCTAAAAAAGGGGCCTTTCGAGTGATACCTCTTTTCTTTTGGAGAAGAAAACTTCATACCTACTTAGATGTTACTTTTGTAGGCGATCTACCTCTGGTGTGTGATCTACGTGTGAACTTGTTGTCTAAGGTTATGATATAAAAAGGCAACACGAACGTTGTCATGATTTTAAGTAACGAAGTTACGATATGATAATTATTATAAGTAGCTGCCCAATCGTAAGTACAAGTAGACCGCAGACTAATAAAGTAGAATCTAGAGAAGTGATTTATTTGAAATTCTTGGATTTAAAATGCAAATACAGAATAAAAGGCACCTATTTTTATTTTGCATTTAAATACTTTTTTGAGAAAAGCATTTTGTATTTTATTTAAAATACTTTTACAAACGTATTTTCTATTTGTAAAATGCAAAATACAATTTTGCCGTTAAAAGTTTTGCTAGTATCACCGATCAAACATTATCTATATAAAATGATAAATGAAAGTTGCTCGCATTGGCCATTAGAAGCTTAAAAAGGGTACAAAGAGACATTCCATGAGTACATTCTAATTCTTTAACTGAAAGATCCCAAAAAATTCTAAACTTCTTGGAAATGGATAATCTAAAATATTGGATAGATATTGTTTTCCGGGTTCAGTACCATGGTCCATGGAATTTTGAAGTTCTTAATTGATATCAGCACCTACCAAATCACCACTTACTTACCTTTAGCAAGAAACTACGAAATTTTATTAATTACGATAAAACAACCCGCAAAACATTGATATACGCCAGCTGTGTAAAACTGAAAACTACAAGATATGCTAATAAATGCGTATAACCGAAAATTCTTAGAAAACAATTCGAAAAACCTCACTTATTAGATAAACTCAAAGCTAAAAAGAAAAGATCAGAAACAAAATGGGGTTGTAAATATTTTGATATAATACGATTGATGTTGATTTTACATCAATAAAATTATTTGCAACCCTATTTTGGCTCTGATCTTTCACTCTAAACTATTTTGGCATCAGTGTCTTTTTTTCAATTAAAACGGGTGACCATGGCAATTAAGGAAGCATACAGAAAAAATATTTATTGCTGAATTGAAGAAACTATAACTTAAAGATAGAAAAACTATATCTCAATCACTTAAAACAGAATAATATTAATCATACTTAATCTTCGCAGCTGGTGATATAGTGCAATAACCACCATTGGTCTAGAAAAACTACAATAACTAACTCCTGCAAGGTTTTCTTAAAAATTAAATGGGTACTACAAAAAAGTATTTATTTGAAAAAAGTATTTTGAAAATACGTATTTTGCATTTAGCATTTTAAATACAAAAGGGAAATCTATTTTGTATTTTACATTTAAAATAACAAATAAAAAAAAGTATTTGCATTTTGTATTTATAAATACCATTAAAAAAACATTTTGCACATCTCTGGTATCATCCGCACTTATTATTTGTTCTTCTGTTGTGAAGTTTTTATCCGAGTATTCTGCAACAGACTGCATATTTTTTGCTGTTTAGATACTACAGAGAAAGGTCTTTATTGTACAAGAGTCTTATTTATTTACATTGTAAACAGTAGCTAGGTACAACTAAAATAAACAACGATAATGAAGGGGTGAATGTCTTTCTGGTATCAACACTGCATTTTATGTTGGCTCCTTGAAGACTTCACAGGCACTGCGTAAATACAAATTTGTATACAATTTACTTTACATTATGCCTAACGTGCACTAGAACAGTGGAAGGTATGTGAAATGTCAAATGAAATAGCAGAAATAGGAAATGCAAGCATAAACCTCTACCGGAAATTGTTCAAGTTTACACGGAGAAAATGAAAAACGAAAATTTACCTAAATATTAAAGCTATATTTACAATTTATCCCACTAGTCCGTAGCTTCGTAAGCGAAATAATAAAATTACAATTTGGACCAGAATTTGTAAGAATAAAATCCCAGCAGAAATAAATTTACTAGGTAATTTANTAATAAAAATTACAATTTGGACCAGAATTTGTAAGAATAAAATCCCAGCAGAAATAAATTTGTTAGGTATTTTAGTTGATATTACAAAATTTGTAATAATTAAGATAGAAAATTGAGATTATTACAGTTACCTAACACGGCAAAATCAGTCTCTTAAATTCGAAAATTTTAATTTTTGCATTGTCATTAAAATTTGGTTTTCTCCGAGTACTACGGAATATTCATTAAAAAAAACGATTGTTTAATATGAAACAATAATATTTTGTGTCCATGCGATGTGAAAGATCAATTACAGTTATCTGCCCATTTAACCCTTGAAAACTACTATACATATGTCTAATCATATTAATAAATGCATGAACCTCAAAGCTTCCGGTACGTTCTTTTGGTGTTTAATATAAAAGGAAGAAAATGAAACTTAATACAAATAATACAAACATTTTCCATCCTCAGAGGTGTAATATCTTTCTCAAATATAAACTGGAAACACCTGTGAGATATCTTTAAATAACATATTCAACATTAAAAATTTCATTTGTAAAAAATTCTCATTATTATATATTCTCTACGTATGTAAGATTAGTTCAGTCGGTAGAGAATTTTCCCGATATAAATTTGTTACCGGACGGGAGTTGTTCCTTGTTGTATCTGGGTAAAAGTTAAGCATTCCTGTATATTTTGAAACTTCGAAAAATAGTGTGTTAACAAATGGGGAGGTCCAAAGTTAACAAAAACCATTTTTTTAGATTTAGAAGGCAAGATATGCTTTTTAGAAAAGTAAGTTTCAAATAAAAATTGTAGAGAAATTAAAAACGTTTAATTTGAGCCGCGGTCCGATTAATTTTGTCAATTAGTTATTACAGAAATCCCAAAAAATCGTAAAAAATTACTATTTCTTGTATATTGATTGTTTTTTGCAAAAATGACTTATTTATTGATTTTATCACATTGAAGTGATGGCTTTTAAATTTGTAATCGAACTAGTTTTTGTGGACGCAAATTAGTAAATTTGTTAGTAATATATTATTAATTATTTATCCCAAAAGATATGAATAATTATTGTCATAACGGGATATGTATGAGAACTTACGAAGAGATTGAACCTACGTGCGACTTAAAATGTTTGCCTAAAAAAAAGTTATCACAGTAAATATTCATATCTGTTGGGATAAACAATTAACAATATCTCACTAACAAATTGACCAATTTACGTTCACAGAAACTAGTTCGATTACAAACTTAAAAATCATCATTTCAATGTGTCATTTGTGCAATAAACAATAAATATACAAGAAATGGCAATTTTTTACGATTTTTTGGAATTTCTGCAATTACTAACTGACAAAATCAATTAAACCACGTCTCTAATTAAAGGTTTTTAATTTCTCTACAATTTCTATTTGAAACTTATCTTTCTGATAAACATACCTTGCCTTCTAAATCTAAAAACCTAGTTTTTGTGAACTCCTCCATTTGTTAACGTACACTTTTTCGAAATTTAAAAATATACAGGAATGCTTAACTTTTCCCCGGTTATAACAAGGAACCATTCCCGTCCGGTAACAAAATGTCGGGAAAATTCTCTACCGACTGGACTAGATTCGTAGTTTAGTACCGATGTCACTATGTTTATAAATCCAAATCATGACGTTCAATATTTTCGACCAGTTTTTAATACTTATGTTACTTGTCTTTCATTGGCAAAAATTAACATAAAGTAGGGTTAGAAATATTTACGTTTCTATCTGTTTATCGCTGTATTACACACTTATGTTAATAGGTAAATAAAATGCAAATTGATCGATAAAATATTCTAGTTCGATGTAATTTCTAATTTCAATAAGTGCCACTTATTATTTTCATGTCAATTACCTAAAAAGCTTATGATTGCGCTGGAAGGTACAACAGTAATGTAACTTGTTATTATAATAATGGACTAAAATACATGAACAATTAAAAATGTCGTAAAAAACATTAGGCCCTTGATTTTACAGTGCTACGTAGAATATATTATGTGAAACCATCATGAAAAGAGAGAATATATATAAGGACAACACAATCTCACATTTAGAAAGTCAGAATAGATAAACAAATAAAACTAAAATTGATAATTTCCGAACATAGTAAAAATTGGTAAACGGTTTCGCAGTCAGTTGATCAACTGATACAAAATTGTAGAAGATTTTAATATTATTGAGTAATATACGTACGATATTTATCCATCACATGGAGATATTCTTTGATTTAATTTAATTAATTATACAAAAAACAGTACACAAACTTTTATGATTTTATTTTTATAGTGATTCAAAATCAGGAACATAAATGAATTTAATACAAAATTTAAAGATCTAGAAGTGTAACACACTCGCATGGACTTAAACGAATGATATCCAATTGTTTCAGTTTTTTCCTTTTAAAGCAACAAAATCCTAAAAATACGCACACAAGTATTTTAATTAGAAATGATTAAGATCCTGCTTCCTTTGATCTGTTATATGGTCTAAAATATAAAATGATTCTTGTTATTGTTTACACTTTAGATAATCGTTTGTTTCAAAATCGACAATAATCGTTACCTGATAATGGTAATTTCATGTTACAACTTTTTATTTCTTTGATCTTACGAACTGTTACCGATCTGATCTATTTTTATTGCTTACCTCAATAAAAATCATTAATTTAAATTTTAATGTGTTCACTAAACCCGAATAATAAAAATAACGACAAACTGTATTCGTTGTAATTATTGGTTTGTTAGGAATCAAATTAAAATAACAATGATTTTGAATAAATATGGTTTTTATATCACTTTTAACAGTTCCTTAGAAATGTTGTGTTGAAGACGAGAACATGGAACATTAATAAACAATTAACATAAATTCTGGTAAATTGTTTTATAATAGCACTTCAATAACCCAGACAATTACATCGAAAAAGAAGAATATTGTCTTTACACGTATTTCTATCATTAAATTTTATGATAATGAAGTGATTTTTGACATTGAAGAAATGGGTCTTCATTTATATGTATATTATGCAGTTTTGTATTAACTAAAGGCAACAGCAACAATTTTTTTACAGTAAAAATATTGTGTGAACCTTGGCATATAATAAAAAAGTTAAATCGTTTAATCCCAGGGAGACGCCCCTTTTACATGGATACCAGATTTGGATAAACATATATCGTACATTAAGATTATTATTAACGTCCTGTTGACATTGCTTTTTAATAATTTTACATTAGGTGTGTTTCGAATATAACCCAGCATACCGGTTATGAATCGACGCCATATTGTACTGGTGTGCCATCATACTGTACTAGTGAGACAAGTGTGACGTAGTGGTATATCAAACGGGCGTGCGTGCATGAGACTTTGAGGAACTTTTTATTGTATGAAACTTTTGGAGCAAAATTATTGTAAACAAGAACAAACATTATTCCCAATATGGCGTCAATTTGACGTCAACGTACTGGCCAGAATGCTGGATTATATTTCAGAACACACCCATTACACACACAAATGATATGATGAAGTTTTTTTTTGAAGTGAAACTTCTATGTAGACGGGATATTACGATTTTTTCTGTTACGAAAAAGCGTTACGGCCGCGTGGAGGGGGTAGACGGTATATCGCGTGGTGAGAAGCGGTAGCGGCAGAGGAAGAGAATGGCTGGCTGCGGCGGAGAGATGACAACGGCTGTATTAGATAGAGTCCCGGCGGCGTGTGCTGTGCTCAGCTGTTGTTTTCTTACCTCTGCTCTTCACTTGGCTGTTCATCATTGCCTTTATTTGCGGTCTGTGTAAAAACCAAACCATAATTTGCAGTGAACCTATGAAAACGAAATGTGTGCTGGGGCACACAGTAGAAGTTAAACTTCAACGGACAAGTGGAAAAACGAATGGCTACAGACAAGTGGAAAAACGAATGACAACGGACAAGTTGAAAAACGAATCGCAACAGACAAGTGGAAAAACGAATGACAATGGTGAAGTGGAAAAACGAATCGCAGAAAAAGTTTTACTTCAAGTTTTACAGGCAAGATTGTTAATGTACTTGTCCAATTTGAAAACCTGCAAGTAAAAATTTTGTTTCGATTCATTTTTCCACTTGTCCGTTGAAGTTTGACTTCTACTTTGTATTCCAGAACGCATTTTTCGTTTTTAAAAATGATGTAACTGCCCTTACTTTGAGTACCAAACATATTCTTTTAATGGAATCGATAACTTACAAGAACTGCGATTATTCTTTTGTTTTAGTTTCACACGTGTTATTTTTTTTTAGGATGATCTCAGCGTTACTGTTTTCAAAAGTTCTATTTATCGCTATTCGATGAGCGACATACGCCACAGCCATATACATGTAATTTTGAAAACATGATCACATGTTTTGAAATTTAGTTAGATAACACTTTTATTACCAAGTAATAAGTACATAATTGTTACACATCACTCATAGTAATTAGACGGTATTGACGATTTTATGTAGTATGCATGCAGGCACATCTGAATAACTCGAAGATTCTTTATTCCTACGTCAATCGCCAATCCGCAGGTAGTTTTTTTTAATAAATTTCTCCTTTTATTACAATTACAATAAAAGACTGCCACTATGACCTATTAAATGATTCATGACATTTTGTTGTAATGTTGAAAATGTTTAATAAAATAGTCACATTTTAATAACAAATAGTCTATAGCCATAACAATTAATTATCTTACTTACGTATGTGAGAGTGCGCATTTAAAATGACTATGGTGTTTTCTTAAATTCTTGAATAGTTCTTATAAAACTTACGATTAAATAAATTAATTAAATTAAATAAAGGAGGAAGTTCTAACAAAATAATTCGAAGTGGTCTGTATTCTGTCGAAACTGCCAGACGCGGATCGCGATTTCGATCTTTTTGGATCTCATCAGCGCGTCGCAGGCAGCTCCGACAGAACACAGACCAACCTTTACCTGCTGTCTTAACAGCGCGTTTTAGCGCATATTTTTAAATGGACCTTGCTGGAGCATACGTAATCCTAAAATGTAGCATCGTACTACAGATGGCGCTCACCACGCCATTTGTGGTATTTTCTAAAACGCGCTGTTCTACTTCGACGTGTGTGTACTTTTTTTAATGTACGTATATATGCACGCGAATTACTCCGAGATCCTTCGCAATCAATTTGCGCGATTTCTTTTCCATTTGAAAGAGGATTTTCATAAAAATTGACCCAGCAGTTTTTTCTTATTAAATTAACTAGTTCCTCCCCCCTAACAGTCACTGTGAGTGAACCACCATTGCTTCGAGTGGTCGAAATTAATTTTTGTGAACAATTTGTTCAATCACTTCCTTTGTGTTAAAAATAGTTTGAAAAAAAGAAAGAAAAAATATATTTTCAAAAAAAGAGAACAAAAATGAATGCCATTTTTCCTTTTTACACACTCGTGTATTGGTTAACCGTTTTTAACTGTTAATAAATAAATCGATAATATAATTAAGCATTAAATTATACATAATCACCCAAAATTGAATATCTGCTTAAATAAAGAAAACTCTAAACGTTTTATGGTAAATATTCTTGGATTTAATTTAATAAAATAGACCTTGTATTCTGCTAATAAATCCAAAAATATTTACTACAAAAAGTTGAAAATGGAAAATTCGTGTATATCATATAATTCCATAAAAATCGAATGTGATTTACTATTCGTATCCGCAACATTTTCGAAATACCACAGTGTTTAACCAATAAAGAAAGTCCTCAATCATATTGCTTATAAACATAAGCACTTCGATTACCAAATTAATAAAATGAAAAAAAAACTAGGGCAAATTAAAATCGGTAACCGGAAAACAAGAGTGAAATGCGCCTCAAAACTAGATTAAATATTATCTGTTAATTAAAAAGGATACAGCGAAAGTGGAACTAAAACCGTGTTCGAAATTTAAAAGCTATTGGATATTCGCCATAGCTTAACTGTTGTCTTTTTGGATTGTAACGGTAAACGTTTGTTTTACCTAAATATGTATTATACGTATATCTAGATGCTACCTGTTAGTGTACAAGTCGTCCATGACCGAGGAAATTTAGGAAGTGAAAAAGTATTAATCTAAAAACGTATTTAGTGGTATTGGCTTTTGGTAGGTGGAACATGGTAAATACATAGTTATAAAAGCAGGATTCTATTCTTGAGGCAGTCCCTCCAGAATTGAGACAGGGGTAGTGACGAGCAAAACAAAACCAAAAACAAGACTATTCCAGTCTTGGCCTTGTCTTGGTTTTGCTGATATAGCCTCGGTCTTGATCTTGGTCTTGCGTGTTAAGTCTTCATCTTGCTCATTTAATCTGATACGTTTCTTTTAAAGAATTCTTCTAAGCACAAATTTGTCTATTTACCGACACAACAACTGTCTTAAATGCTGAAATTTTCTGTCATACATGCGAACTTTTCAAGACCTTTAAAGAAAATAGTGTTATGAAAACTAAAGAATTTGCCCTTCCTCCAATGCATAAATTGATGTTTCCTCCAACGTATAAATTGACCTTTTAGCGAACAAAATAATGTAAGGTATAAGATATTCGGGCATAGGAACAAGAAACACTTACTCCAAGGACATTCTTGTAGATCTCTTTTTTAAAACAGTGATAAAGTTTCTTTTTTTTATATTTAGTGTTAAAATCTAGTAATGCAAACTGAAGGATTTTGTTGATACGGTTTGATCGACATCTCGTACGGTTAGCAACTCTCCAGTTTCAGTCCGGAGACTCCAGAAGAATTAAGTTTTCTCCGAAAGTTTTTATTATTTAAAACAATTAAATAAAATGACTAATTAATCTACCAATTGGTTACTTTATTAACTATCCAAAACGAATAAACTTTTTTTGAACATTTATATATGTATTTATTAAATGGATGTCTCCTGACTTATTCCAACGATCTCCAGACTTTCTGAAATTTTGAGTTGGCAACTCTAACATCTAGACAAAATGAAATTTTTCTCAGATTCAACCTCAATACAAGCATAATTAAAAATTGAAAGTGGGTATTTATTTCTTACAAATTAGTGCAATTACGTAGCACTCATTCGATTAATTATTTTTCACTGGTATCTATAAAACGTTATTATTGGTTTGGATCATTTTCTGTTTTTGTTTTTCCGCGATGTGCAGTAAAACGAGGGGAATATTAAGTGACGCAAGTCGTTAATTATCCTTTTGTTATGATTGTTCGTGATGTAGACCTTAACCTTCCGAAATGTGTTCTTCGAATCCGCCGATTTATTTGCACAAGCATCAAAATTGATTTACAACACTCACAACTAACTATTAAGATCAAAGCAGACAAATTACAGTCATAAATTGATCACGCGCATCTTTGTCGAGCAATAATATGTTTATAATTTGTTAAAGAGAGATAGAAGTACAAAAGCGTGCATAAATCCTACCAAAAACACTTGTCGGTGTTTATACTGAACGACTACAAGCTGTCTGGTGTTAAATCGTTTTCAAATAGCGATCAAACGCGTGTTTGTTTGAAAAGAGATGGCCACTATTGTATCTATTGTTAAAGACGAAAATGGGGGTAGTTTAGGTGAATGATTGCGTCTGTTCAAATCATGCTGGATCATTGCCAAATGGAAACTTACGCTATTAAAATTGAGGCAGGGGGAGTTGTGATCTTTGTTTTTACAACAGTTTATTTATATTTTGCAGATTTACCCGAAGAAGAATCAGTCGCATCCAGCAGCTTGTAAGAGAAGCAAGTCAATTGGAGAGAGATTAATTCTACTGCGTAAAGAGAGACGAAAAGAAAAAAGTCAATAAAGTGCATGTTATTAGTGTTGTTTGTTTCGTTAAGATTATGAATAAAGTTTAATAACGGCTAGTAAAATGACTTTTGTGGACTCTGGCAACGGCCACGATTAAAAATGAAACAGTTTTTAAATATGGAATCATTGCGTATCACGTCAATTCTGGTACTTCTTTACACCTGTTCGGTTTCTTCGTTTCCGTCTCGTCCATTAAACGAAAGATCAGCCGATTTGGCTTGGCAGGCCTGGTTACTAGTTGACGATCAAAATCAAGAGAAAAACTACGGCGCTGAAGCCCTTGGACGTCGCAGAATCACCCCCAAATCAGTATTTATTGCACCCACGTTCAGTCCGGAAAGTTTGCCGCCCTGCGCCAGTGGATATCAGTCAGATAGCATGGGACGGTGTGTGAAATTGATTGAAATTGATCAGGAAGCTCATCTCGATTTTCTTTTGCAAAAATTGAACGAAAGATTCGGATATGAAGAATATTCGAGAGAAGAGGATGACGAAAAGTCACCGTCGGGTCCCGTACAACTGAACATCCCCCTAGACGAGACGCCCACAGGAGTAGAAAGTGAATTGGAAAAGTTTGAAGAAAATATTGACGTTGCCATCGTTGTGACACCCACGAATGGAAGGTTCAGTTTCGACGGTGACGATGAGAATGATGACATCAAGAAGAATCGGAAAAAGAGTGGAGAGGAGTTTAACGATATGAAAAATGTAAGGTGAGTTCTAATAAGGCAACTAAATCATCTTTACTAACGGGTTCCTAATATCCTTCCTACGCATTCCTTTGAAAACAGACACTTGTTTCTTGTACCATCTTTATCGTCAAATTTAAACAAAATGATTTTATTGACGCAAAAGAATATGTATTTTGTAATAAATGAATTTTTAAAAAAGCTAATACCACATATTGATACACCATTCTGATTTTTAAACATCGAACATGTGTCTGTCTGTGGGTTTTTTTGAAACAAAGCAGTTTCAGAATGGGAGAACCAATTTCTTGTGTGAATGTGTTTTGAACTTTTGATGAGATGGGGTTTTGCTTTATTTACTGAATTAGGTTTAGCTGTTTCCAAAATCTTTAGCTTTAGTAGCAGTTTTGAAAAAATATTAGTCAATTTCGAATTCGTGCTCCAATGTTTATTTGCATTGTCCAGTTTTTATAATCATGCATTTGAACGTTTTTGTTTAAAACGCATTAGCTTTTTGTGTTAGGGTTTTTAGATATTGATAAAATTTCGCTAGTATACACAAAAGATACCTGCCTATATATGAAAAGGTAAATAGTTATATCAATAAGCCTTTAAACCATGTTCTATTATTTTATTATGGGAAATAATATGTAGAAACCCAGACCCACAATGTGAAAGAAATACAATAATAATTAAATTCTTGTCTATTACTATTATTAATTAATTCAAGATACTTTAGAAGCAATTAAAATTATTAATTTTCTTTGTTAGATTTTAAATAAAAAACGTAAACACCTAAATAAAAATATTTCCCAATAAAAAATTCTGAAATCAATTCAAAAATCGAAAAATTTAATTTTTGCAAATAGTTTAGTTGCTATCCGTTTCTTCCCCTCGCGATCTTGTAGGAGTCTCTTCGTTGTTAGTTATAGATATTCAAATTTCGTTTTTACGGTTCATTTTGGGACAAAAATAGTAAGATCCCAATTGTTTTACTGTACCTACGTGTTTATTTTATATATTAAACTCTAGAAAGTACCAATAACCGATCTAATTTATTTAAAAATTTAAACTGAACACGTTTTCACTTAATTAAATTGGCTTTTCTATCAAATAGTTTAGTTAGTATCTTTTTTTTTAAGTTAGGAAAAACGGAATTCAATTTTTTGTAACAATAATCTTCAGTGAAACTGATTCTCAATTTAACGACTTTATTATCCAATGAACTAAAACCGTACTTAATCACTTTTTTTAATCGCTACAAGCAATAAATTTTTTACCGATTAAGAAAATGAAAGCACTCTTCTCAATCATTTTTCAATAACAGACGAACATTATAAACAAAACGATAATAAAATATAGTTCGAAAAATGAATTTACGATTAGTGTACTTCATGCAGATACGTCTGTACGTCCATTATAATGGAAACAAACGAATAATTTGCACTCTTTACTAATCATTTATCGTATTGGGCGTCATGGGCGTAGCAAGACATTCTTCCTATGGGGGCAGAAAAATAGTTGCAACTTTATGTAGGTTTAACGTGTTTGGTTTCTATGTTTTTAAACGTTGTAACGATATAGTGACTCATCAATGCCTTTTCCAGGGGCAATGAGCTTGCTATGGGGGGGGGGGGCAGCATCCAAATGACATTCGGGGTTGTGAGCTTTGCTGATAAAACAGCTCCATGCATTACAGTTTTTTTTTTGAAAAATTTTGATCTTTTTGCAAGGCAATATATTATATATGCATACAGGAGAAAAAGTGTAAAAAATTAAATTGCTTAAAACTCGAAAGTAACAGTACCAATAATTTTGTCAAAAGTCTACTCATACACTTTAGGATTCTAAATGTATAAGGAGGTCTTCTTTAACATACAAACTTGCAAATGAGAAGGTATAATAGTTTTTGAGTTATATGAGGGGCGGATTAGTAAAGATTCGCGTAATACTCCCTTTTCTCTTTTTCTAACTTGGTTGTCACAATGTACTTAAATATCAATAGTATGGTTGAAAGATACTGTGCACACATCCAACAACTTCTGTACTAAATTTTTTTATCTTTGCAGAAATTCAAATCACGAAGACCTCACCATAAAATCAGAAAATTTTCCGCTTATACCTGATGATATCAATCCGACCACCAATCCTATCAAAGCATTGACTGATTTGGGGTATTCCATGGACAGAACAACTGTCTACGAAAGAACTGAATCTGCAGGCCTGAATACAGAAGACGCCACTACAGAGTCTCTACCAACCGAAACGGCTACTAATACTCAACAGGCTCTATTCTTTCGTGAACCCGAAGAAACCGAGGACCGCAATTCAAACTCAAATAATGTAGAGACAACAACAATTGACAATACAGCAAGCAAACAAAATGACCCTAATCGATTTATCGATCCGCTCAATATGAGAACAACGACCGATTCGCTAAGTACAAATACCGAATCATCAATTCAGAAACGAACGACAGAACAATATCAGGAAACTGACACAGATTTACCCGAACATCATAGACGTCACAATTTCCATCACGATCACGATCGCATAAACGAATTTCGAACAAGTACGTATCGTCCACATGTATCAATACGATTTCCCCTAACCGACATTGATACTACGACAACGAAAAAAAACCTCGAAAATTCTTATCACCAGAACAAACCTATACATAATGTACAAATGTACGCAAACAGATTCCAGCATCTGCCCACAACGCAAAAATATATTAAACCAGGAGAAACTGTCGATGCTGGAAACACACCACGGCCAGAATTCGTCTTCAAAAATAGGGATCCCTTGGCAGATGAAAATTTTCGAAGAAGCCTAGGGATCGAACCGGAATATGACCGTTTCCAAATAAAGACCGAAGAGCATAGTAATTTCCCTTCTAAAACTAGGAGAAATATTGATAACAGGAAAATTAATACCTGGTTCTTAACTCCAGCAGATTTAACTAATTCTAGTCCGCACAAACCTCTAGTATTCAGATTCCCTCACAAAAGTGGTAGTAGACGATTATTATCAGAAACTTTACAACAACCGCAAAAAACAATTTACAGGGAAATGTCGCCTGAAGACCTTAAAGTGCTTTTTGGAAATCACAGACACAAACGGAAGTCAGAAAGATGATCCAAACTTTTTAGTATTGTATTGTCATTGAAGTGATTTTAAGGTGAGGAGATTAGAAAATTTCCAGTTACCTCACTATTATTGTAAGTTTAATAATGTGTTTGCAAAGTGTACACTTTTATTTATTTACATTTCTATATTAAAAAATGTAAAGAAAACTACTAAACCTACTTAGTTATCACTGTGACATCTAACAACTTGCGCATACACCGATCAGTTTTAGTCACTATGTAGCACCACCAATCGTTGACCCTACGATGCATGATTTTGATGATAAAGCTGGATTTTTCCAATTTCTATGTAAATTGTAGATGATGCTGATTAATGTAAATATAGTATTTCGTAATCACTTAAGTAAATACTAGAATAATGATTTTATTTATTGATTGTAAATTTTGCGTATTAATGCCCTACCTGCCCACTAGTAGTAATTATTAATGTACTAATCTAGAATAGTATATTTATTTAATTTAGCATTATTTATACGACATGTGTAGCACTGTGTACCTGGTATATCTAACTTGTAATTGATTTTTATCGCTGTACGACTTGTATTATTATGTAAAGTGTAAAGTTAACATTTATAATTAAAATATTACTGTACTGTCTATTAATCATTGAATTTTATTTTAAAACGAACTAATTTCTTTTTAGACTACCTAATAACAATTCTTGGACAAAAATTCTTATGTTGCGGAAACAATTTCTTTTCGACTATCTTATTTACTTTAAGGTGTTTATTAATATGAAATGGGTAATAAAATAAAATAATCAAATACAAGCTAAAATTTTTGCTACTTGGATAAAACAAGTGCAAACATTAAAAGACCAAAATGTATCGCAATCAGATAATGTGTGTGTTACCTTGTCAGAAACGACTTTAAACTGTTATACTGTTTTTAAATTATCAAGATTAGCTAAACTTATTAATTAATGAGAAATGCCAGCTTAAATGAAATTTACTACATAACGATAATATGACAATAAGAACCTTTAGAAGTTATTTTGTATTTTTATATAAGCAGACACCAGAGGCATCAAACAAGCCAGAATGTTAAAAAAAGTACTACCCATATGTAGGTATTTTAAACATATATCCTAGTTAAGTTTTCAAAACTAAACGCTCCGTATATTTTATTTTTTGATAATCTACGATATCCCATAATTGCACATTTATTAATTACAAGGTATATCGAGTACCTAACATACGGTTGCACACAAATAAATAATTGATATTAATTTTACTGCTCATTTTTAGTAGTAGATACAGCTTGTCAGGTAGATGCCTTTGTAAGACCTTATCATGCATTTGAAATATTGCTATTAACAGCAAATATCACTAGATGGAGATATGTGTACTTACTTGTCGTTTTTAAAGCACTTGTAACGCTAACTAACATTACTTTTTAACTATTTGGACAACTAAATAAAACGGTAGATGTAATAAAAGACTGCGTAAAATAAAGAACATTTCGTAGAACATTTTAATCTTGTTAATTAAATGCTTCTTTGTCTATCTAAATCTTAGAAGTTAGGTCATATTTTGATTTAGAAATGATTTTGATGTGCATCCTAACGAAATCGATATCATTTTGTTTTCTTTTGAATATCAAAAAAACCTTCTTTTGTAAAATATGAGAATTAATTAAAAATAAAAAAGTACTTAAGCTTGCGCTTCTTTGATTGTTAATAACTAAAAAATCACCACAACCGTTTTACAAATGGCAACTATAAATGCATAAATAACGCAAGAACAAATTAATTTACTTATATATTTGGATTAAAAAGCAACTTAGTAAAATATCTAAATTTTGTTTATTAAGTTATTTTCAATGCTTGTACATCAATTTTAAACAAACACCAGTAATTTAACATAACTAACACATCACGTTTTACAAAGACCTTTAAAATTTCTTGCTAATAAATATATTTCGGCTGAATCGGAGCGACTTGCAAGTGGCTTAACAATCTTAAAAGTTTGAAAGTACTGTGAAACACTTTGTTCTAAATCTTTCAGATATTTAGACTGCCACAATTTAATTAAAAAACATGCATTCACTTCGCAAACTTGTAATGCAAACCTTAAAGCTAAATAGCACAAGTCTGCCATTTTATCATCATCCATTTCTTTTATGCCTGATGCACGAGGTGCCATATCTGATAAAAATACGTTTACTTTTCGGCCTTGCAAGGTATCTATTAACTTTGCATGTGTCTCTTGTTGTGTAAAATCGGCATTTCCTATAATAATAGCGCCCTGTTTAAAAATTAAATAGCTTTAATACAAAGCAAAACTAGAGTCAGTCATTCAAATAAGACAGTTAAATGAAAATATCTATTAAAATGAGTTATTCCATGTGAAATCGTTTAAGGGAGGCTATTGAGATCCCTTTACGAAATGGCATGTATGAGGACCATCTTGTGGCAGATTGAACTAGACTTTAATTTCACTTTCATAGGATATTTGCAGCATGTTAAAATTAACAACATTGTTAACCCAAACAAATTTAAGATAAGTTACAGTATTACATTAGGGTTGAACTCTAATCCAACTCTGTTTCTGTAACCCAAAGGGTGCACTTTCTGATTCACTTCCCTTTTACAGGCTTTCTCTGTAGACTCCTTTAACAATCGATTATGTTAAATTTTGTAGAAATTTTGCATCAATCTTCGCCTATAAATACAGTAAAAAATCGCCCTCTTATTAAATTTTTGTTTTGCCAATCTGCCTTCTTCTTAAAACCAAAGCAATTATTGATTTTTACAGTAAAAGGTCTCATTTTTTTGTCCCATTTAAAGGTATAAGGTATACTCCTATAAAAATTTGACAAATTACACCAATTGTTTTGTACTAAGAAAGCATTTTGGAAACCTCAATTTGAGCAGCTAAGCAATTGAAATTTCTAAGCACATTATACCCTACTACAGTAGGCATAACAATTATTAGTAGCTTGTTTCATAAATCATTGAAAAACTGTAACATTGAAAATCCTCAAAAATAAGCACCTTTTGTATTCAAGAAAATAGAAATCTTTAGAAGTTCTTTCTTTAACTCTTAGGAATTGATGAGGAAATTTAGATTGAACATTGTCAGTATCAAAAATAGTTAATTTCTAAATCTAGACAGATTCACATAGAATAATTCAGTAATAGTTAATGGCAAATTTTTGAATAAAGAACAGTACTGCAATATATGGACCAACTGTTCACAATCTAACAAAATAAGTATTTATTCATAAAGTCTACATACTTCTATTGGATATATGGGTTGTTTATCGATTGAAATAACAATTCCACGTGGTTCTTGAGGATTTAATGCAACCGCATTAACCCTTTTCACTGCAACTTGGGTCCAAGATCCAGGAGCTGCACCACAATCAATTACAACTTGCCCAGCAGTTAGAAATCTATATTTATCATCTATTTCTATTAATTTAAATGCACTTCGGCATCTGCAATGTGACAAATATATACACATATAAATGAGTATACTGATATTGAAAGATTAATTACCTTAAATTCATTGTTTTTGATTTTTCTACATAAGGATCAGAAAGTTGTCTCGTTAACCATCGTGTAGAACTAGAATTTTTACCATTCTTTGCTATTACTTTTTTACAGTTAATTGTAGATAGATGAATATCTCTCATGTGTGTGAAATTACGCAAATTTTTAATTGTACTTCTGCTAGCATTCATTTTTACTTTTAAACCATGAGTTATAACCACTAACTCAAAAACATCGATAGGTACTCTACAAATTAATTAAAAATATACCTTTCCTTTTTCTGCATTCTTAATTTCAATGCAATTTCAAATAAAATCAGTTTTTTATTATTCTTAATAATCGAGCTATGACTATCACAGTTTAAATGAAGGTTAGGGTTTTCTGATTTCATATCATTTAACAGTATTCCACAACACACCATAAAAATATGGTAAAAATTATCTAGAAGTTTTTAGGAATGTAAAATGACAAGGTGGTTTTGCTCTGTCTTTAAAAAATTCAACATTATTTTCAGAAAATTGTAAAAAAACTCATAAACATTACAAAAAAAGTTTATTTACTTAAAGATGTCAAAAAATTCCTACCATTATTTTCTCAAATAAATGTTTTAACTTTTTTGACACTTAAAAACATCTTAGCAATAAACTACATGTACATTTACTCTTCAAGTCACATTTCATACAGTATCAATTAACATATTCAACATATTCACAATTTAAATGATGACTATAAATTTTCATCATGGAGATATGAAGTGGCTATCCTTTCCAAATCATCAAGACTAAGACTCTGCACATTTGCTTCAAAATCTTTCATGAATTCTTTTAAAATTAGATTAATTTGTTCTTCATTGTAGAATTTCTGAAGATATCGACTTAAGACAATATTAAGTGATTCTGGCTTCTTAATAATAAGATGTAGTTTAGTTCCGTCTTTTATTTTATCATAGAAAGCAATTGTTTTATCGTCACGAAGTGATTTACCAAGAAGTACTAGCGTTTGCTGATTTACAGGAACTTTCAATTCTTTTTCGATTAGATTTTTTACATCCAAAATTTTCATGTCCTGATTAACGTCCAAAACTGCTCCATCTCCGTTTAATACTCTCACGAAAATTTTCATCTTAATTTATCTTATATATTCGCTTTTTGTAATGCTCAAAATACAACAATGTACAACAACAGTTTCTTAAATAATCAATATTTCCATTTTGTTTGTGTTATTAACTGTTTTTATGTATGTTGACAACCATATTGACAACCATTTGACAACACAACTAAGACTATAGATACTGACACGACCATAGATCAAGACATGACTGACATATTACGAATAGTGATTATTACCAAAGCCTGACTATGGTATGACTAGAGATCATCCACAGATCGTAGTCTTATTGTTTAAACTATTACTTTGCCAATGGTTTATGAATGTTTCTGACAAATTATTTGTGATTAATTAATTTTTTTTCTGTAACATGCATTGTAATTACGAGCATATAAATAAATAAATTTATTTAAATCACTTTTTGTGAGTTGCAATTTCAGTACATTCAAAACATTAAAAACAATGTCCAACAATTTGAACAAATTTCGTAAATATGACATCAAAGGACATTTAAAACTATGATATAAGTTAGAATTTTAACCCATCCATGCAAAATCACATTCTTCATCAGACCCTATATCACTAATCGGACTTGTATCCAAAATACCAGGACTTGACCTCCCACCAAAAGCAATATCCGAGTGATATTCACTTCTAGTAGGAGTTTCTGGATCAGGCCAGGTAGGCATAAAAATTCTACTACCACGAGATGTCCTATAACTTGGAGCTTGAACAGGCATTCGAGAAGCCTCTCCTGATAATCTGGGTCTTGTGGGTGTTCTAGAATGAGTACGTTCCGGTGAAGGACTACGTACTAGTTGAGGTGGGGAAGTACCTTCCAAATTTTGAGCACCTTCAATTGGAATTGGTAGTGGGATTTGACGAGGTGTCTGTCTTGGTGTTTTAATACGTTGTTGGGGGGGAGAACTGCATACCAGTTCGGGTGGGGAAGTGTCAAGTACGCCATCAGCGTCTTGATAAACAGTGGGAAGTGCTATTTGCCTTGGAGATCTTTTACGCGTATCTGTTGGACTGCATACTAGTTCAGGTTGAGAAATATCGAGAAGACCCTCAGTGTCATGATACAGACTTGGAAGTGGGATTTGTCTTGGGGATGTTATAGGCGGACTTGCAATAAAAGAAGGAGGGGACATTCCACTAAGAGGGGAATATTGTTCGGCTTGCTGTGTCATTGAGCGAAATTCAGGAGGAGATCTTTGTGGAGGAGTTTGTACAAAAGGCGGAGGTGACTCATCACTTACTCGTGCTCTACCTACTGGCGTATGTTGCACAGTTGTTTCAATTCTTCTCACAGGTACGCCATCAACCATTTCTTCTGTAATTTCTGTAACCACTGGCGGTTTAACTGACCTTTGCCGTCTCTGGCCATAATCGGTCCATAAATCAAATTTGGGAACATTAAGAGGTAGTGGTTCTTCACGAACTAATCTTGGCGGAGTGCTCCAACCAGGAACTCCAGCTTCATGTAGCACATCATCCTCTTCACGTTCTATAAATCTGCTCTCTGGTCCAGAAGATTGTTTGTGAATTCTTCGTCGCTTTCCAGACGTCTTACCCAATACTACATCCACATGGCGTCTATCTGACGGTCGTACAGCTTTTTCTCGAACTTGACGTCTCAATTGCCTTAGATCTATTTCCGGTGAAGGCGGACTAGTAAGAGGACAAATAGGCGAAGTATGGGGCGACTGGGTAGGAATTGAAATGGGCACAGGAGGACTGGATGCTGGAAATAATCTTCTTCGTATTTGAATTGGGCTACCACTGCCTATATCGTATTCCTCTACTTCAGGAATTGGTTGATCTGGACTAAATGGAGGTGGACTCTCCCCTGATAAACCAGGACATACGTCCTTTGATAAAATGCCCTGCAATATTTTACCGTGATCTTCTGGCTCAGTGGGCAAATCTTCTTCCGAAGAAATGTCTTCGAACTGTGGTGGGCTTTGCGCTACCAACTCATCCAAATGTTCTCTTTGAGCTATAGCCTGTAGTTGCGGTTGAAAGCATTCATCAGATGGAGGTGGGCTTTCNAAGATGGCGACGCTTTATGTGGCAACGATGTTGTTACTTTGGTTTCTGTTCTTTTTACTGGTACGCCATCCACATAATCGTCCACTATTTGAGAGAATAGCTCTTCGGGGGGTCTTTCGTCGTCCAGTTGAGGCTCTGGTACAGGTCGCGAAGGAGCATGTGATGCATCCCATACTTCCCTAATTCTCTGAGGTGGTGAAAGTACAGGTTTCGCTTTTAAACGTGGTGGAGTTTGCCACCCAGGGACGCGTTCTGGTGAAGCATATTCTTCCTCCCTTTCAATAAAGGTACTTTCTGGAGCAGGAGATTTTCTTTTTATACGTCGACGCTTCGCGGATGTTTTACCCAACACTACATCCATATGAGGTTTATCCCTTGGTCGCACTGCCCTCTCCTGTATTTCACGTCTAAATCGTCTTAAGTCTATTTCCGGTGAAGGAGGACTGGTAATGGGACAAACGGGTGTACGATGAAGCGGTGGTGTAGGACTTGTCGAAGTCTGCGTTGGAATTTGGAGAACTGGTTGTGTCGCAGTGGTAACAGGAATGGGGGCCGAAACAGGTGATGAAGGGCTGCTAGGTGGAAATAACCTTCTTCGTATTTGAATTGGGCTACCACTACCAACATCGTATTCCTGTACTTCAAATGAAGGTTGATCTGGACTGAATGGGGGTGGACTCTCCCCTGACAGGCCAGGACATACTTCCTTTGATAAAATGTCTTGCAATATTTTACCGTGGTCTTCTGGTATGGCGGGCAGTTCTTCCTCCGGGGGAAAGTCTTCAAACTGTGGTGGGCTTTGCGCAACCAAGTCTTCAAAATGTTCTCTTTGGGCTATAGCCTGTAGTTGTGGTTGAAAGCATTCATCAGATGGAGGTGGGCTTTCTACAAATTCAATATCCGATACATCGTGGAGGCCTTTCGGAGAAGGTGTCGATACTTTCGTTTCAACTGTTCTTACAGGAGAGCCATCCACAAATATTTGCTTTCTTTTAGTGTAACTGGGTGAAGTTGATGGCCCTGGGCGAGGTGATTCTTGTCTAGAGGAACTGCGCTTCTTTGGAAATTTTTTTCTTTCGTATTGAAGATGTGGTGGTGTTTTCCAACCAGGTAATCGAGATTGTCCTATTGGTGAGGGTAATCCGAGTGGAACATCCTCATCCATAATACGGGGGCTTCTCTCCCTGATTGGAGTTGACGTAATGGGAACCTCATGACCCATTAAATCTTCCGGAAGAGGTTGTTGAGGCGGTCCAGGCCACTCAGCATATTTTTCAAGTAAGCCATCACCACAGAAAGGAAATTCTTCAACCCTTCCCAAACCTGGAACGTATGTTCGGCGATATCTACCATATCGTTTAACGCGTTTTGGTTTTCCACCTCTTGTTCTGCCGCAAACTACATCCCACTCGAATTTCATATCTCTGAAGGGTCTCGCACCTCTCCTTACCTCATCCATAACTTGCTCGCCCTCTCTAGAGGGCCGATAAAACAATAAGGGGGGTGAGCGTGCCCTAGAAGTAGATGGAATGCTTACAGGAAGTCCATGGGTAGGCGATCGACTAGTTATTGGCCGAGGTGATGTAGGTGATGTCGGTACTAAATCAACTTCTTGTTCATCAAGTATGTCTCTCTCTGGTGATCTGCAAACGATGTCTTGAAGATTTTGGTCTGCTTGTAGATCCACCCTTTGTTCCATTTCTTCATCATCAATGAGTCTAGGGGGAGATTCGTCTAGAAGAGCAAAAGGTTCTTCACGGGCGATAGTCGTAGGACTTCTTGGCTGAAATTGACAAATTGGTTCTTTTTGAGGCAGTGCGGTGGTTACTTTTGTTTCGGTTCTTTTTACTGGTACACCATCAACGTATTCATCAACTATTTGAGTAAATAACTCCTCAGGCGGTTGTTCATCATCAAGTCCAGGTCCTTGCACCGGTGGTATAGGTTTATCTCGAATGGCAATCATAGGACAAACCGGTCTAGGTGAAGATGGCGACGCTTTATGTGGCAACGATGTTGTTACTTTGGTTTCTGTTCTTTTTACTGGTACGCCATCCACATAATCGTCCACTATTTGAGAGAATAGCTCTTCGGGGGGTCTTTCGTCGTCCAGTTGAGGCTCTGGTACAGGTCGCGAAGGAGCATGAGATGTATCCCATACCTCCCTAATTCTCTGAGGTGGTGAAAGTGTAGGCTTCGCTTTCAAACGGGGTGGAGTTTGCCACTCAGGGACGCGTTCTGGCGGAGCATAATCTTCTTCCCTTTCAATAAAGGTACCTTCTGGAGCAGGAGATTTTCTTTTTATACGTCGACGCTTCGCTGATGTTTTACCCAACACTACATCCATATGAGGTTTATCCCTTGGTCGCACTGCCCTTTCTTGTATATCACGTCTTAACTGTCTTAAGTCTATGTCTTCCGTTGGTGATGCTTTAACAGGACAAATTACTTTTGGTGAAGTGGGTGTGGTGGGAAGGCTGGTTGACTGAGGAACATCGTCGCAAATCGTTCTTGGTGGTGATTTTGAAGTAGTAGGTGATGGTGAAGTGGATGGTGGAGAAAATAGCCTTCTTCTAGTATGTGAGGGACTTCTCATATCGATTTCTTCACTTATTTGAGGCAATTCGCAAGGACTTAGAGGTGGAGGGCTTTCGTCAAGTAATTCTGGATATTCTTCTTGTGAAATAATTTTCTGAAGTGCTTGATGCTGTCTATCATCTTCTAAAGGTGATATTTGTTCTTCGTCAGGTAATAACTCGTCGAACCTAGGTGGAGACTCAGAAGTTAAAAAATCTGACGATACTCTAGACCTTCGCGGACTTGGTGATTTTCTAGGTAAGGTTACTGGTAACCCGGCAGATTCCGCTAATTCATTTTTAATTCTCTGTATGTCATCCATAACCTTTCCTAACCGCCTGTTAAGGTCTTTTTTTTCCTCTTCGTCTTTTGCATATTCTATTTCTTGGTCAATAAGTTCAGGTGGAGTTTCGTCTTCAAAAAATTTTGCATCGGCACCAGTTGGCGAACGAACTAATCCTGCAAAGGAAGTTTCGTTGTCGAGTCTGAATATTTTACGCAAATTTGAAGAAATATTCTTTTAACACGGGTACCTAAATCTTTAAGTGTTTCTGCACCTTCCTGCCAAACTTCATCGGCGCTTACTCCAAATTCTTCAGGTTCATAAACGGTCCCTTCTGCTTCGTCCCTTATAAATTTGAATCTACTAAACATTGGTGGAGTCGTTGGAACATCAGGTCGCCTATGCTTTTTATCTGCAAAATAATGCCCGAAATTATATATAAAATACTTATTTTTCATACAGACATTCTTCATATTTGTCGTATTCGTCTCCTAACATAAGTCTTCTATATTGCTCTTTCGTTAGTGGTTGAACTTGTGATGCAGATTCGCATGGGGGAGGTAAATCTTGCCGGCTTGTGGATGGTCCTGCTTCAGATGGTACAGTTTCGGGAAGTGTTCGTGGTGGTTCTTCTGTAATTGCTATTAACGAAAATAATATAATGTACACGTTTGTAGTACATAGATACTTGTTTGTATTTGCAAATATGCAAACATGCGTTCATTTCTGTCCGATATCCTTGCCTTTATATTTAATAGCTTAATTTTTCTCTAAATATATATATAACCACAAGGATCAATTGTAGTTAACGTACTTATTTGTGTGTGTTTATTTCATTTTACCATCATTAAACTTCAACAATTTCTAAGGAATTATGCGGAAAATGTTTCTAAAATTTTTCGTATTATTTAGTAGTATGTGATTGCCGAAAAATCCTGATGTGATAGATAAAAATAAGTCAAATTAATAGCAGCCTAAAAACTCTCCAATATAGTTATAAAATCAGAGGGAACGGACAAAAAAGTAAGAGAATTTGTGTTGTTGATTAGATACTAACGTGGAGCTTGACTCATGTCAATTTTTCGTTTTAGTCGTTCTCTTGCTTGAGTTCGATCAGTGTATCTTATTCTTGGTGTACGGGAAACATTTTCCGGTGATCCTCCTGTAGGTGTTCTTGTACGAAAAACATATTTTGGTGGTTCTTGCCCTCCTGTAGGTGTTCTTGTTGTAGGAGAAACATATTCCACTGCTAATATATAATCATACATAACAATCCTTTGAAATGTTAATACTACAGTTGTCATTGTGGTGATGAAATATTAGTGTTTCTTTCGTAAGAAAAAGAGTAATATTTATTAAATTGTTGTTTCAGTTTGTATAGTACATGTTTCCCAATAGTCAAAATTAGTGTTTTTTTTAGCTTAAATTAACTACTCCAATCTACAACGAAATCAATCCTCAAGTTTTAACTACTAATATTTGTAGATTTTGTGCTAAAAACAGTAAATATACCATACAATGGGAATTTTTGCTTATTTTCGATTTTATTTTTTCCTGTATGCTCTATGCGAAGATGATTTGGTAAAAAATTTAAAAATTTTGAATTTATAATTGTATTCCAAATCTGTACATGTCTTACTCTAATAAATCGATTATTTGATTTCGATTTTATACCTATTGCTATAGAGACATATTATTTAGCTGCTATTAACGAGATTAATGTAATGTACAAGTTTGTAGTAAAAAGATACTTGTTTGTATTTGCAAATATGCAAACTTGCGTTCATTTCTATCCTCTATACTTGCGTTTATATTTAATAACTAATTAACAAACCAAAAGGAACAATTTTAGTTAACGTACTTATTTGTGTGTATTCATTTTACCTGGTCAACCATCATTAAATTTCGACAATTTCTAAGGAATCTTGCGAAATGTTTTTAAAATTTTTCGTATTATTTAGTAGTATGTGATTGCCGAAAAATCCTGATGTGATAGATAAAAATGACCCAAATTCGTTAATAGCAACCTGAAAACCCTTCAATATAGTTATAAAATTAGAGGAAATGGACGAAAACGTAAAAGGATTTGTATTGTTGATTAGATACTAACGTGGAGCTTGACTCATATCAATTTTTCGTTTTAGTCGTTCTCTTGCTTGAGTTCGATCAGTGTGTCTTATTCTTGGCGTACGGGAAACACATTCCGGTGATCCTTCTGTAGGTGTTCTTGTACGGAAAACATATTTTGGTGGTTCTCGTCCACTTGTAGGTGTTCTTGTTGTACTGGAAACATATTCTGGTGATCCTTCTGTAGGTGTTGTTGTTGTAGGGGAAACATATTCTGGTGATCCTCCTGTAGGTGTTCTCGTTGTAGGGGAAACATGTCCCGATGCTCTTTCTGATGCTTCTACTTCTAATATATCTTCCTTATGATCTTCTTCTAACTGCTGTAAAAGAGTATCCCAGCGACGCATTGCGTCATCAATTTCATTTAATTCTCTCTCCATTTCATCATATTTGTCCATTCCTTCATATTCATCTTCTAACATTTCCACATCTTGTGCAGCTGCTTCCGCTAACTCTCGTTCTAATTCTCTCATGAATGACGTATCCAAATCATCGGGAAGAATTTCATCACCTTCAATGTCCTCAAGTCTACATTCATCTTCTGGAGTTTTAACGTTTTCTACTGTAGTAATTGTTTTTTGAGGAACGCCATCTTTCATAATTGTTTCGGTTGTAGTTTTTTGAACAACAGGTCTTTCGTCTGTTGCAGCATCATCCTGCAGTCGTTGTTCTGAAGGGCCAGGACCAAAGTCGATTCGTCTAGCTGCAGCTGCAAATTTTTTTCTTCTTTCTTCATCAGAAACTTTAGGAGTTTGTCCAGCAATATGCTGTGTTATATACTGCTGCGTTTCACGTTTTACAATGGGAGGCCTTTGAGCTCCCTGCGGTGTGATTGTTGCAGGACAAGGCTGTTCAGGGCTTGGTTTTTTTGGTGATAAGGAAATTTCGTCTACGAAGGACGACGCTAGTTGTGGTTGGCTTTCATCTAGTAAATCACCTTCAATATCATCAAATCTGCGCTGGTCTTCTGAAGCTTTAACAGTTTCCACTGTAGTAACTGTCTTTTGGGGAACGCCATCTTTCATAATTGTTTCTGTAGTAGTTTTTTGTACAACAGGTCTTTCATCTATTGTTGCAACACCTTGTAATCTTTGTTGAGTAAGTGGTGATAAAGGAACTTCGTCTATAAATGACGGTACTAATTGTGGTTGGCTTTGTTCTAATAAATCGCCTTCAATATCTTCAAGTCTGCATTCTTCTTCACTCCAATCTAATCGCCTCCGAACTTTTGCCAGTTCTTCTTGTCTTTTTTTCTTTTCGCTAGAGGATAATCTCATACGGATCCTATCCGGTGCAACGTCCCTTGGAGGTTTTCTCTTCGGCGTTTCAGAGGGTCTTTCTAATGTCGTCATAGCTTTAGAAGATGACGGTATTCTTGAAGATGGCCGTCCTGGTATTTTACTGATAGCTCCCCTAGATTGAATACCGGAAGTGCTGGGTTGGGGAATCGTCTCCGTGGTAACAATTTCTTGTTGTGGTATTCCATTTTTCGATAATACCTCTTTCCTCACTTTCGTTATTACTCCTCCTGGCCTTGGTATTTGTCGTTGAGGAAGACGTCTAGGGATGGTTGTAGTAGTGGTGATTTCTTTTTGTGGAATACCGTCTTTTGTAATTACCTCGTGCTTTACTGCTTGTACAACATCTCTTGGCGACAACGGAACTTCGTCAATAAATGAAGGAGCAAATTCTGGGGCACTTTGATCGAATACTAAGTCATCCATAATTTGAGAGGTTTCAGGTAATGCGGTTGAGCTTGTTACTGGTAATGGTTTAGGTGACAATACAATATCGTCCACAAATGAAGATACAAAATCAGGTAAACTTTGATCTAATGCGAAATCAGCATCTGCTTCTCCTGCGATTTCTTGAAGTCTTTGTTCAGTAGGACAAGGACCGTATTCAAGTTTTCTTGCAGCTTTTTCGAATTTTCTTCTTCTCTCTTCTTCAGGTAATACCGGAGTTCCACCAACATAACGTGTCCTTCTCCTGGCAACTGGGACCACTGGCAATGGAGCTCCTGTAGGAGTAACTTCCTCTGGAGAAGTAGGAGTTGCCAGTGGACAAGGCGAAGGTAGGCGACGTGAAGGAGAAGATTGACGAGGAGAAGAAGGACCAGGAGGGTGTAGAGGAGATGTTTCTCTTTGAGGAGAACCTTGTAAAACCGTCTTAACCGTTTTCACAATTTCTTCTTGAGTAATTGGATCAACTGTCTTCTTTTGTACAGTTCGTGTTATTTTGGTACTTTTCGGCGGACTCATAATTTCGCCAGAGTCTAATAGATCAGGGGGAAGTTCATCATCTAACATGTCACCAGCCATTTCGTCAATTACCGCTTGCTGTTGTTTTAGCGGACACACTGTAGGTGCTGTTGTTGCTATTGGCGAGGAAGGTACAGGACTCATGTCAAGTAATTCTGGTGGTATTTCTTCATCAAGCAAGTCGCCGTCTGCTTCAAATTGAAGATATTTAGAAGGAGGGGTTGGTCGAGTTAATGGGCAAATACTGTCCGCTTTTTGAGTAGGAGGTGACTGTCGTCGAGTAGAAGTCATAGGTGAGGAAGTCACAAAAGGACATACGGCAGGTGAAGGTTTTCCAGGTGACGCACCAGAGATATCAAGAAAACTCGGTGGATATTCATCCTCAAGTATATCTCCTTCAATATCTTCAACTGGTTTTTGAGTATAAGGTGACTGTTTACGAGGAGAAGTCACAAAAGGACATACGGCAGGTGAAGGTTTTCCAGATGACGCACCAGAGATATCAAGAAAACTCGGTGGATATTCATCCTCAAGTATATCTCCTTCAATATCTTCAACTGGTTTTTGAGTATAAGGTGACTGTTTACGAGGAGAAGCCGCAAAAGGGCAAACGGCAGGTGAAGGATGTTCAGATGAAGCACTAGAGATATCAAGGAAACTCGGTGGATGTTCATCCTCAAGTATATCGCCTTCAATATCCTTAACTGCGGGAGACTTCGCACCTGCTTTTGACGAAATTTCTTTTTCGGGTGGCTCTGATACAGTTCCAAGATTAGATCCCCATGAAGGCGACTCACGGTCATCTTCAGGACGAGGACTTCCTATAGGAACAATTGGCACTATAGCTTCCTCATTTTCAGTAGCTCCACTTTTCCCTAAAGTTATAAGAAAGTAAGAAACCTTTCTATAAGAAAATGATTTTAATAGACCTTCTAATTCTGCAATTGATTTCTCTAATGCCGAAATTGTTTTCGGTTTAGATTTATCAGGTGATCTGGGCAAACGAGGTCTTGAAATTTCACCACTCGATAATGGTAAATGGATTCCATGAAGAGCGTCACCATCAAATTCCATAACATCTAGATAAATTATAGGCGAAATTATAGAGAAAATACATACTTCAAATGCTTGCCTTTAGGAAGCTTAACTTTTTCCGATTTATACCATAAAAATATTGGTTCCTTTGAAAAAGCATAGTAACCCTGAATGCCAAAATTAGGTATTTCCTGGGAAGATGCGTATTCCTTTAGATCAGGTGAATATTCTACATAGTATGGAGGAGGTATTTCAGCCTGCCTTCTGCGTTCTGTTAAGTCAGCTTCTAGCAATTGTCTAGCTATATCTTGTAACTACGTGATTTTTAGTCATTTGACCGCATTTTCTAATAGAAAATACAAAATATTACCTTTATTTCTTCAGAAAAGTCCTCCAATTTCTCTATAGTTGACGGATTTTCGGAAAATCTTCCTACTAGTCTTTTCTTTTGGAGGACAAAGAGAAGAACTTTTACATGATCAGTTCTTGTTTTAAGAGCTCCAAATTCTTCATTTTTCAGTTTTCGAATCCAAGCCGAAGCAGTTACTCGATCTAGTATTTTATAAAGTTAAGTTTTGGAATAAAGGAAACCCTTTAAATCGTATGATTAGCTATCAAGGAGTTAACAATAATAATAATAATGATAATTGGAATACCTACCAGAAGGATCTTTAAGATTTAAAGCTAAAGGTTTTGCAAACCGCAAGTAAAATTTAAGCTCTTCTTCGGTCCCAGGGGTCGCCATAAAAAAGTTTAAATTTGAAAGTCTTTATTTTACCGTAATTTTGTAAAGTCCCTGTTTAAAATAAATCTTAATTTTACAAATGTCAAACTAACTCATATCTACTGACATATTCGTACTAGACAGCGACTGTCGTAGTTTAATTATTGTAAATAGTTATTCGATTCATTTTTGTTTCTGTAAGTAGGAATCCTTAAGACATAACACCACATCAATCACATAATTTATTAATTTTATTATATACCTATATACAAATACTCAATTAAACATTTCTAAAGTATGATGCAGTACTTAGTTAGATAAGTAAAAAATTTTATAAACGTGTTCAATAAATAAACACTGGTTCTGATGAATGTATGCAAAGAATAACGAAATATACCAGTCGAATTTTTTCTTGTTGTCATAATTAAACATATTTCTTCATTTTTCTCATTTTTTCCAAATTCAACGTACGAATCCAATACAGCCGCTACAGAAGTAATAGGAGATCGAGTCAACGAATTGAAATCAAAATTAAACCAACTGGAATTGGGTTTTTCATTTTCTATACCAGGGAAAAGATGTACTTCGGAAATAGATGTACTTTCACTTTTCGTTTCAATTTCGATACATGAGTAGATGTTATTACCGTATTTTTCTAACAAAGAACACGATGATGTTGCTTGATCTTTGTACACTAGAGACGTCTGTGTAAATGAGTTAGCTTGATAAGCAGTTTTCCGAGGCAAATTACTATTTAAAACTTTCGAACGCGTAAATATTAAAGTCGTGATTTCTTCTTGCTTATCGCAGATATTATTGATATTAGTCGCTGAATTATTATCACTCATCAAAGCGCATTTATGATTTTCCGAGGCAAATGCTCCATTTTGCAAAAGAGGGCAGCTTGAAGCGGAAGATAAAATGGATAATTTCTTTTGCTGTTTATCATTATCAAGACTGAAAGAACGTCTGCTTCTACTAAATTTGTTTATAATAGTCGTTTTTTTATTCTTTCTTCTACTTCGTTGTTTATTATTCTTTTTGCCGGTAATGGATTTAAAAGTTAGAGAAAGTCCATTGAAAGAATTATCTTGTGGTTTATAAGGAGGTAAGTTCCATAATACCTCATCTCGTTTAAGAATATTTTCTATTTCTTTTTCTAAAGTCATCGATCTCCGTATAAACTTTTTCAACAGATTACAGTTATGACTTTGAGAGATATCCTGACAAAGAGAACTCCCAAATAAATTTAAATCTTCCCAACTGCTGTTAGTATAATAAACTGAATTATACATTTCGCACAAAAATTTGAAATGGTTATTTGATTCTATTTAGCTTGCATCTACTGACTTCTTACTGTATAGGTAATAAACTCAAACATGTCAAAATGCCAAAAAATGGAAACTTATTCAATTTTTGGCAGAATTTTAAATGAAATTGATCTAAGTTTGCTAGCCAATTAAGGATGCTTTCTAGTTAGACGATATTAAAGAAATCAGTGTCGTTTAAAAAATCTACGGACTACATCTGTAAAATTTAATTTAGTAAATAGTGAAACAAAATAAAAGCTAAGTATTGAAAATTAGTTGAAAAATAAAAATGCTTCGCTATTGTAAGGGTGCGTAACCATTGACGGTTTTAAGAAATGGTGACTTTTTTAATTTCTCATCTGATAACAAAGATATTATATTTAGCGTCTCTGTTCTGTTTCATTGATAATTTTTAACAGCTTCACGAAATAAAATATGTACTGCAGATGTATCTCGTACAATTGGTTATTTAGCATTTTTTGTTCAACAATTATGTATCGGTGAACTCTCGAAAGGAATGACGAAAGTTGCCGGATCGAACCCAAGTTGAATGGATTTATTATGTTATTGAGGATGAAAAATCTAAATAACACTTTTTTGCCTGAATGACAGGTAATTTATTAATAACAGAAATATTTCAAAATTTAAAAACAAAATCAAAAAATCGTTTTGAAAATGTCGCTTATACATTTTTTGAATAGCCAAAAGTGGACGACTAAAAATTTATATAATAATTTGTACTGAACCCTTTTTACTTAACAAGTTTCAAAATGTACACAATTTACTGATTGTGATCAAACTATAAGTTTAATCGAAAACTTTTCAAGCAAAACTTGTTCGCTACTTTAATACAAGATCGTCTGTAACATTTAAATACGACTTCCTATACAAAGTGTTCATAAATATAAAAAGAAGTTTTTGTTTAAATGGCAGTACGGTCACTGACTTTTTTCTAGTTTTGAAATAGCAAATTAAAATTAGATGTAACAGGTGATCTTGCATTAAAATAGGGAATGTGTTCTGTTAGAAAAATGTTCCGATTAAACTTATAATTTATTTACAATGAGTATTTTGTGTACTTTATGGGCCACCCTGTATATATAATTTGTAATAATGCTACTATTCTTAACCCGAAATTTTACATGGAAATATCCCTAGAAAAGAAAAATAGTAATATGTATATTGATAAAAAATTTCACTCCTTTTTCAAAGTTATAAGATGTTCAGCTGTATATTCATATAGCACCGAATATGGTTGAATATCTTTGTTTTTTGGATATTATCAGAATATTGCTTGCCTTTACCAATTTAATTTATAAAAGTTCACTTAATTTTGTTAATTAAATGCTGCAAAACATTGTCTCAGTAAATGAAGTCTTATAATTTTTTTTTACAAAAATATTCTAACAAATCTGCTTATCCCTATTAAGATCATTTATTAAACGGTATCTACCATATATTACCATTAGTTGTTTGATTGGCTTACTGGAAATTGTTTATTCATAACTTTTGGAACTACCCTGATATATGAGCTTGTACTTGTTTAATATACCTCGTATATTATTGAAGTTTTCGAGTGTGACTGTTGAGTTGTTCTGATTGGCTAAATTTAATGCAGTTGTTTAACAGTTTTCTAACAGGTAGCGCAGGAGTAGTTTGTATCTCTTATGGCGGCGGTCGCGTGAAACGTTGTACAGTATCTGTTTTATAATTTGTTTCGTTATTGTTAAATGTTGCAGTTATTTTGTTACTAAGTGCATTGTTAAACTAATTCTGTTGTCGACTTCGTCAGCTTATTATTTTACAAAATGTTTAAAAGTTAAAATGTGCAGTGTTTATGTTTCTGGTACAAAAATAGTTCTCGGATTTTTACTGCAGCACAACACGTTTTGTCAAAAGGTAAGCCGAATTTCGGCCTTTTGGGCTTTACAAAGCAGGTAAAAAGATTGTATCGCTTGATTCGGTAACATTTACCAGCATAAATTTTTATCAATATTTATTATATTTTGTGTCTCATTCGCTTAGTAATATGATAAGGTTATGCTCGAGCATAATGTAATTTCTTAGATTTATTATTTGGCTTGGCTTACATAAAAACATTCATATAATAATATGTTTATAAATTTGTAAAACTATCTCGTAAAGATAATTGTTTGGAAATACCTGTTGTGCATTCATAACAATTAGGAAATGCCACAAAAATTAACTCTAATTGTAACTAATACAAATAATAACAAAGGTGGATTTAAAATTACCTTATCTGCTATTTTATATTCAAATTAAGTAAACGTTCCTTTGCTTATTTTGATAATAGGTACTGTTATAGGTAGGTCCACAATTTATTTCTAAAAAGCTAAAGTAGTGCATGAATTGCACGCATACCTACCTACCTAGGCATTAAAGAGAAGATAGGATACAACATTGAAAATAATATATTTATTATTAAATTTTATGTACTAACAAGTAATTTTCAATAAGTACCCATTTATTGTTAGTTATATGGATAGCAAGCCCTGAAGGTACTTATTTGCATAGAGGTGCACGTCTTATTTTTGTATACCTAATACCCATGTAGGTACTTACAGGTATCATTTAAATTTCTTGTTACTGTGGTAGGTATAATAATACCTGCTTAGGTACCTATGATTTTGCACTTTTTGAGCTATCTAAATTAATTATAAATGGAAAGTTAGTAGGTTTTTAGAGTTATTAGGCATTTATGTACTTACCTATCAGTATTTACTTTTTATTTATTGTTCAAACGTACAGATCCGTTATTAATAATTAAAAAAAAAAAATATGTACAGTAACATACTATGAAAGTGTAGGTACATTTAAAAAATTTTGTTCTATACAGGTAAGGCAAAATGTTCACCGGACAGAAATGATACATTTCTTTGATGACATTTTTGTTAAATTCTGAATATTTTGAAGACCTTTATTTTACGTATTGTTTATTAAAGTTTTTGTTTTTATAAAGAACAATATTTGTATACCTAGACGCATTTTTTTGGGAACAATGTAGTGGTGCAGATACCTGTTTTACTCCATTAAGCCATATGAAGGGGGTGTTCACGTTACAAAAGTATGTATTAGGTAACCTCCCTACGGTTAGTGAAATAGCTTGTTAATTTTCAAGTACACTTCCAAATCTAAAGTGCTTACCTCCATTGTACTCATTATAAACAGCAATCTAGTATGAGGGTGCATTTATTTTTAGCTGAGTCTTTTTTCTCGCTGCCGATCAACACGAAAATTGCCATTCCGTCTACATAAATGTTTTAAGGGGCGCTGTACTATACGGGGTGCTTACCGTCGTGAATTATTAACAGCCACTACACGAGAATGCTTTTTGCGAGTTTCCCATTCAGTAGAGAGATTACCGACGGCATTTTATCTACACGTACCTACGCGTTCATCCTTGAAATGTTCGTTTGTAAATAGTCTTTGGAAGTTTTTGTTTTTAAAAATGTGCCATTTTGAATGTAAGAGCAACGCAAAGTTGTTTTTGCAAAGAAAACTTCGACAAAGAAAATAATCCTAATATACATAATTGGGTACATAAATAAGAACTTGCCAAAGGTGCTAGGAAAACATCTGCTGAATCCTTATTTTAGTAATAACAGTTACTAAAAGACGTAAACCTTTTTATACCCATAAGATTGCGGTAGGTGTACCAGTGGCCAGTTGAAATTGGAAAATACAAATAAATGCAGTCATCAAAGGGCAGCATCATCTTTTGAAAAAATTACGTGGTACCCCTACAAAAATTGTTACAAATACCTTCAGTCATCTTTTCATATAAATAATAGTGTAGTATAAGTCAATTAAGTTAATTAAAGAAATGTGGGTATCCACACGTTTATAGAATTATTCATTTTCGTTTGTGCCACATAAAAAAACATATACCAAGGTAGACCATCATCATCACCATAAGGTCGTCAGATTGGATGGACGCGCACCTTCACTCTTATTCTGAGCTAATCTTCCATAAAACTGGAACATCCCACGTCCGTAACAATTTGTGAACAGTAAGCTAATCTGGGTCTTCATCTACTTCCCTTCATGACTGAAGAGACGTCCTACAAACCTACCTTCCCTATCTCTTATCGAATTCTATATCATCCTCTGTTCTTCTACTGTTTCTAATACCTCTTCCTTTCTAACCTTCTCTATCCATGGTATCCACGTCATTCGCTTGTAACACAACGTTTCCCTGTCCGATCCCACATCCTTAATTATTTGTGGTAATCTGTAAGTAATCTACTCAAGGTCTACCTCTCTTAGCTCCTATTTCTGCTTCCAATATGTCTAAATAGCCTTTCATGTCTACGAAGGTGTCCTACCAAACTAACTCTCCTATTTGTTGTTGACTTCCGTGAAGCCCCTTGTTCTTTTCCTCTTTCTAATACTTCCTCATTTCTGTTTCTATCCTCATAATTCTCCTGTAATAGCACATTTTGAACGCTCCTAGCATTAGCACGACAGTGTTAGATTTCTCATTTCTAAAGTGCAATTTATTTTGTCGCTAATTTGTTACCAAATCCTAAAATTTGTTACTCCAGTCGGATATTGGAAAATAAACGAAATGTCAGCCTGATATGCTGGCAGTACACATGCGTATTTCGAAATAGAAATGGCATAGAGGAATACTGTAAGGGTTGATTTGTTGTTGAAAGATGGTAGGTACTTGTACCTATTCTTTTGCGAATATAGCTGATCAAGCCAAAAAACATTGTAGAGCACTCAAGCTGGCACTACACATAACGTACCCCCCCCCCCTAAATAAAAATTTCGTAGAAAAATACTAAAGTAGTGAGATATGTTGGATGTAATGTCAACTTGGTTTTCCAACCATTTTTCGCTGGTCAGCTCGAGGTTGGATTCGCAATAGAATGAGTAACAGTATCTACTATCTTTCAGTGACAAATATTGATCCTTACAATATTTACAAATCATAGTGCACGTTAAAAATAAAAAATTTAACTTTGTTGTGCTAGGTCATGAAAAAGGAAAATGAGGACAAGGAAATGTGTAATTTCTATACTCGGTGAACATTTTGCCTTACTCGTATAATTTTTTGTTGTGTTTTTTTTTTTTTTATTGTTTTATTACACGTTTAGGAATGCATTTTTGTACCTATCCAACAACGTTAAAAGAAATTAAAAGAACAAATTTAAGATTGAAAGTTTATGAGGTAGTATTGCTCCTTAGCCATGACCTTAATGTTGGCCTTAACAGATTATAGCTCTTAAAAAACTAATGTCATTGACCTTATAACTGATGGTAACGTGACATGACATAATCTACTTTAAAAACTGTATTAAAAAAAAACAATTTAGCTCTAACTAACGGTTAGTAGGTACTTAGTACATACTTACTGAAAAATTAAATAAAAGAAAATCTCTTTTGAAGGTTTTTTTTTAGAATCGTTACTCTTTGATGTTTTTCATGCTTATTTTCGTTTGTTTATAAAGATAATTTTCGATTTTAGACTAAGCATTTCCATAGGGATGATTAATAGTGACAATTTGCCAAAAATTACTTCCGGAAAAATTTTTTGATTTTTAATTTATATTTTCCGTCTAGCTTGCGTTAGGTACCAGCAAGATTTTAATAGGCATATACTAGTGGCGAGTTGAAAACCAAACAAAGGGATGTTTTGTTACATGCAATTATCTAAGGCCGGCATCATCTTCTGAAAAGTACATATGGCGTAGAAAGTTTTCGTACAAATCCAGTTTCTCCCATTATAGTAAAATAATATGAGCCCAATGAATACAATTTGAAATTTTTGGTGGTAGGTGGGATATTATTTGCTCAAAAGACTATGAAAGTTTGATGGTTTTGGTAGGGTCCAGAGAAATAGGAGGAAGATATTTCCGGACAGACGTGGTTGAAAAAATATATTTCATACGATCAAACAAAAAGAAATGTGTAATTTGTATTGTGTGGTCATGGTCATGGTCATATGGAATTAATTTTTATGTGTCTGTAGAAAGGTGTTAACTGCTGTATTCAAAAACATACGGTGTTGTTTTATAATGAATATTTTATAACATTTTGCTATTATACGTAGAAGTATAATATGCGAACAAAAAAAAAGTTTAGGTATTTCTAAGACAATCGGTTAAATAATACATCATC
>NW_020438920.1:349352-370821 GCF_000699045.2 Agrilus planipennis | reverse complement strand
AAACACGTCATATAAGCGGGTGTCATACAAAGCAGTCTTAAAAATTAGCAACTTTTTATTTTAGTTATTTAGTTTAACAGACAGAAAAACTACAATTTGTATATATTTAACAGAAAAAAGAAAAAAGGATGAATTGTAATATCAATACACATAAGAAAAATGAGCGAAAATATTATTAATCATTTGGGTCACTATAGCTGGATATAATTTCTTGAGAATCAGTCATAATAAACGATGTGTCATTCTAAATGGAGTCATTATATCCAAACTTTCCTGTAGAGAATTTAATATGAAAATCAAACTTAACACTGCAATAACTTCATATTAAGCGGTTGGCCAATATAGGCGGAGTCATAATAAACGAATTCCTCTGTACTTCATCATCACTAATAACCCAGTTCCCAGTTGGGTAATGACATATGTATAAAATTAGTGTGGGTGGTGGTTTTCATTAATGTTATTCTACGTATTTTGAAAAAATAATAAGTGCTATAAAAGTTTGTTGGTGATTTTAAAATAGAAGTAACGGCCACTTCGTCTGTTCTGTCTGCAACAGCATCTCGCCAACCTGTTGCTTCCCGCGCTATGAAAATCCTTTATACGCACGTTCGGCATCGGAAAATCCTTTGATGCATGCACTCGTACCCACTTAACAGGCTACAACACTTTTAATTTTCAATTTAGGGATTGCACAAGAAAAAATAACATATTTAGCAAACTAATATTAAACGAAAATCAAGTAATATCATTCCACTTTTAAACTAGGTACTAGGTTTGATGAAGAAATAACGGGAATTGCTGTTTTTGTTAAAAGAAACTTTATTTATTCATCAGCATCAGTTTTGCCCCTTTCCAATGTCATTGCCTTTTCCAGTCTTAGAACTTGGAAGCACTTCTGGAACTCAGTTTTGGGTATGACTTTTTAGCTGCTTCAAGGATTCTGCTTTGATCTTATTAATGATTGATGCACCTCTCCCTTTCGTGGTCCTTTTAAGCGTTGGCAATCAAAAGAGGTTGCATGGTGTTCATCCTCATCATCATCATACGGTCGTCAGTCCTAAGACTGGTTGCACACTCACCTCTATTCGTTTCTATCCTGGCCTAATCTTCGCATTTACCTAAATCTAGAATATCCCACATCCTTAACTATTTGTGAACAGTAATCTAATCTAGGTCTACCTCTGCTCCTCTTAACTCCTGCTTCTGCTTCTAATATGTCTCTGTCTAGCCCTTCATGGCTGAGAAGGTGTCCAACCAACCTATCTCGTATGTTTCTTTCCATTTCTTTCTGTTACCGTTTTTACTGATTTTTTTAATTCATTTAATTAGACCATAACTATCGTATCGCTTTTTTTTGTAAATAACTTTCTACACTCTGTTCTGCTTTCTTGAGTATTACAATTCCTACCCCCAATTACCTTCCACCGCTCCTGTACCTATGTATTTTTCTAAAGTCTCCACTCCAGAAGCTTCCAGAACCTTCTGGCCAACGGACATAGGTAGTATCATCTCGTAGTCGAAAGGTGCAATCTGAGAAAAAGAAAACAGAAAAAGTTACGTAAAAATATTATGGGTCAGGTGTCATATCATAAAAACCATTAGACGATAAAATGCTAATGCTGCCTTTCATTATACACTGCCAGAATAGGTATCACATTTTCGTTAATTAGTGTATCAGGGCATACTTATTTAGTAATATCCATCCAACATTTAACAATTATCGAATTAACAAACAGGTTTCTAAAATTCCTGGTGTAATTTTTGTACAATTTCAAATTAATTTCTTAACATAAGATAACTATCTCAGTAATAAAGTTTTAATTATTGTAGAAGCAGAATTTTTATTATTCCTATTTACATTGGAATTTTTAGCATAAGCGTACAAATAAGTTTTTAAAATGTAATGGTCTCACATAAGTGACACGTCATTAGTGAAATTCATTTTTTCCAATTTAAATCCGGGTATGAAATCGATGAATTGAACTAGACAAGTTCATGTTGTAATGAGTGAATTAGGTATTACATAAATTGTGTAATCACGATATTTTTAAATTGTACTATAATTCACTATCATTAGCCGAAAACTATGAAAATGATTAAGATTCAAGAAATTAATGTTGCACAAGAAATAGTAAGTAAATCACTAATTGTACGAGGTACATTTGTCTAGTGAAACTGCTAAAAATTAGCAATGGAGCATCATAAACGCTAAATATCAAAAATCAGATGAAAATTTTCACCACCTCACAAGAGTGACTTATTTTTCAAATAATATTTAAATGTTCAAGGTTATTTTGCTTGTTTATTGAAGTCATAAGGAAATGGTTATACATTCAATAATAATTCTTTTATATGTATGCTGTATGCTCGTCTTTGTCGTAGTATGGCTTAGTGTAAATGCAAACTACGAAAGGATACTTCTGGAAAAGGGGTTTAAGATATTGTAAGAAACAAGTAAAAAACACAGTTCCATAAACAGAAATGGATACTGCCTCAAAGTAGCAGGTAACCCTCTTTGTTGATGAAGGGTTTTCTTGGTGTTGCGGGCTTATAACACACGAAAAACTTAAAATGGTAACAAAAAACTAGAAGCAACTAAGACAGCAACTCCTATCGCTTACGAAAGGACTTTCATCATCGGTCAAACATATCAACGAAAATTCGGAAATTCTCAGAAAATATGACAGCCTGATTCCAGAAGACGAATGATGATGGATGATTTCATTATACAACGAATATCAAAATTTAAAAAAGATTATACTTTTAACTAGAGCAGTAAGGAGACATAACATTATAACACCACGTAAATACCATAAAACCCCCCATTCGCTCAGAAATATTAAAACATGACCTAGAAAAGTTGGAAAGGCAATTAAGGAATTCAGAACAGGAACTGACCATTCATGTTACCGAAGTTTCTAAGTATTTCGAACTTCCAATTACTGACTATTCATTTACCCAAACCAAACTTTTTATGCAAATTAAAATTCCGATCATGGCAGAAAAGAACCAATGGAATCTTTATGAATTAGTAACAATCTCCTACCAAAACCCTGTAGAAAAACATAGTCTAAGACAAATATCAGGAACTGGCTTAGATCAATGCAAACTGTATCATAACAGGCTCTATTACATACCTATTCTGTTAATTAAGATTTCTTTATTATGCGACTGTAAAGTTTTTAGAAACCAATCACCATCTGTGTCATTGTAAGTAATAGACAACTCAGAAATATTATCTTAATACCTACCAGTTTTATTTACAGCATTGTTTGTCCTACAGGAATTTCCCATTTGTTTGTTATCATCAGCATAGGTTCGTCAATGTGGTTGGACATGCACCTTCACTCTTTCGAATCCTAAATTAATCTTCGCATTTCTCCAAAGCTAGAACATCCACATCCTTCTGTTTTTACACAGTAATCTAGTCTAAGTGTACTTCTTCTTTTCTTAAGTTTTTTCTGTTTCTGTTTCTAATATGTCTCCCGAGTAGCTCTTCAGTTAGGAGGGGTAGAGGTAGACCTAGATTAGATCACTGTTCGCAAATAGTTAAGGATGTGGAATGTTCTAGTTTTAGGTAAATGCGAAAATTAGCTCAGGATAGGAAAGAGTGGAGGTGCGTGTCCAACCTATCTCAGGACTGACGACCTTATGATGATGATAGCCCTTCATGCCTGAGGAGGCGTTCAACCAACCTATCTCGCCTATTTCTTATTCACTTCCATAGAGTCCTCTGTTCCCCTATTCTTTCTAATACCTCTTCATTTCTAATTTTGTTTATACACGGTATCCTCATCATTCTCCTGTACTACAGTACATGTCAAACGCTTCTAACCTTTTCTTTTCCGCCGCGTCCACCGCCTACGTTTTGTACCCGTACAGGGCAGACGTACACCTTTAAAGCATTTCAGGGGTCTGTCCAAAAGATTTTGAGCATTCAAAGACATTTTTTGGGAAGGCAGGAGATATTTTCATCAGATAGAAGTAGTTGAAAAGATACATTCCACATGTTCACTATATTATTTCCGTTTTCCATTTTTCCTTTTTTACAGGAAAAGAAAAAATGCCGACAGGGAAATGTGTATTTTTTGTGTCCGGTGAACGTTTTGCCTTACCTGCATATTTTACCAGTAAATGTAGTTAGAATTCGTTTTGGGCTTTGCAAGCCCTAAAATCTGCTACAGTTTCTATTAAGTATCTACTCAATATTCATTTTTTATTCAATGCAAAAGTGGCATTTCTGCTAAAAGTTGAAGAGGACTTGACTGTATATTCACAGTACGTTCGTATGCAAATGTACGAGCCACGTATCAACTTAATAAAGGGTCTGACGCATACCGAAAAATAAAGAATCAACAACGGCAACTTTCCGACTTCAAAGCACACTTCGCGTGTGTTTCCGAACCTTTGGACTGCAAAAGGGGCCGCGTACCTTTGATCTTGGCGCATGAAACAACTCTCGAATCTCCACTCTCAATTCTGCAAGTTTATTTAATTTGTTGCGGTACACCTTTAACCGTCGAAAAAGGAAACGACGATTTTAAAATGACTTCAAAGGATATATTTGAACGTCGTTTTCTTATACGAAATTTCCCCTCGTTTTCGTTAATCCTTTGCCACATTGTTGATCATTTATTTCCTTTTCCTTAAAAAAGCTATGGTTTGCCACAAAAACTTGTTGATGTAGGTATGTACAGAGGTAGAGACGGTACACAATTATCTGCCAATTTGAATATCTTTTGCTGTTTTAAGTACTACGTCTAAAAGAAACACGTACTTAGTAATTTATTAACGGTAAATAAAGAACACAAAAAGTTTAAGAAGATTTTCAGATGGAACGTTGAGGTTTCTTGTTCTTCTTCTGTCATAGGTAGGGTTGCCATCTCTAAAATTTGGAAACCAGGACAAGACGCATGAAAACCTCGGATTTTAGAGTCCAGAACCGGGACATGTCAACAAGTTTTTTTAAACATAATCAGTGTAACCAAAAACAGTTGAAAATGTCATAAGTCACCATTTTATTTATTTTCGAACCTTAAAATTAAATTTAGTCATTCTTTATCATCATTTTCAAGGTACCTAACAAAACAGAATCTTATTACAGTTTGTTACAAATTGTTTTAATAATCAGTTAGATTTTTTTTACGTGTGTCGCGGGCGGCCCAAGACTTTAAATTTTTAAACCAGGACTACAAATGAAGCCCCCCCCCCCGGACGCTCCCCGGATGCCCTCTAAACGAGGACAAATCCGGGGAAACCCGGACGGATGGCAACCCTAGTCATAGGGAAGTTATTATAATCAAAATCGTACTTCCGAACATATTTTGCAATTCGAAGGTTACAATAGCATTTGGTATCTCAAATTGCCTTGGAAGGACAAGACCACGGTAACACTTCGTTGGTGTAATCGTAACTTGATGATGCTAAGGAACCAAATTGAAGCAATTGTGTTCAAAATCATAAGAAATAGCGTTCAATAATTATTTTTTTGTTAACTGGGGTAACAATTTTTAATGTTTTTATCATGATTTCATTTCAAGATTGCCTGGGTAGTTGTGGACTCTTGCAAGCACTTTCATGGTCACATTCGTACTAAGCGAAAAACTATATAGACAAACTTCTAAGCTAATCCGAAGTAGAGGATTTTCAGTACAATTGTTATGTATGTGCTTTAGCGGATGCGGATGAGTATATGGATATTTCGTTTTATCGTTACTTAGTAGAATTGTTAGTATTATTTAGTCCTTTCATTTTCATACATTTTGAGAACTCAATTCATTTTCAAATATCTGAGACACTTTAAAATTGGATACTGTTTGTATCATTTTAGTACAACAAATATCTGCTCAGTATTCTCATCAGGATGTGCGGATCTGGATGAGGATGTGGATTTCAAACAATTTATCTTTGCGGATGCGGACGAGGCTGTGGATATTAAAATTCCTGCAGATCATCCGCAGTTGCGGATGCGGATATCCGTTCCAACCCTTGTTTTCAGGAGTGCAATCATGACCTAAATTTAAAAGTAAACGAAAAGTCGTAATGTTACATTTGAAACATCAAAGGTGCATGCCGCAGAACCGATAGTAAATATAAGATTGTATGGCAAATACCTAAAATAACTTAAAAATCATTATCTGAAGCATTCTTTTTAAAATATTTCTTGAAAAAAGTAGGTAATAGGTACCAACGTACTTACACTCCATATGTTTGGAACATCCTGTATAATCTTGACATGTTGTAAAGCGTTAAAAAAAGTTATTTAGAAGGTTATACGATATCTCACAATCGAAAATTTTTAATGAAACTTTTGTCTTAATCATAATGTAGGTAGGCACCTATAATTCGTATTATACGTCGCGTCGTCTTTATTGCGAGTTCAGTTGAAATTAAAAGTGGCCGCCAGGCTTGGACCAGGTCATTCAGAAACGTTCTTTCTGAAGGCGGCGGTAATAGCGCCGCGATTTGAAATCATCGCTGGTGCTAAAGGGGCCGCCAAGTGCACCTTGGTCGCGGACAAAGCAACATGAAAGGCGCCGCCGATTCTCTCGTCCCTTCTCTTCTCTCGCTCTCGGAAACGTTGCTTGCTGTCGACATACATACATTTATACCAGTTAAATCACTCTTCGCAACAGTCGGTTCTACCACTTTTCAAAAGTTTTAAGGTTACGATTTCGTTAGATCTGAAGACTTAGAACTAGGTATTGTACAAAATATACATCTAGTTCTGTTTTATAATTTTTGATTTGAACTTTCAGTTAATATTTTTTAAGGTATCAAGTTGAAATTTATATGAAACTAGCTGTACCCTGTGCGCATTGTTACGCCACCAACTAAAATAAATTTGAAGGAAAGACGTTACACAAATATTCAATTCATTTTGAGTCATTTTATTGATTTTGTTCATTTCGAAAAAATTGTGACATTACAGGGTTTCGTTTCAATCCGATATTTATTTGCAACAACAACTTTGCTAAAGAAAAGCACATCACATGATCAAATGCATAGTTTACGATTCTCTAAAGGAAATACAGACAAACTTTCATTTTTATATATAATATAGATACTCAGATTTGCAAGAGATGTAAAAAAATCAAATTTCTAAGTCAAAAGGATTCTTTCTGTTGACCTAGAATCATGAAATTTGGTAAGAAGCAATGTTACACACAAGTAAAAGGAAAAATCTGAAAACCGTAAATTCCTAGTTCAAAAATTTGATTATAATGTAACTGTACGTTTTGGGAGACTGATTTTTGGGGGAAACTGAATACATATCTACTCGGAAAAATTCGAATGCGAAACATGGACGGTGGGCACGGCGGAAAAGAAAAGGTTAGAAGTTTTCGAAATGAGCAGGTTTTAGAAAGAGTAAGAGAACAGAGAGCGCTATGGAAGTCAATAAGAAATGGGCAAGATAGGTTGGTAGGAAACCTTCCTAGGCATGAAGAGCTACTTAGTATTAGAAATTGAAACAGGCGCAAAAAGGAGTAGAGGTAGATCTAGATTAGATTGATGTTCACAAATAGTTACGGATTTGAGGTGTTCCAGCTTAGGGAAATGCGAAGATTAGCTCAGAATAGGAAAGAGCGAAGATGCGTGTCCGACCAGTGTTAGGATTAACAATCCTATGATCATATGATCATGATGAATGCTTATCCGTTTCATTTTGTTATAATAAAAATATTATGACCTTGTTTTCCCTTCAAGGTCAACGATATGAACAGAATTGCGTGTGTGGAATTTAGAGTAATTTTTGTTATTAATTAATTTGTATTAATTTAAGGATTAAATGATAAAGGGATATAACGACAGGTTTTATCGTGCAAGCAACAATATGAGCTTTCTATTAGTGCTTGGTTAATCATTCATATATTCGTTATTAGTTTCAAGGTACCTTAATAAGTCCTATTAAATTGCGATCAGGTGATTACTGATCAGTTTTCCATACTCTTGAGTTTACCTCTATTAGCAACTGGGAACGACGGAGTTCTATCTCGAAATGGCATTCTATCGAGTAATTTTGTCGCGATGTTTTAATCATTGAAACAGTTCTTGGGATTTGTCAAGTTTTATTTATTTATACATCAAAAAGCCATTTTCAAGTTGCACGCTTTCCTTCGCATTATAGCATAAACATGATAATAATTATCATCAAAAAACTGAATTTTAGTGATGAAAGACGAACATTGATAAACAATATCTATATCTTCACGTATTAATTTATTGACGATACAATAAATATCTTGATTCAGATGGACCAATAAAAGAAAATTGTGAGATTATTATTAAAGAACTTTTATTGATTAATACCAGTTGGATCCGTCCAAATATGGAGGGATGGGCACCATTGTCGTTGGTAGTTATACGTTTAAATAGTCAGGTAGTTGTAGAATCGCATGCTATTAGACTCGCTAGCCGCAGCGAATTGCATTGCAATCCTAGTAACGCTAGAACTGTAGATACCTTGAATAGTGACTCCACAGGACGAAAGTGGGATAAAATATTTGACACGTGCCGTTTAGAGAGACCATTCCCATAATAAGATTACCTCAGCCCTTGTACTACAAAGTACCTAGCATAATAATATCATCATCAAGTGTCGTCAATCCTAAAACTGGTTGGACACGCACCTCCACTCTTTCCTATCCTGAGCTAATCTTCGCATTTCCCTAAAACTGGAACATACCACATCCTTAACAAGTTGTGAACAGTAATCTAACCTGGGTCTGCATCTACTGCCCTTCGTGCCTGCGGAGATGTCCTACAAACCTAACCTCACCCATCTCTTATTGACTTCTATGTCGCCCTCTGTTCTCCTACTGTTTCTAATACCTCTTCATTTCTAACCTTCACTGTCCATGGTATCCTCATCATTCGCCTGTAACACCACATTTCGCCTGTCCGCTCCTCTTTCTTGGTATGGCTCCTTAAAGGAATTCTACCCATTGGGAAGAGGAATCAGTTTTTATTGTTGCGTAGAATGTTGTCGTCTCTGTGACCAAGCCCAGTAGTCGGTAACTTTAGTAAGAGCTTTTAGCTTTTTAACCGTTCGACAATGCTCGAAGCTAATCTGTCCAAGCAATTATTTGATCATTAAAAAGACTTGAAATGACTCCCTCTCGATTCTCTTTGACATCCTTGAATGTTGACGTTCATTCAGCATACATGTCGTACCGACTGGACTACGTATTAATGTGTTATTAACATTATTGTAGCAATAAGAGTTTTCTTATATAAAAAAATAATCGAGACAGCTTCATAATTGCGAATTAAAAACTGCTCGGTACTCGTATACACGAGCAGCCTAACATAGCGATATTCTATTGCATGTAATCCAAAGGTGTTTCGTTTTGCTCAAAAGATTCTGAGGGTTCGTTTAGTTTAGGATCCTAAGAAAATATGACTGAACATAAGATATAACAAACGTCAGTTTGTGTGGTTTCTCTAGTTGCCTATACCAAGTCATATTTTTCAAAAGATGATGCCCTTTCTTTGATTATTGTATGTAATTCCTAACCGAACTTCCCTTTGTTCGCTTCTCAATTCTCCTAGACTGTAATGCTGTTATGTAACTATTTTAGTGGATTGTCATGAAAAGTTGAAACCTGGAAAGTATTTAAAAATCGTTATATCCTGTCACTTATCTTTTTAATGGAAAGGCAACGTCAACTGAATTCGTTCGTTTTTTCATCAAAGCTCAATAAAACGTTCAATATTAATCAATAATAAAATATTGTTCTGTATTTAGTGATACTAATTTATCTAAATATTATATCTGTTTGATACCTGATTGATAATTTTTCGTTGTATGGATCCTTTATACGTTAAACATTAGGTAGGTATGATCAACACATTCTGTTGATTAGGTAGGCAGGTTCTTTTCCGTGGTTAAATTCTCACAATACCTTATAATGACTTCATTTCCAATAGTCGTATGATTGATCATTTGGGCAACATTAATTTTGTAACAAAGTTCTCTATTCAAAATTATTATTTTATTGATTCTTTTAATATTATTCATTAATAAATAATTTAGACAAGTGTGCTAGGAAAGAGACCCTTTTTGGTATCAAAAGTTTACTCAAAGAAAAGCAAAATAACATTGAAGATGCTTTATCCTATAATGAATATTACAGGTACCTAATTTTAAAATTACGTTAAATCTTCCTAAGTTTTTATGGTAGATATTTCATTGTTACGTCCAAAAGCTATTGGTATTTTTAGTCTGAAATGGTTTAGCTGAAACGACTCGACCTTTTCGTTTTAAAAGTCACGTTTTCCACAGTGTGATTGCATGTCGGATCAGACAAAGACCCTTTCTTAATACATGTTCGTGGCGGACAGGAGTCTCTAAACAAAGGGTAAAACGGCGGAAAATAAAGCGAGACGGGTCGTCTATTGGTTGAACGTCTGAAACCAATCGGTACCATCAGTTTAGCCCTGACATATGGCGTGTAATTACTGTCTCACGACAAGCCCTGCGGAAGTTATCTGCATACGAAAGATGTACCGCAATTACTGCCACAGGGCCAAAGATCACCCGGATTTATCGTATAAGCTATAAGCAAGCATACTTTTACAATCTGTAGTGATTTTCATTCCCGTTCTCTGTTCGTTTGAATTTTCACCCCGTTTATTTACAACATGTGAATGGCAACTTTTTAGTGGCCGCTGGAATGTTTGAACTCCCTTCGTGGGTCAGCAACCGCGGCAAACAACAGCGGACCGCTACCTCCTTGATGTTGTCGAGGCCTCAAAGAAGCCGTGTCTTTTTCTTCATCTACCGCCAGCAAACAGGCCATCATATGTATACTATAATATACACACATTCATATACGCACAAATACATATACACGGGACTATCAACGTCATACATGCGTAACGTTCTTCTTCATGTTGCTTTTTATTTTCGCTACAGTGACCGTCAATGTCACCAGCTATCGTACGGCCTACCCACTATTCATTCTCGTTGTCCAGAAGTCTCAGAATTTGATAAAATAACGCTGAGTAGTATTTTTTGACGTAGGAATTATTAAGGTACCTTATAAACCGAAGATTAAATTATACCTATATCAATTTCATGTTCGGGACGTAGCTACCTACGGATGACCCTGGGAGAGCCAAGGCCCATGCATTGATAGTTTTGGATATGTGTTGAATTAGTTTGACTATTAACTCAACCCGATATAACATAAAATTTAAAATCCTAAGCATTCAATTTCAATTCGCTTTACTTAATAGAAATTTATGTGGCGTTTTTATTTAATAATGCAAAAATTTCCATTGATTTTCCTAATTTTTTTTGTCGATGATCATGACCCATGACCAGGGTGATGAAAAATTACATACGCATTTGAGATTATGCGCTTGTTGTTTTATCTACACTGAATTTTTACTGAACTGTAGGCGTCTTGGGTTACCTACATGTAACTTAAAAATCTACAACGGTGTGACCCACCCTTGGCTCATGCGAAAAAATGCTGCCCATGTCCCTGTTTCTATGTATACTTTATTTAAAACATTATTTATAAAAATATGTGTATACATACTTTAAATACCTATATTGTATAAAAACTGATTTCAGTCCTTAGATAAAACAAAATTAAAAGTACAGTTAAAAAGATCTGACTAAAATGGGTACAATGAGGCTGGGTTAATTTCTCCAACTACTTTTTTATTATCTTTTAGTTTTCAATCCTTGGAGGTGTAATATTTTCTTCAAATTTAAATGGGACCAGTCTTGAGAATTCTATCTAATCTATTCAATAAAAAATCATCATAAATATCGATTCACGAAGAAATTGCGTAACTTGACACAAAAGATATAGTCAATTGAGACCCGTTTTTTTTTTTGAAATTTGAAGGCTGAAGCTGGGGAAATTAATAATTATAGGTATTATATGTGTGTTGAGCCATCTGTACTTTTATAACTGATTTATCGTGCAAACATCCACTGAATACTGTCACCGCTGTCACGGTCGCGACGTTTTGTCTTCCACTACATAGATGGCGATATGTAGTGCTATTGCGTATTACGTAATTATTTTGAAATTCAAACACTTTCGGGGAACTTTCTAAATTGTTATGTTTTGTTTTCACAAACACGGAAGTTGTTCATTACATTTTACAGTTATTGTGCGAAGGTATTACAACATAAAATAGTAAATTTAAGTAAAAAGTGCATATTTTTTCTGTTTTAGAAGAACTTTGATACCTGAAAATGCATTTCAATGAAATATTGAAGTTCCATAAGATAAAAGACAGTTTTCAATTACATAAGAGATTCTACGTTGAATATAAGGCATATTTGAAAACCTCCACTGGAATAAATAAAAAATATTACCTAAAAACATTATACGGATTGTAACATAAAAAAAGGTTTCTCAAAAAAATAAGAAAGTGCTATAAGACTTTTTGTAAATAGTTTCAGAGGATAAATCTATTGTTAAATAAGGGGGGCCCCTCATATTATATATTGCCAACATTGATCGGTGTAGATTTTAGTCTGCGCAGGCTGTTCGGTTTACTTGGGGTAACTCATTATTAATATCAGGCATACTACTTACTATTTAGCTGTCCATCATAAAGCTTGGTTCATTTAACTTGATTGCATCTGACAGCAAAATAATATTATGGTATTGCTGCTGTTTACAAAGTTTTTAGTGTGATTTGGAGTCATTCCGTTATGGTCTTCACCATGAATTGGGTAACTACGATAAATCTTTTTTTCCATTTTGTGTTATGATTTTGAATTGAAAAACTTTAAATATAATTGGCATTATTTTAAACAATATTAAAACTCATCTTTTATGGCCTTTTTGATATGTTTTGACAGGTATGAGTTTTGATCCTTTGTTGATTGTTCTTTTGTATGGCATGTAAGCTACCTGAATTCAGGTAAAATTATTTAGTGTGATATAGAGTTTCATGCTTATTAAATTTTTCTTTAATTAGATTAGGTTTTAGTTTCTTTTTTTCTTATTGAAACATTTTTTTATTAGTATTAAAGTATTTTTTTATTGAATTAACGTAGATTTTACATGAATCTTATTTACTTTTACCTGACTGAGACCTTATTGTATTTCATAACAGATCATTTAAGAATTATGAGATGGTTGCAGGGAAGATATAAAAAGCAGCCATTGTGCATGCAGCAGCTTCGAATCGATATGGTTGTTCATTGTTTGATTGAATGCGAATAGTTCTTGAGTCTATCGATCTGCTGTTATATACCACTCCCCTTTTTTATTGAATTCCTTATTTATTTATTTCTTTTTGTTTTGCTATTAATTTGGGAAAAACTACAATTGCATATAAACATTTTACAATTGTTAAGTTTCTATTTTATGAAATACTAATAGTACATATTTTACTAATATCTATAAAATTGAAAATAGGAACCAACTAAATTATTTATGGTTTGTTTTATTTTGTTATTTTTTTTATTTCTTACTTTACGTTGAAATAATATGTTTAATTAAAGTTTTATATTTACAAGTACTTAACGAAGTAATTATTGTTACAGGTAAAAAGCCACCATAATGTCTAAAAAGCCACCCAGGATCCCATTTTTCAGTGATACTTATACAACAAAAGGGGTACTTATTTGTAACCCCACAAATAGTAGTTAATATGAGCGACAGAAGTCGCGAGAAAGTTAAGGTGAAACACGCCTATGACAATACCTTCAATGAAAACTCACCTAGGCCTCCGGTACCCGGCGAGGAGAGGGAGTATTGCGTCAATGACTGGTCTTCCCCCATGGAATGGGTTAGGCACAAGGTGCCATCGCCAGTACCCAAAAAACATAAATATCCAGCTGGTGCGTAATTATGTTCTATGATAAATAGTAAAAATCTATTATATTAAAAAAATTTTACTACTTTATGTTATATATAGAAGTCAGCTCCTCTATGGGTTTTGACCCTGAAGGAAATTCTCGTTCAAGACCGTCGTCAAGACATGACCGGCCTCGAACACCCTGTGACAGCGCTTCTCCTCCAGCCTGTCTTCGTTGGGCTTGCTCCTTGTATCAGCTTCTGGAGGATCCAGATGGTGTTCAACTATTTCGCCAGTACCTTAAATCTGAAGGACAATCTCACGCGGATGCTCTCGACTTTTGGTTTGCCTGTGAAGGATTGCGAAATCAGAGCGAACTGGAAAGGGTTCAACAAATCATCAAAGCAATTTACAAGTAAGTATAATCATAAATAAAATTAATTATTATATGTACCTACATATGTTTAATACATATTTATTAGAAGTTACAAATTTAAGTACTTTGAAATACTATTGAGATTTTATTGTGCTTTTGCAGACGATTTTTTCTAAAATCTTCCCTTCCTATATCCGAAGAACTCCGACGAGAGGTAGCGAGGCAGGTGAAATCGTCGTCCTCCCTGAATGCCCCCGTTGCTCTCTTCGATGAAGCGCAGGCGCAGGTGGAAAGTCTTATTAGTAAAACCACATATCCGAATTTTTTAAAAAGTGAAATCTATCTTCACCATGTTCAGGTAAATTTATTAATTTCTTACATACTTAAAAAGTATTTGAAACTTAAAATTCGGATAAATATAAAAATTCGCAGTTAGTATTATTATTTGAAATGTCATCTAAAAAAAAGGCAATTATGTTTTATTTACGGTCTCATCAATCAGTTTGTCGGCGTTTACAGAAGTCGAGATAGTATTTGTAAGAGATTAATTATTTGATTGCATTTTTGTCATATTTAAATCATGTTATCTAGACCTAAATCTAATCTAAATCTTCTTGTCGTTAAAGGCATATTGTCCTTTCCATTTATAAAAACAAAAACAAGTATGCGTTCTTTGGTTTTTAGAATGGATTCAGTTTTATTTTAAACGTTTATATTTGATTTTTTTTCTTTTTAAATACAGACCGTTCAAAATCCGACCAACAGCAGTGATTTTAGTAGTTCGTCGAGTTCGTCTAGCAGTTCAATAAGCACCAGAGATCCTACAAATTTAGCTAGCAGTATTGGTCCCCTTCCTACCCTTCATGAAGATATGGAGTTTGTTCCTAGCTTCTCTGCCCCTTTAAGTCATGCTCCTGGTAATGAAAAATTATTTCAATATCAAATATCACTTTTTTATAACAAACAGTTTATATTTTTTGGAGACAAAACAATACACATGTAACATGTCATTACTGTGTTAAATATTTGTTGTCCTGTCTTTTAAATGCTTTTTTTACAGGTACAGCATGTATGAGTACAGGATATCACACCCCAAACATGGGTGTTCCCGTACGTTTAACAAAAGATATACTTTTAGTAACTCAAAGGAGAAGAGCCCTAGACGTTAGGCCTAAACCTGAAGCGTTTGCAGGGTATGTTGTGTTTCTTTGTATAAAATTTAGCTGCATTCTAGTTAGCAAAAGCTTCATTGCGAGCTTTAATTTTTTTTTGCAATAGTTTATTGAGACATTATGAAGAATTATCTTTGGTGCAGAAGTATTACATAATTCCTATTATGTAAAGTTTAAAAGAAATATTAGTAATTTATTTTTTTTTTACTTAAAACGAGTTGAGTTTTTGCATGAATTTAATCTTTTTTTTAATAAATGGTAAGCTAAATCAATTTTTTTTAAAATTACTGTAGTAATATTTGGAATATTGACATCTAATTATAAATCGATATTAATGTTGCTGTTACTATGTATGTATATATTGTATCATCTACCAAACTAAAAGGTGAATAAATTTACCCCTGATACGTCTTTTCGTGGAATAAAAATCACACTTGTTTTACTACAGTAAAGTTACATACATTAGTAAATGTTTTGTAATATCTAAAGGTCTTATAGTTTTAGAGCCTATTGAATTACAGTGTTTTATTACTTTTTTAACTTTTAAAATTATACTCAAAACAAATAAAATTCAAGAATATTGGCTAACTCACATTTAGAGCTTAAAATTGTTTAAATGAAATAGTAATTATTTCTTACAACGTTTTGATTTGGTGTCGTGCAGTANCCTAACAAAACAGAATCGTATTACAGTTTGTTACAAATTGTTTTAATAATCAGTTAGATTTTTTTTACGTGTGTCGCGGGCGGCCCAAGACTTTAAATTTTTAAACCAGGACTACAAATGAAGCCCCCCCCCCCGGACGCTCCCCGGATGCCCTCTAAACGAGGACAAATCCGGGGAAACCCGGACGGATGGCAACCCTAGTCATAGGGAAGTTATTATAATCAAAATCGTACTTCCGAACATATTTTGCAATTCGAAGGTTACAATAGCATTTGGTATCTCAAATTGCCTTGGAAGGACAAGACCACGGTAACACTTCGTTGGTGTAATCGTAACTTGATGATGCTAAGGAACCAAATTGAAGCAATTGTGTTCAAAATCATAAGAAATAGCGTTCAATAATTATTTTTTTGTTAACTGGGGTAACAATTTTTAATGTTTTTATCATGATTTCATTTCAAGATTGCCTGGGTAGTTGTGGACTCTTGCAAGCACTTTCATGGTCACATTCGTACTAAGCGAAAAACTATATAGACAAACTTCTAAGCTAATCCGAAGTAGAGGATTTTCAGTACAATTGTTATGTATGTGCTTTAGCGGATGCGGATGAGTATATGGATATTTCGTTTTATCGTTACTTAGTAGAATTGTTAGTATTATTTAGTCCTTTCATTTTCATACATTTTGAGAACTCAATTCATTTTCAAATATCTGAGACACTTTAAAATTGGATACTGTTTGTATCATTTTAGTACAACAAATATCTGCTCAGTATTCTCATCAGGATGTGCGGATCTGGATGAGGATGTGGATTTCAAACAATTTATCTTTGCGGATGCGGACGAGGCTGTGGATATTAAAATTCCTGCAGATCATCCGCAGTTGCGGATGCGGATATCCGTTCCAACCCTTGTTTTCAGGAGTGCAATCATGACCTAAATTTAAAAGTAAACGAAAAGTCGTAATGTTACATTTGAAACATCAAAGGTGCATGCCGCAGAACCGATAGTAAATATAAGATTGTATGGCAAATACCTAAAATAACTTAAAAATCATTATCTGAAGCATTCTTTTTAAAATATTTCTTGAAAAAAGTAGGTAATAGGTACCAACGTACTTACACTCCATATGTTTGGAACATCCTGTATAATCTTGACATGTTGTAAAGCGTTAAAAAAAGTTATTTAGAAGGTTATACGATATCTCACAATCGAAAATTTTTAATGAAACTTTTGTCTTAATCATAATGTAGGTAGGCACCTATAATTCGTATTATACGTCGCGTCGTCTTTATTGCGAGTTCAGTTGAAATTAAAAGTGGCCGCCAGGCTTGGACCAGGTCATTCAGAAACGTTCTTTCTGAAGGCGGCGGTAATAGCGCCGCGATTTGAAATCATCGCTGGTGCTAAAGGGGCCGCCAAGTGCACCTTGGTCGCGGACAAAGCAACATGAAAGGCGCCGCCGATTCTCTCGTCCCTTCTCTTCTCTCGCTCTCGGAAACGTTGCTTGCTGTCGACATACATACATTTATACCAGTTAAATCACTCTTCGCAACAGTCGGTTCTACCACTTTTCAAAAGTTTTAAGGTTACGATTTCGTTAGATCTGAAGACTTAGAACTAGGTATTGTACAAAATATACATCTAGTTCTGTTTTATAATTTTTGATTTGAACTTTCAGTTAATATTTTTTAAGGTATCAAGTTGAAATTTATATGAAACTAGCTGTACCCTGTGCGCATTGTTACGCCACCAACTAAAATAAATTTGAAGGAAAGACGTTACACAAATATTCAATTCATTTTGAGTCATTTTATTGATTTTGTTCATTTCGAAAAAATTGTGACATTACAGGGTTTCGTTTCAATCCGATATTTATTTGCAACAACAACTTTGCTAAAGATCATCACATGATCAAATGCATAGTTTACGATTCTCTAAAGGAAATACAGACAAACTTTCATTTTTATATATAATATAGATACTCAGATTTGCAAGAGATGTAAAAAAATCAAATTTCTAAGTCAAAAGGATTCTTTCTGTTGACCTAGAATCATGAAATTTGGTAAGAAGCAATGTTACACACAAGTAAAAGGAAAAATCTGAAAACCGTAAATTCCTAGTTCAAAAATTTGATTATAATGTAACTGTACGTTTTGGGAGACTGATTTTTGGGGGAAACTGAATACATATCTACTCGGAAAAATTCGAATGCGAAACATGGACGGTGGGCACGGCGGAAAAGAAAAGGTTAGAAGTTTTCGAAATGAGCAGGTTTTAGAAAGAGTAAGAGAACAGAGAGCGCTATGGAAGTCAATAAGAAATGGGCAAGATAGGTTGGTAGGAAACCTTCCTAGGCATGAAGAGCTACTTAGTATTAGAAATTGAAACAGGCGCAAAAAGGAGTAGAGGTAGATCTAGATTAGATTGATGTTCACAAATAGTTACGGATTTGAGGTGTTCCAGCTTAGGGAAATGCGAAGATTAGCTCAGAATAGGAAAGAGCGAAGATGCGTGTCCGACCAGTGTTAGGATTAACAATCCTATGATCATATGATCATGATGAATGCTTATCCGTTTCATTTTGTTATAATAAAAATATTATGACCTTGTTTTCCCTTCAAGGTCAACGATATGAACAGAATTGCGTGTGTGGAATTTAGAGTAATTTTTGTTATTAATTAATTTGTATTAATTTAAGGATTAAATGATAAAGGGATATAACGACAGGTTTTATCGTGCAAGCAACAATATGAGCTTTCTATTAGTGCTTGGTTAATCATTCATATATTCGTTATTAGTTTCAAGGTACCTTAATAAGTCCTATTAAATTGCGATCAGGTGATTACTGATCAGTTTTCCATACTCTTGAGTTTACCTCTATTAGCAACTGGGAACGACGGAGTTCTATCTCGAAATGGCATTCTATCGAGTAATTTTGTCGCGATGTTTTAATCATTGAAACAGTTCTTGGGATTTGTCAAGTTTTATTTATTTATACATCAAAAAGCCATTTTCAAGTTGCACGCTTTCCTTCGCATTATAGCATAAACATGATAATAATTATCATCAAAAAACTGAATTTTAGTGATGAAAGACGAACATTGATAAACAATATCTATATCTTCACGTATTAATTTATTGACGATACAATAAATATCTTGATTCAGATGGACCAATAAAAGAAAATTGTGAGATTATTATTAAAGAACTTTTATTGATTAATACCAGTTGGATCCGTCCAAATATGGAGGGATGGGCACCATTGTCGTTGGTAGTTATACGTTTAAATAGTCAGGTAGTTGTAGAATCGCATGCTATTAGACTCGCTAGCCGCAGCGAATTGCATTGCAATCCTAGTAACGCTAGAACTGTAGATACCTTGAATAGTGACTCCACAGGACGAAAGTGGGATAAAATATTTGACACGTGCCGTTTAGAGAGACCATTCCCATAATAAGATTACCTCAGCCCTTGTACTACAAAGTACCTAGCATAATAATATCATCATCAAGTGTCGTCAATCCTAAAACTGGTTGGACACGCACCTCCACTCTTTCCTATCCTGAGCTAATCTTCGCATTTCCCTAAAACTGGAACATACCACATCCTTAACAAGTTGTGAACAGTAATCTAACCTGGGTCTGCATCTACTGCCCTTCGTGCCTGCGGAGATGTCCTACAAACCTAACCTCACCCATCTCTTATTGACTTCTATGTCGCCCTCTGTTCTCCTACTGTTTCTAATACCTCTTCATTTCTAACCTTCACTGTCCATGGTATCCTCATCATTCGCCTGTAACACCACATTTCGCCTGTCCGCTCCTCTTTCTTGGTATGGCTCCTTAAAGGAATTCTACCCATTGGGAAGAGGAATCAGTTTTTATTGTTGCGTAGAATGTTGTCGTCTCTGTGACCAAGCCCAGTAGTCGGTAACTTTAGTAAGAGCTTTTAGCTTTTTAACCGTTCGACAATGCTCGAAGCTAATCTGTCCAAGCAATTATTTGATCATTAAAAAGACTTGAAATGACTCCCTCTCGATTCTCTTTGACATCCTTGAATGTTGACGTTCATTCAGCATACATGTCGTACCGACTGGACTACGTATTAATGTGTTATTAACATTATTGTAGCAATAAGAGTTTTCTTATATAAAAAAATAATCGAGACAGCTTCATAATTGCGAATTAAAAACTGCTCGGTACTCGTATACACGAGCAGCCTAACATAGCGATATTCTATTGCATGTAATCCAAAGGTGTTTCGTTTTGCTCAAAAGATTCTGAGGGTTCGTTTAGTTTAGGATCCTAAGAAAATATGACTGAACATAAGATATAACAAACGTCAGTTTGTGTGGTTTCTCTAGTTGCCTATACCAAGTCATATTTTTCAAAAGATGATGCCCTTTCTTTGATTATTGTATGTAATTCCTAACCGAACTTCCCTTTGTTCGCTTCTCAATTCTCCTAGACTGTAATGCTGTTATGTAACTATTTTAGTGGATTGTCATGAAAAGTTGAAACCTGGAAAGTATTTAAAAATCGTTATATCCTGTCACTTATCTTTTTAATGGAAAGGCAACGTCAACTGAATTCGTTCGTTTTTTCATCAAAGCTCAATAAAACGTTCAATATTAATCAATAATAAAATATTGTTCTGTATTTAGTGATACTAATTTATCTAAATATTATATCTGTTTGATACCTGATTGATAATTTTTCGTTGTATGGATCCTTTATACGTTAAACATTAGGTAGGTATGATCAACACATTCTGTTGATTAGGTAGGCAGGTTCTTTTCCGTGGTTAAATTCTCACAATACCTTATAATGACTTCATTTCCAATAGTCGTATGATTGATCATTTGGGCAACATTAATTTTGTAACAAAGTTCTCTATTCAAAATTATTATTTTATTGATTCTTTTAATATTATTCATTAATAAATAATTTAGACAAGTGTGCTAGGAAAGAGACCCTTTTTGGTATCAAAAGTTTACTCAAAGAAAAGCAAAATAACATTGAAGATGCTTTATCCTATAATGAATATTACAGGTACCTAATTTTAAAATTACGTTAAATCTTCCTAAGTTTTTATGGTAGATATTTCATTGTTACGTCCAAAAGCTATTGGTATTTTTAGTCTGAAATGGTTTAGCTGAAACGACTCGACCTTTTCGTTTTAAAAGTCACGTTTTCCACAGTGTGATTGCATGTCGGATCAGACAAAGACCCTTTCTTAATACATGTTCGTGGCGGACAGGAGTCTCTAAACAAAGGGTAAAACGGCGGAAAATAAAGCGAGACGGGTCGTCTATTGGTTGAACGTCTGAAACCAATCGGTACCATCAGTTTAGCCCTGACATATGGCGTGTAATTACTGTCTCACGACAAGCCCTGCGGAAGTTATCTGCATACGAAAGATGTACCGCAATTACTGCCACAGGGCCAAAGATCACCCGGATTTATCGTATAAG
>NW_020438920.1:326460-346261 GCF_000699045.2 Agrilus planipennis | reverse complement strand
AAACATGGGTGTTCCCGTACGTTTAACAAAAGATATACTTTTAGTAACTCAAAGGAGAAGAGCCCTAGACGTTAGGCCTAAACCTGAAGCGTTTGCAGGGTATGTTGTGTTTCTTTGTATAAAATTTAGCTGCATTCTAGTTAGCAAAAGCTTCATTGCGAGCTTTAATTTTTTTTTGCAATAGTTTATTGAGACATTATGAAGAATTATCTTTGGTGCAGAAGTATTACATAATTCCTATTATGTAAAGTTTAAAAGAAATATTAGTAATTTATTTTTTTTTTACTTAAAACGAGTTGAGTTTTTGCATGAATTTAATCTTTTTTTTAATAAATGGTAAGCTAAATCAATTTTTTTTAAAATTACTGTAGTAATATTTGGAATATTGACATCTAATTATAAATCGATATTAATGTTGCTGTTACTATGTATGTATATATTGTATCATCTACCAAACTAAAAGGTGAATAAATTTACCCCTGATACGTCTTTTCGTGGAATAAAAATCACACTTGTTTTACTACAGTAAAGTTACATACATTAGTAAATGTTTTGTAATATCTAAAGGTCTTATAGTTTTAGAGCCTATTGAATTACAGTGTTTTATTACTTTTTTAACTTTTAAAATTATACTCAAAACAAATAAAATTCAAGAATATTGGCTAACTCACATTTAGAGCTTAAAATTGTTTAAATGAAATAGTAATTATTTCTTACAACGTTTTGATTTGGTGTCGTGCAGTAAATCCAAACTGCCATTGGTGTGCAATTCTTGGTTTGTTCGTCGGTTTCGGCGATCGTTTTTTTTTTTGTTCTGTTTTTTTAATCTTATCACCTGGTGCAGTATAAACGTGTGCCGAGGCCTAGGCGCGCATGCCGCATACAGTTCCTACAACCCCGTCTCTCGACAGGACAGTGAGTTACAGTCCCTTAGCAGTCATTCCGATGCGCGCACTGAGTCCGATAATATGTCGCTCACCGATAGCTCAGTGTAAGTATAGAAAACAAGACAACGAAACAAACCCATCCTACCCAACGTTGCTCCGCCCACTTTTAAGTAGTGGTGATCAGGATTGAATGGGTTCTAACGTCCTCTAACTTGAAAAACTAACACAGAAAGCAGCGTATTTAATAAGTAGGAAATTTATGGTTTTGTTAACGGTGACAATTTGGAAACTAATTTAATTTACATCAGGCTAATTGGTAATTGTAAAGATGTGAAAATACTTTAAATACTATCTTCTGTCTATTTTGTTAGATCAATACAGGCCTTGTAGATAAAAAAAAAGGATTTGGTAAAGCAGCAATGTGTTGCAAGCAGTAAGTTCCTAATATGTAATCGTTACAGAATTATATTACTGTAATGTTTGACTTTTACTGACAGAGAAAAAATGTTTTTATTAACGTTCAATCTTAAACCGTTTGAGTTATGAAACACACTTAAATGCAGCTTTTTTATGAAGCAAATTTAAACTTATAGACTGAAACAATGATGTCAATTTCACACAATTATTTTAATAACTTCTTAAGGTCGGCTATAAATGGATTACATGATCTAAAGTAATAAGAGTTCAGATTGTCGCTGTTTCTACTAACAGAAATCTCTTTATTTTACTGACCTATCCAGGTACGTTGTCGCACGTTTACATTTGTTATTTCCATAGTATACTCGGAATGTTGGCATGTTTTAAAAATAATTTGAAATAGAAGCTTTGTGCATGTTATTTTAGAAGTATGTTTGCTCCAAATGGTGCTGTACTTGTTTGGTAAAGTATTTAACGATAGATATGTATTTTTGGTCATTATCCAAGTCTATTGAAATAAATAAATCAACATCAAAATGAAAATCTAAAAATAATTTTGACACAGAAACGTCTAATTTTTCTATTTAATTTTACACATTCATTTAATTACTTATTGTTAGAATTTTGAGTTTTAAAATATCTTTTTTTGTGTCTGTAAATTTCTAGCGATGGAAGGTCTGTCCATCGTAGTTCTCGCCGTCAGGCCGCTTTACAGTCGCGACAAATGCAAGAATTGGCCGCGTTAAATCGTGAAACGAACATGCATCAGACGCTAATACCTCGCACGCAACGCTTAGATTCGCGCCAGTACCAGGCCATGGATCCAAAGAAGTACGCGGACATGTTTGCCCCGATGCTTATCGAAAAACTCGAGAAGGTTAAACGTGAACAAGAATCTCAGGAATTACTCAACAGAAAACTCATGGAGGTAGGACTAATGCTTAAGACTTAATTTTTGTGTTGACAATTGACAAGAGTACCACTCAAAATTAACAGTTTTGGTAATAGGGAATCAGGAGTTTCTTAAAAACATCAAAACATAGAGTGTTTGATACAACTTACCTGAAAATTTTAGGTAAAATTTCTAGAAACCGCATTGTTTTCATAATTTTAAAATTAGCTTCAGAAAAACAGGAGGAGAGCATGTTTTTGGCTCAGATTTCTGGCAATGTCTGGAGATGTTCCATAAGAAATATTTTGGGTTCATTGTAAAGTTATAACCAACCGTTAGATACTTCGTCTACTTTTTAAGAATACATTTGGGTACTAATTATTGGGAAATATGTGCGAGCTACGTGATTTCCAGTTGTGCAGTGAATTAATCCATAATTTAACTCTCGTTTCCTTTACTGGTATTAGGGTGATACGCCCTGTTTAGAAGACAAAACTAGAATCAGTAACCTCCAATCCCGCGAATTGGCTAATGCCATTAGGGAAAAACTTCAAGTGGATGATGATAACGACCAAGACATTCTAGATCAGCACGTTTCACGTGTATTTTCCGACTTAACACCCGCCAGATCACCAGGCATTACCAGTCCAAGTAAACCGAGGTACAATTCCATTTTCTTTCATTCTTTCTGAAATTACATTATTTCTGTTTTTGCTCAAATAGATGGACGCAAGAAGTGTATCAGCGACCGCGAAGAAAAGAAAAGGACGGGTTTTCGACCTTTAGCAGTGATTCTGGAAACGTGCATGACTTTCCTGAAGGTCATATGGTCAAGTCAAAGAGTGTACCTGATTATGGTGACGAGAGGGATAGATTTGTCAGAGGAACCAGCAGAAGGTTTGGAAAATTTCCCAGTTTCTTTAAATTATTAACGTTTAAAAATGTTTTACCTTTCTTTAAGATCGTTGTCAAAGAAAACTTTGACCGATTTGACTGATAGTGGAGTCTCTGTGGTATCAGATACACCTCCCGTTACCCACCCCGCCTTGGCAAAGGACAGCAGGGTATTGGCCTGGATAATGGAGTCCGATAAAGGTGGACGTGGAGTTGGCCATACCCACAGTGAAATGTCTGGGAAACATGGCAGGTAAATGTGAATTTATATCTTAAATTTTTAATAAGTAAAATTTAAACTTAAATGTAAAATTCCTGTCTATCGTTATTTTTGAAGTGAAAACTTCTTTAGGCGCGTTTATTGTTGCTATTGAATTACAGTGTTTTATTACTTTTTTAACTTTTAAAATTATACTCAAAACAAATAAAATTCAAGAATATTGGCTAACTCACATTTAGAGCTTAAAATTGTTTAAATGAAATAGTAATTATTTCTTACAACGTTTTGATNTATAAGTGTTTATTTTGTAACTAATATTACTTCACGATACAAAAATAACAATAAATAATTTTATATAACAATATCAGTATTATTGTTAATTCACCGAACTAGTGCATTATATAACACGAATATAATTGCATGTATACATATATTTTAAAATTGGAAAATTAGTTTTCACTCTATCATGTAAACACATGCCATTTTTTATATTTGTCTTAATTATTTTATTTTGTCTTTTTAGGTATCGAAAAACGTATAGTGGTTCCAGGTCTAGCTCGTTAGAGCGTGGTAGCGTTTCAGGTAGTTTAGGGCCCGCTCAACCCTTCGTAGCCGATCCCAGTATGCCTCCCTTGCCTCTCCCAAATACCTCCATTCAACTGGAAGAAGCCCGCAGAAGACTGGAAGATGACGTTCGAACGAGATCACGTCAACGGTGAATAATACCTTCTAACTATAAGAAGATTTTTTATTTATTATTTGCTCTGCATATAACCGTAAAAATATTTATTTGGTTTTTGGTGAATTATTTCTTCAGATGTTCCAATAAGTACTTTCCGGACATGGCGCAAAGCAGTCAGTCGACATTGAGGAAGTCGACGAGAGGTCCGAAGTCTGCAGGTGTAGGTTCAGAGGATGTAACCACCGTGGTGTTTTCGTTTTGTGACGAGCAGTTTCCATACAGAGTCAAAATACCTGGGAGACAAATCACGCTACGCCAATTTAAGGAGTACTTGCCGAAGAAGGGGAATTACAGGTAAGCTTATCACTGCAGTTAGGCTAATTAAAGATAATATTACGTATGTGTATCTACTTACTGAATTTTTATAGAGAAACTACATGTGAACTACATTAAACTTTTTGCGTATTGATGAATTATGCGTTCTGACTTTGAGTTTCTTTAAGGTACTTTTTTAAAACGGAGTGTGAAGATCTGGACAACCAGATTATTCAAGAAGAAGTTAGTAACGATTCTGACATAGTTCCTTTGCTGGAAGGCAAAATAATGGCGCAAGTGAAGCCTATCGACTGAAAAAACTAATCCGTAGTTAAAGAATTAACGACAACGAACGTGTTAAAATGCGGCGCGTAAGCGTAGTAGTAATTTTTCTTTTGAAACTACCTAATCCTTTTACTATCTAATTCTTAAACTTACATTAATTATTTAAGACTCGTGTTTATTAGATTAATTTATTGCTATTATACTGTACTGTTTCGTTTATGTATATATCTATACATAATTATATATATTATATTACACACGAACACTTACACGACGTGATTTATTAATTTTTATTTTGCGATTCCGCAAAAACAACAAAAGGCGCTAACATTAATAAAAATAAATTAATTTTTTACTTATGTACTTCTTAAAGAAGAAGTTAATCTTAATTTACAATTAGTTAACTTAATCGGTTTTTATGTTTTAACAAAGAACTTTAAAAGCACGTCTACCACAATTATGGACACATGCGTACACTGCCGTTTTTTCACGATTCCTTTATCCTATTAATCTTTATCTTCATTTTAATTACACGTTTTTGTGTATATGCCCGCAAGCTTTTCAAATTGAAAAACTGAGTAGGTGATACTGCCCTGTTATATAAACATATGATACATGTGAAATAAAAAAAGCTTGGCAGAAACATAAACCACAATTATATTATTAGATTACCGATCGATTGTTGACAGCAGGTGCAAATCAAGTGCCTTTCGTGCGTCTTTCTTTTTATTTTCTTGTCGTGTTTAGTTTTTCAAAGTTCCTTAATCGGTCATTTTCTTATACGTTTCGATATGGAATACGAATTGTTCATTTGAAGCCACAAACTATGTGTTTCTATTAAAGTGCTCTCATTAAGTACTTATATTTATGGCATCTGAGAACGTCGTACAGTTTTTTGGTTGGAAACAATTTTTAGCAAGCTTATCGAAGATGGCAAGACGGGACGACGCTCTTGCAGGGAACAACGCTTTATGTGGTCAGTTTCGTAACTCCTCGGCTTCTTTCGTCCCGCCGCCAAAATCAACTTATTAAAGATTAGGTTACATCATTTTCACTATTTTGAATACAAATCAATTTTGGATGTTTCATATTTATTTAAAAGTTACATAGCAAATTCAGTTAATTTCGACTTAAATTTCAACCAGGTCAATTGATCGTTATAAATAAAAAATTCAATATCAGAAACAAAGTATATAAAAAATTATTAATCGTTATGAAACATTGTTATTAATATGGCTTCAAATGGATCAGCATTTCATATTTGTCAAACGTTGCTATTATCTCTTTAATTTTTATCGTGTAGTTTATAACACTCTGTATACCTCATTTCTTTTTTTTATATATGAAAAGTATTTTTGCCAACTGATTTTATTAATTATAGAAACTGTAAATTATTTAAGCTAGATGGTATTTTTCTATAGACCAATGTTAATACCATTTTTAAAAGAATGACAAATAATTATTATTTAAATATTTTAGATTCCGTTTTCAAAATATATGAAACGTTTACTTAACATTTTTTTCGATTAATTTTCAGGGGTCATGTCAAAATGAAATATATGATTTTCTTTAGATGTTTTGAATCGAAAATGTACTCTTACAATAGAATAAATAAATATTTAAAGGCAACTGAAATTCGTAAGCAAATACCATGTAATAAAGTTCTTAATAATTTTGACTTAAAAATATTTCAAAACATTTACTGAAAAAGTGTGCAAGTTGATGTAAATATGACCCTTTCGTTAATTGTTAATTTTGTAGATATTTTCTATTTATAGTTGTTTTCAGATCATTATTTTTTTATAGAGTATTTTTTCATTATCATACACATTTCAGTATTTTAGTATAACTTTTCGTTATAGTTTTCGGATGGAAAGAAGAAAATGTGCCATTAACAGACGCGTTTTCCTCGTCACTTAAAAAGAGCAGTACAGACCAAAATGTCAGAAAAGTACAAGCAAAAGGAATTCAGGATTTACCATTTTTCGTTTTAATCTTGTTTTCTGACATTTTTGGTTTACTACTTTGAAAGTAACTTAATAAGCATACACTTAATTTGTTCATCAGATTGTTTGTACATTGTACCTCGTTTTCTTTTACGGAAAATGTTTTGTTTTGTCCTAAGTATTTTGCAAATAAAATGAAAATCAAGATGACCGTTTTATTTAAAGTTTTTACTAGTAATAAGTGATGTGTGTTCAATTCAGTTTAGTGTCAAAACTGGTCATGATTCGAGTAGTTGTAATTATCGCACCGAAGTAGAAGAAAAGTAGTTTCATTTAATCTTTCTACTATTTTTAACTGTCCAAACAAGGATATTTGAAAAAGTGTAATTTTGATGTATAATTATTAGTGTTTACTTACAGATCAACAAAACTCACCTTGAATATTTACGGGGCATTCTCTAAGGACAGGTAATACAATTAAACACATACTTGAACACACTATTAATCTTATAGACTTGCCATTTAAAAACAGCGTAATCAGATGTATATTTTAATTATTATAAGGTAAGATTTAATTATTCTAATACACCATATTAGATATTTAACATGGTCAGTTTAGATGTTGACAGAACTGAAAGCTTAAAAGTTTGGCATAACACTAATATTTTTTAATTTTTCAGTTAATTATAGTATCGATAATTAAAATTTCATAATTTGAAAATGTGGTCATATTGACTTTACTTACCGCTATTATAGTATATCGGTGACGCAAACTCAAAAGATTTTACTCATCCAAAACGCGCAAAACGTACATTGAAGTATATTCAGTGTATTAGTATATATATATGCGTATACGTGTATGGAAACGGCTGCGCGTGCGCTAGTCTGCTGCAACATGTCTTAGCATCAGTAATATGTCGGTGTTTCCCCTACCAAAAATCGCTTAACGCGGCTGAAGTTTTTATTTCATAAAAATGTGTAACTAAAAAAACACATTAATGAACATAGAATGTCAATATCTTTGATTTGACATGGACTACATCCAAATTTCTGTTAAGGATACAGCTTCTTAAAGAAGAAGTTAATCTTAATTTACAATTAGTTAACTTAATCGGTTTTTATGTTTTAACAAAGAACTTTAAAAGCACGTCTCTATTAATTTGGGAAAAACTACAATTGCATATAAACATTTTACAATTGTTAAGTTTCTATTTTATGAAATACTAATAGTACATATTTTACTAATATCTATAAAATTGAAAATAGGAACCAACTAAATTATTTATGGTTTGTTTTATTTTGTTATTTTTTTTATTTCTTACTTTACGTTGAAATAATATGTTTAATTAAAGTTTTATATTTACAAGTACTTAACGAAGTAATTATTGTTACAGGTANAACTCCCAATTTGGCTGCCAAAGCCTCTCTAATAATCAGATTGTCTTCTTGCCCAGACTCTACAAAGTAAAATTAAAATTACATTAACTAGAACAATTTACTAAACCATAAAGTGGAAATTACAGGTTTCTAAACGAAGGAAAAGAGTTTTCATGAATGACTACAGTTGATTTTCTTTTTTTAATAAATTAAATTGTTCGCTATTGAGTAGGTCAATAAAATATTAAATGATCTGATTTTATGTTGTTAAAGTAAGATATTAATCACAAGATGATGATTTAAATTTGTAATAAGTACAATAGGTATAGAACAATCACTACCATAAGGATTACTAGAAATTATAAATTATTAAAATATTAAACCAAAATTGTTTGATATTTTCTCATCTTGCTTAGTAAATCTCCATTAATGAAGATAAGAACTATTAATAAATAGTTACAAAACAGCAGATAACAGTAAAATTTCAAAACTCGAAAAGTTCTTTACCTACAGCTAGAATCTCATCAGAATATTTATACCCATTCCATTGTAAATATTCCCTTATCAGATCATTGATTAATTTCGTTTCTTCAGGAATATGGGGTTGTTCGTTTTGGGGTGGACTTTTGTTAAGAATCGATAAAACAGCTGTGCGAAGCTCTGCTTTGTATCTGTCGAGTCTCCCATCATTTTTGAGGGACTCTTTAATTGCTAAATATATAAAACAAACCGAATAAATTTGCTATTATTCTTTTAGTAACCTAATATTATAAGAATAAATATTTAGATACCTTCTAGTAATTCTTCTTCGGTTGATTCAGTCATTTATAAGTAAAAGCATATTATCATGATGTGTGACAGGAAAAACATAATTACGATTGTTTGTAGTGGAACTTCGTCGCATGGATACAAGAAGGATAAGTAAATGTCCATCTACCTATTTAATATATAGTGTTTCGAAATTGCTATAATAAAAGCGTCCTTTTTTGTAAAATTTTGAGACTTATTAACTTATTCAACTGCAAGCTGGTGCAATATAGAGTAATCAATTTTAAATTATTTCCACTATTAATAAATTAATGTCTCCCGATTTTAATCTAAGTTTTACTAGACAACATATTTTTGAAGTATAGTTGTTAGGCTACTAGAGAGAGGTAGTTACACTTATTAAAAACATCAAACTCTATGTGTTTTGTTTGAACAAAATTTAAGTAGGAAAATGCTTTTCATTTACCACAATTAATTTATTTATTTCGCCATGTTATGCTATACATAATATAAAACTACATTAGTACAATTTGATACTATCAGTATACAAAATCTTCCAGCAAGGAGGCACTATATGTCCCTGTACACTGGTGTGATGTAAAGTAATAGAAAGAAGTAAAAAAATTGAAAAGAAAAAACAAAAAATAATAATATTTGGATGAGGGTAATATGAAGAAATGTATAATAGTAGAAAAAATAGTGCATGATTGTATATGTAATTAAGTAGTAGCAGCATATAGGATAATTTATGACATTGGTTGGATGTATTTTACAGACTTACACCAATCTTTCATTAATTTAAATAATTTAATTGCCAAACTTTTCACGTATATATATCATGAAATTGCTCTTTTTACTTTTAAAAATTAAAAAGAACTGTTCAATATTTGTAAGTAAAGACCATTGCTAAATAATTAAAATACATACGAAAAGCTTCGCTATCTTTTAAAGTATGTTTTAGTTTTTGATTTCTTTTAAATGTTCAAATAATTTTTATGGCATATTTCTAAATACTTAAATACTGTTAATAAAAAATTCTAGTAACATAAAGTAATAAAATTATTATATTGTACGTATATATACAAAATAAAATCAGATTAAGAATGATTTGGTACGGATAATACGTGTAACAAACGATTCATGTCAAGGTGGACCATATTCAATGTTTTTCAGTAACCATCTGTGAGTACATTGGGGCAGTTTTCATCAGGGTTCCTTACCAGTTAGAATTATGTACCATATAAAGGGTGTGCTTTTAGGAGCGAGTAAAGTTCAGAATAAAAACGACTCATTTAATCATGTAACAAGGAATGAGAAGGTAGGTATATTGAGTTTTATTGACTTTTTTATTTAAATTTTTGTTAACGACTTTTTAGATTTTACTTTTGTTAGTTCCTGTTTAAAGACTGTTTTAATGAGACCTATAGGTCTCTATGAAGATTTGTTTAAGTTTGTATTTAATCGTAAGAAATGTATCTAAAGAGGTCCTATCTATACAACTTTCAAACGGAACGTATGAATGTAAAATAGTCTAGGAAACATCATCTACATTTTGAAAGACTTGTTCATTGATATGTATGCCACTCAAAATGGTACCTATGAACCGTCATTTTCTATTTTATGGCCGCCATTTTGGTCTAACTTTCAACCATCGCATTACTTACGTTTACACGAATTGATTGTTGATTAAAGTCCATTCAGCCATTAAAATGCTTTCGAAAATATATCTGCATACTCAGATGAGAGTGGAAAACAACCCTTTTTTTGCTGTCGCGTAATTGGATAAAAAAGAATGATCGCTATCCCAGTTACCTTCCTTCATTTTAAATTATGTCATTTTTCGAAATTAGTAAAAATGGTAGTTATATACATTAGTTTACCCTGCTTACTGTTTACAATACTTTTAATGTGTCTCGTCTGTTAAACATGCGATATTAATTCAGCATTAAGCAAAATTAGACCATGTAAATTATTCGTAAAGGTACTTTCACGTGATTCATTGTAACTGGCAAGTGCGTCATTGATTTTGAAATAAAATTACGATGGCCTGTAAACCAAAAAAAGTTGATAAACGGCCGCCGCCTCCGGCCGTAAGGAAAAAACCGCAATACGGTGCTTCCGGTACAAGTACCACTAAGGTTCAAACAAAGAAGAGTGTATGCGAAAAAAAAGCAGCTGCTCCACCAGCTGCACCGAAAGAATTTGAACTGCCGCCACTTAGTATTCCCTTGAAAGTTAAAGAACTGACACAAGGTAATATTGTATTTATATAGGGTTTCTAAATTTTCATAAATTTGGGGTAGTCTTGTACACATGGAAATCACAAAGACGGGAATTTTTAAAATTATGATTTTGGTACCAGTTTTTGAACTGATTGATTTCTAAATGAATTACGGTGCTGGCAATTCAGGAAAAAAATAAAATAGAAAGTATATAATATAAGATGTAGTGCTATATCTAATATATTTTTTCATTGTTTTATTATTTAAGAAGGTCAGGAGTATGTTTCATGCTTTACAAAATGGGTTTGTCACAAACATTAACAAGCAATTCGAGCGTCACTTTAAATCGCTCTATTCTTTCCACTGTTAATTTTAGATTATATGTGCTCTCTTGGAAGTCAATAGTCAGGCATGAAGGTCTAGTCAGAGACATATTAGAGGCAGAAACGCAAGTTAGAAGGGGTAGGGGTAGACCTAGATTAGATTACTGTTCGCAGGGAAGATTAACTCAGGATAGGACAGAGTGGAGGTCCAAATAGTCTTAGGACTGACGACCTTATGATGATGATGATGCTCTCTTGAAGAAAGAAAGATTCGTGTTCTACAAAAATGGTTCTATTCACATTCATCATCATCATCATCACAAGGTCGTCAGTCCTAAGATTGGTTGGACACGTACTTCTTCTCTTTCCTATCCTGCGCTGATTTTCGCATTTACCTAAAGCTAGAGCAACCCCATATCCTTAACTATTTGCGAACAGTAATCTAATCTAGGTCTACCTCTACCCCTCCTAACTCCTGCTTCTGCCTCTAATATGTCTCTGACTAGACCTTCATGCCTGAGAAGGTGTCCTACTAACCTATCTCGCCTATTCCCTATTGACTTCCATAGAGTCCTCTGTTCTCCTATTCTTTCTAATACCTCTTCATTTCTAACCTTTTCTACCCACATTATCCTCATCATTCGCCTATAACCACATTTCGAAGGCTTCTAACCTTTTCTCTTCATATCTAGTTAAATTTTTCGGTGCTATAACAGAAAAGTGAGTAGGTAGGTAGGTACAGTAGGTATGTGTTTTTTAAAATTCATGGATTCGTGGAATTTTGTGAATTTGTAGTTATAAAGGTCTCTGGTATTGAAAAATTGAAAAACCGAGCGGCATGGCCTAGAGGTTTAGACCAATGCTTAGCATTCGGGAGGACGCCGGTTCAATACCGGGTCCGTCTGCCTTGGTCCAAGTTTTTCTGTGATTTCCTTGGATTACTTAGGCAAATGCCGAGGCAGTATTATTCCACAGATAATCTTCATTCTCTTCTGTCTTCATTTCGTCCGTCTCATCATTCTCACCCGAACCACCACCCACCCATTCTCACGATTCCTGAAAGCAGGCTGAAGAGGGTCTTCCGCCCTACCTTCCGGCGTAGTCCGGAGGGACTGCCCGCCCACCAGCATTACTGGCTGGTGGGAATGAAACACCCAAAAGTTTTTTTTTTTAAGATTGAAATACTTTCATCGGATTCATTAGTTTATTGTTGCTTTAGAAGATACAAGCTCTCATAGTGTGACATGTTTTCGTGGTTACTGCTTTACTCCTAATTCCACTGCGTTAAAATTGAATTAAGTCATAATTTCTAACATGTTAATTGTTTATTTTAATTACACATAAATTGATATACATATTCCCCTTTGTTCCCCATGTCTGAAACTATTCTTATTCTAAGGGTTACAGTCGTAACAGAGTAATTTTCTAAATTCAGGATATCCAGACACAACTATACGTCTATAATCCTAAAATCTGTTCAGACTTATAGAATACTACGATTTTTATCAAATATATATGTATACCTAAAAATAGGCAAATTATCGCATAAATCGCATTAAAATTGGATGATTAATTGCAAAATGAATAGAGATTTCTTTCTGGTCTTCTTGGGTGATTTTTCTTATGATACAAGTGACAAATCTGCACACATCGACGTCGAATATATGAAGATTTTTCTTTTTAATTAGCAGGATCCTTGCAGGTTGACCTTGCCCTTGTTAATTCAGTCACAATCTTGATTTTGCATTTTTTAATATGACTAAAACCAAGCCTGCAAAAACTAAAACCTATTTTGCTTTTAAAGACCTTTTTAATGGTTGTGATATGTACTTACAGGTAATCGGTACATGTGGGATTTTTTAAAAATATTTTTGTTCTTCGAAAACTAATGGGTGACTAGATCGTTTTTAATCGGTGTACTTTTTTTGACAACTTATCAAAATTAAAAGTATGGTATTTAATATACATATTAATCTGACTACAGCAATAATTTTGCTTTTAATTTGGTACTATTTTGATGACATAAAACGCTTTTTACGTTCTTCGCGGTAATGGAAAACAAATCCTATTAAAGAAAAAATTGAAAATTATTTAAAAATGAAATATAAAAACAGTAAACTATTTAACTGAAATATAAATACGGACCTATTTAAGGCCAAAAGGAGCTGATAGAATGGAGAAAGAAAACGGCTAGAAGAGTAGTTCCTGAGGGTGAAGACATGAAGAAAATTGCAGAAATTATTAAAACCACAAAAGGACAAAATATAACAGTTCAGGAATTCGTTGGACTAATATCCCCCTATACTGGCGATAAAGGTAATACAGTAAAAGCTCTTTACTCGCGGAGTATACAGAAACCGTGGATATGGAATAGTAGTATGGAATCATAGCAGATACGTACAAAATAAAACCAATATGTATCAGAATAAAATCAATTTATCGCAATTAAAATTAATCGTTAAAATCACCCTTAGACAAATTTAAATCAAAAAAATTAGTGATTTTTTCTTATTTTGAATTAGTCCATTCGGTTACATCTTTTATAAAAGTCGCCTCGGCACGAGCCAACAGTACATACTCACAAGATGCCGATACATTAAGGGGATTCAGTACTGCACGCGCCGTAGAGTAAAAACATGCTTATCGGTTCTAGATATCATGAGTTTAATGTTTGGAACAGTGGTTTTAAATTTTGTAGTAAGATAGATAATGCTTTATTCTAAAGCCTGTCGATGGCCATTTTATATGTTTTTAATTTCTATTGAAAATACGTGTCCTACAAGAAGCATCAACTTTAAGCACTTGTAAAAGCTATTAATGACCGTATTATTAAAAACCGAAAACGTACCGAGTTAGTGTGAACCTTTGTCTGTTACCATACAAAAAATCACATATTTACCTCGCAGCATTAAAACACAATGTTGAGAATAGGAACCCATGTTTTCCGAAAAATTCACACTAGACTCGAGCAGTCTATTGATGTCAATCCCCTTAATAAATGACACCGAATCCTTTTCTGTTTACCGATTGCGTTTGCGAATAATGAAATTTTTAGCCGCAAATTTAGGAAATGGATTACAATTTTTTCACCCGCGAATAAGGAAACCGTGAATAAGGAACTTTTACTGTACTCGAGGTACTATCATGCCACGCCCTTTTAATTTTGCCAAGTTTTTAGGAAATTTCCTAAGAACTGTAATGGATGCTGAACTGGCCAGTTTCAGAAGGATGGCCAAAAAGGTTTATGAAACAATGACTCAGGATGTCAGCGATGTCCTTGCAAACGAACAAATTCAGCTGATGAGTGGCTACAAGGAAAAGCATACCCAATATTCAGATAAAATGATGCGAAGTATAGATGAAATTTTCTACCACGTACCAGATTTCGATTTTGAACGATACTTTAGAGATCCCGGTTATCTTGCATTAGTTCTACCAATTCCGGAGGTAATTGACGCTAGTGTTTTAACAGACCTCTGCTTCCGCTTTCGTGATTACGGAAATTCCGCATACATTTTCACATCCGTTTCCGCGTCTGGTTCCGAATTTTTATAACGGAAGCTTATCGAAACTTAACAAAATGTTGAATAAAATAATTCGAAGTGATCTTTTTGGATCTCATCAGCGCATCGCAGACAGCTCCGACAGAACACAGACGAACTTTTACCTGCTGTCTTAACAGTGCGTCTGTGTTCTGTCGGAGCTGCCTGCGATGCGCTGATGAGATCCAAAAAGATCGAAATCGCGATCCGCGTCTGGCAGATTCAACAGAATGCAGACCACTTCGAATTATTTTATTTGATTATGGTAACGAGCCTATCACGTTTATGTTAGCTACGCCGGGATTCGTTTCAGCAAGGAGATATCCATATATTTAAATGGATATTGTTGGAGCATACGTCATCCCAAAATGTAGCATCGTACTACAGATGGCGTTTACCGCGCCATTTGTGGTATTTTCTAACAAAATGTTATTTATCGTCTTTTTGAAAACTAATATATCGGAACAAAAAGACAAGTCAAAAACTTATTGTATCGGTGTAAATACTTTATTATCGTTTAGGTTTTAATCTGTTTGCTAGTATTTCGTATGTTGATATTTTCCAAATGTTTTTCTATTATTGGTTTCCTACATTAATCTAAAAACGTCCAGGACTTTCAACTCCCCATTAGCCAGTTCTAATAATAACACAGGTCTGCGAAATTTTTTTTTGAAAAGTTTTCTTCTTAAATTGTTAATATTTGTCGTAATTGTCTTAAAAGTAATAGAAAACGATACTCATACGGTTTATACCACGTCACATTAATCCATAAATGCTCAGAGAACACATTTCCATTTGAACCCTTGCACGTAATGAGTGCGACGAAAAAATATTCGATAACCAGTGTTTCTATGTTTTTAACGATGCTCTTTCGATGGTGTTGGTTAAAAATACCTCCGACAATATTAAAGCATGGAAAAATCGAAAATAAACAAAAAAAACGTGATTTTTGAATTGACTTTTTTCTTAAAAAGTAATTTTTTGTTTCCTTACGATTTTTTTATGTGCTTAAAACCTATATAAATCATGTCCTCGATATCTAAACATGAAATAATCACCGTTGGCCAAGTCGAAATACCTTTACAAACTTTCAGACTATATAAAATAAAGTAAAAGACAATATAATGCTCAGTCAGAGAGTATTAAATAGAAACATAAACTATAAAATGAATTTTGTGAAAAAACAAATAAATTTGCCGATTCAAAGAGCTACATATATATACATATATTAATCTACATACAAAAAAAATGTGATACGTTAAAACAAAGTTTATATTTGCAAAATATAGACCAACATTTACATGGTTAAGATAAATTTATACAAAAAACTTTTTTATCGCAGACCTGTGTAATTACAGTTATAGCGTTTATTTATTTTCAATATAATAAATTTTAAGTTTAAAGTGCAATTTTGAAGACAAAAAGAAGTTCCATTTGGGTTTATTTTGTTGATATCAACGATGTAAATGTTAAATGCAAAATTTGTAACAAAATATTCGGAAAAGGGCGCACAACCGTTACATTAAGGAGTCACCTAAAGTCATTACGCTTCCGCATCCGCAAAAATTTACTATTTAATTCAGTTTTCGTTATGACACTTCCGTAGCGCCGCTAACTGACACATAATCTACTCATGTATATTACAAGAGACAATAAAGCGCATCTAGTTGCTTGCCTAATGCTAAAGTAAATACCTACACCTATAAGAGATTTTCTATTTTTTATATTAAGGAAAAGTTATCAGAGTCAGACGATGAAGAAGAAAATATTAGGAAACAGGAAGCTTTCCACAGGATGGAATGGCTGAGAGCTGAAGGTGAACGGTTACAGAATGAAAACAGAAGATTGCAAAAACGATTAAGAGAAGTTAAGAATTTGCAGAAATCAGAACTGGAGAAAGCAGCTGAAACAGAACAAGAGGTTGAAAGAAGACGGTGTGAACTAGTAAATGAAGAAACTCAACTTAAAGACAGGTAGATACAGGCCTGACGCTGGAAGCTGACGGAAATTTTAAAAGGCGTGGATGCGCGGTGGCAAAAGTAGGCAGTTTTAGGTATAACGATTGCAGCCCTCATTCTTCAGTATTCCTATCAGGGGCGTAGATTAAATATTTAAAAATAGGGACCAGTGAGCAAGTAATAGACATATAAACAGAAGAACTAATTGCTGATGGTGACAGTGATAGAGATTCCCATGATGAGAGTGAATGTGAAAACTAACTATAAAACAAAAGCAATAGGTCAATTTTTTCTTTTTGATAAGTCATGTTTACATTATTTTCTAGTACGCTACTGTCCTAACTATATTAATACTATAATTTACGCCTACTGAAAGCTTATTTGTGTATTGGTTCCAAGTGACTTACCCAAATAGGTCAGAAATGGGCATGTACCTGCGCGACCGCTCGCCAGCTTCCTTCGTCAGACCTGTACTTTGATTGAAAATTGCTGAATTAGTTTAAAAAATTTAAATCCCCATTTTTGTTTAACATGGAATTCATAAACATTAAATGTTTTTGGTTAGGCCATAGCTTAACATTCGAAATATTCTTGATAAGGTTATAGCCACTAAATTCGACCAACGAAGACAAATCTTTATATACCTTCTATGTTTGATTCGGTTCCTTTGGAATCATCCCTTTTGGTGCATATAAGACAAACAGCGCTTAGATAGACGTAAAATTATCTAAAGAGAGACAATTTAAAATAATAGTATTAGATTCAAGTGTAGTTAAAAAATCGCTCTTGGTAATAGTTATATGTTAATATATTCAATAAAATTTGGAATATAGGTAAATGCAAAAGAAAAAATCTCAAAATTTCCCCTATAAATTAGATTGGATGACCTGAATCAAACTTTGGAAAAGACTGTGATTTGTGGTGAAACGGTAGCCATGAATATGGATAAGGAGAAACGAAAATGTACTCAAGGAAAAGCAGATAAAAGCAGGAGACCTAAAACGGCAGTTCGGAAGAAACCTCCATGGAATGTAACTGCCGCAAGAGAAGTCGATTTAGAAAGCGCGGAAACTCTTGTAAGTGGTGATAAAGCTAAAATTCCATTGTCTGGTAGCGTATCTTCGCAAGCATCCTTAGCGTCAGTTAAGAAAAAGAAAACTGCTGTTAAAAAGAAGAAATGGGACTTTAGCCGACCAAAAGTACCTCAGGTAACAAAAACTTTTTTTAGTAGTTACTTTACTTATTTACCTAATTGGGGAGCTACAACCTTCTTGACTTTTTCATAAACAAGGGGGTTTTATAATTATCTTCAATAACTTTGACTAAAACCGAATACAGCTAGTCTGTCAAAATAGTTTCGAATTGGGCACCAAACGCAGATGGGGAGGATTAACCACTCCCCACCGCTCTGTAAGAAGGTATACAGCGATGATAAGTAACTGGGTTACTTACTAAGAAAATAAATAGAGCAATTACCATTAGTATTATATTCTGATTTTATATTGGAACGGCTAGCAACAATGGCAACTCAAATAGTATTTAGTGAAAAGTTGGTTGTAAACCATTATAAGTTATCCTTCGGAAAGTAATTTGAAAACGGTGATATTTTGTGGAGGTGTTCCAAAAGAAGCAATAACACAAGGAGGAGTCAACCATGATCACTACAACTTTGCCATACATCCACAACGTAACGGATCGGATAAAAATGGAATTTGGACGATTTTCACACCTACGACGAAGATACGCCAGTTACTATGAAACCCTAAAGACTAACTAAATCCACTACATATACCAGGAGTCTACATAACTCATTGTGGAGATTGTTTGGACAAGATATACGTAGGCATGATGAAACGCACAATTGCAATAAGGAAAAAACGAACACGAAAGACATTTGTGGTTACACCAACCAGACAAATCCGCTTTGACAGAATATTCTTGGAAGGAAAGATACAGGATCTCCTTCGGAGGTAGGCAAGTGTTAGTACACCCGTTAGGCTGTTACAATTTAGCTAGGAGAGAAAATTCACAATATCCGATGGATTAAAGATAAACAGAGCCTGGAAAACACTGCTTAGAAACAAACAAACAAGGGTGCAACCTACAGGAACGAAACATGAGACTATTATAAAAGCACGCCTGAGATCCCATATTAACAATTTAGCCGCCGATTATACTTCGTGAAGTACTGAAGATGCCATTTATTAAGCATGGCGAAACGTCTGAAATCTGATTTCGACCACGGCATAAAAACTCAGAAGCTTCTCATCATCAGTAACACAACCTCCAAACTATGAAAGTGTTTTAAAAAGTGAATTGGAGCACAACCACCCACCAGAACATAATTTAGTTAGACAAATAGTGAGCAATTTCGCTTAAAGAAAAGCTACAATAGATGTGCATACTAAACCATCGAAAGTGATTCACAGTAAATTAAAAGAATCTCTTCATCATTTGCAAGAGTTTGGACTGCATAAGAACGAATATGTACGCGGCAAGAAGAATAATAGTGCCTGTTTTACCATGGAATAAAGCTGAAGTGTGAAATACGCATAAACAATGCTTTGTATTAATTATGCTGCAATAATAACAACAAAAGCTATCATTAATTCAATAACTCAGGGTGCCCAACTCCAAGATTATCCGATATTTGTCAGGTAAAAGTGCCCAACTCGATGATCCCCCACCAAAACACGATTATATAATTAAAATGTTGTTGTTTATTAATCGCAACCAATTTTTGATTTCAAAATAAAATTATACTATAATTTTGACGATTTAAATGTCTATTAATTTGTTAAATTTTTCTAGGAAACTTCTCCCTTCCATTATTCTCCTCCTAGAACTCCTCCAAGTGAATGTCCGAAACCCGGTTTTTCTGGATGGTTCTGAAAAGTTGAATGTAACAATTCCCTCGAAGATAGAAAAACAATACAAAGTGTTTTTTAGTGAGACATTTCTATGTATTTTTTATTCAATTAATAAATTATTTCGTTAATATTTTGGAATATGTACAGTATATTAGATAAAATAATAAAACACGATAGGTAAGTGCAAGAGTCATTACGCTTCC
>NW_020438920.1:308930-320085 GCF_000699045.2 Agrilus planipennis | reverse complement strand
TCGAAAATGCTGCTTATCGCTCTCCATATTTAAAAGGGCACCAACCAAAAACTACTGCGTAGAATTAATTGGAATTTTTCACACACAAGCCTTGCTATATGAGCTCTCAAAGCATATAAAAATTATACGGCTTAAATGTGAAATTGCGTGCAAAAGAATACAATTAAATCCTCTGTCGGGAAAAAACGAAATGACTTTCCGAACAACCCTATAGTATTTTTTACCTCCATCATCATATAACCACCACACATCGATAGTTGCACCTGGCTTTCCTTTCCGTAAAGGAAACATTTCATCCAGAATTTCCTGAGGAACTTCCTCTTTATCATCTACTTTGCTTTCGTCAATAAATTGAACCAACGATTTCTCTTCTTTCTTTTCACCCTCTTCTTCTTCTTCATCTTCTTCTTCCTCGTCACTGCATTCAACAATAATACCTTGGGAACTTTTAAGTCCGTCCCCTATGTCCTTTTTGTTTGCTAAAGGTGTCGCTTGGCCGGATAAATTACTTACACTGCTGGCTAAAAAGGTCAGTTCCTTCATAAAATTATTCGAAAAAATCGTCAATAAAAATGTAACCTACTGTAGGACATTTGACCGTAAGATTGATTACGGGGTAAAGCCAAAGTATCTTTAATTCGCTCTTCAATATATAAATTCTTCGAGAATTCTATACCATCTTTTATTCGTAGAATTCCGACGCCCATGTGACAATCTAAGGCTATACTGAGAATAAAAGTATATTTTAATTATAAACTTATTTTCTGTTTCTTGAGGGGATGGTCAAGATTAGTAGCGACTTAGAGTAGACAAGGAGGCTAGATGACTAATCCCAAAAATGTTGCGTCTAATTTAGAGTGCCATCAATGAGTGAAAATTAATAACTCGCACTTGATTTCTCTGGTCATCGCGATCAGAAATTTAGATTACATACGTCGAAACTTTTTGTTTTCTTTTTAAGAGAAATACCGTCAATACAAATTCTTTTAATCAACCCAATCTTCCTAATAAATGCAATAAAAAAAGAATAATTTTTATTAACATGGAAAATAATCAATAGAAATTAAGAAAACGAGATAAATATTGGATAGAGAATGTTATGAGATGTACAACATTCAAAATCAAAATGTCTATTTTCTATTATATCAATCAACTCTTTAAGGAATGAAGTCTGGACTACCTGGATTTCTATTATGACAACATCCTAATTTCGTTTCAAAAAACACTTACTGTAGAACATCAAAATACATGTCCAAATCTTCCCTTGGACATGTAGACCATTTTGTTTTGTAGCCCATAAGCAAAATGTTAGGCTTCAGTTTTCCGATTCCACAAGACTTTAATATGGATTGTGCTCCGTCCTTGAAACTTAATCCATCCACGTGGGTATAGAACGCTTTTATCTTGTGCTTTTCCAACCATGAATATGCATTAGCATTTAATACCATCCTTGCTTTTTCTGATATGGGTTCCTGATACAATAATGAACGTGATGATCAAAAACGGAAACACTAATTTCAAAGAAAGCAAATCATTTAATATGATATGAATATTTTCTTCCAGTGAGTAATTTACAAAAAAATATCAGGAACATAGGAACAAATGAGTTCTTCTGGAGTTTGACCGATTTAACAGGTTCACAACCAGCCACTCTGAGTTTTTGTTAACTTACCCTTATAATATTTCCACAAACAAGAAGAGACATGTTCTTGGTGAGCAGGTTGGCAAAGTCAACAAGAGCTGGCCTAGAGCTCGGCATACCTGACAGAACGAGGATTTGGGGCCGATAATTTTTAACATGTTCCTCTACCAAATTTAACGAATAAACGGCTTTCAAAGCTTCTTTATAAGACTGAGCTTGAGTTGTCGATCCCCAATTAACATCTGTCGCAAAATTATAATAATTGTCTTCTTAATTTCAAAATATCGATTTATTATACTTACCAGGTTTTCGGTAACAAACGATCAAGTAAAGGGCCAAAAGTACCGCCATGGTGATGAGTGCGTTCCACCACGATATTAGAAACATAATAAATACGCACATTATTGAACCAAATAAACTTAACCACATATTGTAGTACTAAAAGTGGGCGCATTTTTATTTAATAGGTAGGTTTTTGTTTTAAGAAAAAAGCGTGAAAATTACCTTAAAGGTGGGTCTCCATCCTATAGGTTTAACTAAAGAGGCGTGAAAGGTGGCGAAATTTATTAGAGTGTACGCGGCCAAAAAGAAATTCGATATTAAGGGAGCTATCAAGTTGAGTTCCCCTAAAATGAGAAATAAATTAGTCACTATTTAGGTTATTTATGTATTATGTAAGAATGATGGGGTAGGAGACTGATGTTATCTAATGTGATAGCAAGGAGTATAGTGTTTTAAGGACCGAAAATATAAGGATGGGTGGAAAAAAGCAGAGGTTTTATAAACTATGTCTGACTCCTCAAGGAATAAGAAGGTACATGAAACAGATATAGAATGAGACATCTTGCACCATACAGTGATATATATAAACATCAGGGTAATAACCCTGCCGAAAGCCCCAAGTGCACCGGCAGTGATGATATACACCGCCAGTACACCGTTCGTATGTGCAATTGACCTGTCTACGTACCAGCTGTTGAGCGAAGGTCATGAATAGGTAAATGTGTTTCGACAGTTGACGCTTGCAAAAGGCGGTAAGATAACTAACAATTGTTCTCAATCACTGACGGCTGGTTAACTCGGGTACTTTTTGTGCATACTTTTTATATCCTCTACGTTGTGGTGCTTTCACGAGATGCAGATGTTTCTTTCAAATATCCCGGAATATTAATTAAACATAAATTTTTAATTTTGGGAAGAAACGACAAAAAGGATAGTAAAATATGAGGAAATGTTGGGTTGAGGCTGGAGAAAGAAACTATTGAAAATAGGGAGGAAACGTAGATATTATAGACAGAGGAAGAGGACTTTGTAGAGATTAAAAATCAATCAGAAGTAGATAAGAGAATGTTTAAGGGAAATAATATATATAGGGAAATTGATTAAAAGCAAACGAAGGGAAATAATAAGGTGAAAAGATTTAAGGAAAATGGAGAGAGTCAAGATATGTAGTGTACCAAGGAATTTAGACGGGGGGAGGGAAATAAGCGTTATAGCAAAAGTTAGGGGAGGGAATGAGTGTAGGGGATGTAAATATTATAAAAAAGAAGAGGAAAGGCGGTGTAGAATATGTAAAAGGGATGCAGAATGTCTGAAGGAGGATGTGAGGATAGTATAACTTGAGAAAAATGCTATGAATTGGTGACAAAAAATTTTTAAGGACTAAGGGGTCATTTTTTAGATTAATGTAGATAAGTGCAAAAAATGTAGCAAAAAAACTTTGTTTCAAAAGGGTAACTATTCATCCACGATAACGGTACAACAGGAGAGACAACGACCGCCTTAGACCAAATTCAACATACAAAATTTCACAACTAAGTTTTTGGTTAAATTTTGCCATTTTTCTAATAACCATTTACTTTAACTGTGTTGCTTTTGATAAACGTGCTTTTGAATGTAATAAATTCAGTGTACTACTGAAAGATCAAATTGATGTAAAACAATTTTCCATTCATTATCTTGTTTTCAAAAACATAATGTCACCTACCGTCTATGTTTCTACCATATTGGTCAAATTATTGTGGTGTTAAACTACAAAAGAAATTTTGATTTTTTTATTTTTAATTTAATNATTTTTTATTGTCTTCCATAGAGTCCTCTGTTCTCCTATTCTTTCCAATACCTCTTCATTTCTAACCTTTTCTACCCACGGTATCCTCATCATTCGCCTGTAACACCACATTTTTTGGAATATGTACAGTATATTAGATAAAATAATAAAACACGATAGGTAAGTGCAAGAATTAAAAGCTTCTTCAATTCATAAAAAAGCCTTTACTTGATGGGAAGATTGTTAACAGAAAAATACATAAAAACCATAACAACTGTTTTGCTACACTTTGACATCCTGCGTCTTTACCCCGTGTGTAAATAATAAACACGTATAAATTTTGAAAAACTGAAAAATTGAAATTGTACAGTGTACACCATATAACAAATATATCGTCTATAGCGTTTATAAAATCCACAAGAATATTTTGCTTGATTTGTAAAAATTCTAAGTAAATCAACGCAAATAACACCTGAATAAGGTGCTTCTGAAGATCCCAAAAATTCTGTTCATGAAGAAAATATACCTGCTTATACCAAAATTTTCTAAATTGAAGTACTTTGTCGTTAAACACTCTGTTAACGAATCACCTTTATTAATTCTTTGTCATTTTACTTTTATGAGTGGATTCATTGTTTCCGTAAAGATATTTAGATATTTTTAAACATGAATTTCAAGATTCTTCTAGTTCGTTTTTGTAAAGAAAATCCCTTTCATTTATTAAGTACATAATGCTAAGATAAATCTGGCATGTTTGAACGATTAGTCATTATTTATCAAGGAGCGTACAGAAATTGTAATTTTTATTTACTTTTGGCAACTATTGGAATGCAATATTACTGTTGTTTCTCAACACCAGTATTCTTATATCTCGATGTTATGATGATTAACGATAGATACGACCTTTCTACGACCTTTTTTTATGAACCTTTAGGTATAATAATGTGTAGTTGGTCAGGAAAGTGTAAATACGAAGCAGTATTAGTTTAACTAGATCGGAGTGTAGAACGGTCGCGTTGTAGTGATATTTTTACTTAACTGTGTGGTTTAGTGGAACATTTGGTGATAATTCTGACTTTTTGGGAATAATACTACTTAACATCAGAGGCATCTCTAATCTCTAAAGAAACGTATGTAAGTACTAATTTTATTAATATTATTTTGCCATACGGAAAACTATTTGAATTGTTTCTTTGATAAAAAGAAAACCTACGAAAAACAATCGTAGGAGATAAAGGCATACACAATTTTGTTTTGAAAATTTTTAGACATGTTTTAGACTGAAGTTATGCACATACCTACATATGTGTAATTCGCGAGGGCTATGAAACGTTTTAGTGAAATTCATGATTGTAATGTCAAAATACATAATTTTGTTTGGTAGTTAGTTTTTAAAAAATTGCTGTAAAAATGAATGAAGCAGATATATTAAACTACAATTTTAACCACAACACCTTCTTGTGCAAGTCTATGATGTCCAATTTGACTTCACTTGCTGGTATGATTTATCTGGTATAAAAATATTTTCCAATGCCATTTACGTGTCCACATTTGTTTATTAGACCGCCAGAAAGTTGTAAGATGGATGAGAAAATTGAGCACTAGCAATAGAACAATAGATGAAATGAAATTGAGGAATGACTTTATGTATTATTTGGTCATGAATTTACAGACAATGGAGTTATCACCACCCTTCAACGATAACCCTCCACCCTGTCCTTTACAAACTATAGCACACTTACTTGTAAGTTCCCCTCACGTAATGTAATAATAATAAAAATAGCTTTATTTAACATAGCTATAGGTACTATTTCTCAATACGTATTTATCCTTAACTACCTTATACTAAAAATAACAAAAAATATGCGTAAACAGTCCAATATAATTAATTAACTACGATACAGTAGAAGCTCTTTATGTTGAAAATCTGTCGCATGGTCCATTGCGATAGATAATTATTGCATCTTCTTAATACTCCTAGTTTTTTCCCAGTCTTTCTCCCCACTTACTCAATATATTCATCAAATTGCAAGTTGTCGTCAACAATTATTCCTAAGTATTTGGTTGTAATTACTAATTCCATTAAATTATTTTCTATTTTTACTACTATTTTGTTCTTCAATTTTGTTTTATGTGGTCCTATTAACATTACTTTCGTTTTTTGTGTATTGATTTTTAATCTATTCGTCAAGAACCAATCGTTGACGCTTTCCATTTCTTTATTTATTGTTTCTTGAAGGTTTGTTTTCTCTTTGCTTGAATAGTATGTTATTTTATCGTCTGCAAACATATGAATTTTGCAGGTATTTAACGCGTTTCCTATATCATTAACATATATGGTAAACAACAATGGTCCCAGGATGCTACCTTGTGGCACACCATAATCAATGCACCTATTTCACCCTATCTGTTAAATAGTTATCCAACGATTTCAATACCGCCCCTAATATTGTATCCTTCCTGTTTTTATATTAATATTTTTCTGTTAATCGTTTCAAACGCCCTTTTCAAATCTAAATCAACTATAATTGTATTCATTTTCTCATCCCTCTTCTTTCGCCATTCGTTCAGTACATACTGAAAAGCAGTTTCACAACTGTACCCATTCCTAAATCCCGACTGATACTGCGATAGTATGTTTCCCGATTCTATCATCATCATTATAACCATAAGGTCGTCAGTCCTAAGACTGGTTGGATACGCAGCTCCACTCTTTCCTGTCCTGAGCTAATCTTCGCATTTCCCTAAAACTAGAACAACCCACATCCTTAACTATTTGCGAACAGTAATCTAATCTCGGCCTACCTCTACCCCTCCTAACTCCTGTTTCTGTTTCTAATATGTTTCTGACTAGACCTTCATGCCTAAGAAGGTGTCCTACCTATCTCGCCTATTTCTTACTGATTTCCATAGAATCCTCTATTCTCCTATTCTTTCTAATACCTTTTCATTTCTAACCTTCTTTGTCCACGGTATCCTAATAATTCGCCTGTAACACCACATTTCGAACGCTTCTAACCTTTTCTTTTCCGCAGCGCCCACCGTCTATGTTTCGCACCCATACAGAGCCGCACTCCAAACATACACCTTTAACAATCTTTTTCGAATATCTAAGTTAACCGTTCGCGAGCATAGAAGTGACTTCTTTTTATTGAAGGCGACTCAACCTTGCGCTATCGTCATACGTGAGTGCAACTCGCACTTGATCAGTTTTAATTTTTTGTGTAGCCTGGAGGTGCAGAAGCGATAGGTGCTGCACAGGCTGAAGCGGCAGCTCAGTGGACTGAACAACCACCACCAGAAAAACCTTTATTGTATGCCAATTCGCCTGATGGAGGTGCATTTTTAGCTGCTCAACCGATTCCGCGATGTGGGGCTTTTTGTTATTTGGCGGTTGTTAGTAAATCCCCTAAAGCCGACTAGAGGTTATACCTTTTGTCATTTTTTTCGTACATGATGGTTTATATGGGCAATAAATTCAAAATCGATAGCATCATAAATATCTCTGTGCCTATCGTTGTCTTAATTTATTCTTTCTTTGAAGTAAAATTTAGTTCTGATAAAATGAAACACCCTGTATTTTATTAATGTACATATATTATGTATTTTTTTGATCATTGTATGTACATAAGTATATGGAAATCAAAACTTCGTTGTTTGGGACTATGCGCCTTAATAATTTATTTCTTTTTGTTGAAGGATGTTATAAAATTCAATACAAACAAATTCTTAGCGTTAAAAAAATACAGATTGCTTCAAATTAATGAGGAAAAATTGTTGCTGGTGACACACCCTCGCCGGGGATCGAACACGAGACCTTTCGCATTACGTACCAATGCTCTACGAGAAGTGACACCAATAATAACGGCGATATGGGTCAAACATTCGTCGAACTAATGTATGTATATTAATATATCTCAACACCTTATGAAAAACATTAAAATTAAATATTACACACTATTAAAAGTTTCTTGAAATATTTCATATGATATTAATATCTATTTATAGGTACATACGTTACTTTGACGAATCTGTGACTTAATAAGTACGTTTCCTCGTATTGTTGATATCACCTTTCGTAGGTTAGTGGTCAGAGCGTTGGTACTTAAAGCCAAAGGTCCCGGGTTCGATTCCTGGCGAGGGTGTAACAGAAGCAACAATGTTTTCTCATGAATTTGAGGTAATTTACTAATAGTGGATAAAAATTGAATAAATATTCACATTAAATAGGCCTGCTTTTAGAATTATAGGACATTAATTGAAAGGGGGTTAAGGTATTTACATTTAATAACTGTTTAACACACAAAAATAATAGACGAAGATGGGAAAAAGGTAAATCCAACCAATTTAATGCAGTTTTCACATGAATTTTAGTTTTGTAGATTAAATTGGTTGTAGAAAGCTAAAAACAGTTTGAAAGGTACCAACATTCTACGTTCAATAAAAAAGAGCGGAACGATAGGTTGCATGGCCCATATGTGTGTTACTAAAGCGTGCGCCATAAGAATACATATATTTTCGTGAAATTTTTTCGACTTGTAGCCGAACATTTCGCCAGTTATTTGCTATTGTTTAAAATAATCGAATACAAATAAAAATAAAATTAGAAAACTTCTAATAAATAGATGCAAATAAACAAAATAAAGCGAAATATTTTACTTAAGAGTGTAACACATTATGTCATTTGACAAACATCTTACGTTTTAATAGTAAGTCTATCTGTACATAGTGGTCATTTTTTTGACAATAATCTTAATGTCTACATATATGTACACCTAATCAAAAACATAATGCGATTTTTTAGAAAATCTAAAACTAGTTACATAAATAATAAAACATAATAAATTATCTCGCCAGCAAATAAGGAACATAATATTATTTACTATTTGTGTATTAATGGGAATCTAAATATGTGTAAGTTCCTGGGGACCTAAGTATGTCTATAAGCACACCTAAAAATTACAATTTAGTAAGATTAAGCTACTAATGCAAAAAAAATGAATTATCCATAAATATTATGAATAAAATGTCAAAACTGATTCCTGGTTCCCTCGGACAAGAAACATTGGAGGCAATCCTTTTGTAAGGACTTCAAGCCATGCCATATACAAAGGGGCAGAAACTACCCTCTTCCTGGGCATTGGAAGTGTCATTACCACCAAATTGGCATCTTTTGAATGCTTCAAAAGTTGCTCTCGAAGTCGTAGATGTCTATTAGTTTTCTGCTTTGCACCCAAAATTTCTGCTTCACTTAATTGTGCTTTAATGCAAAAAAAATAAGGTACAAGATTAAGCGAAGGATATTAAGTTTGTATTACCAGAATCGGGATCATTTTCGTCCTTTGGTTTTCGGAAATCCGCGATTAGAGATTCAAAGAATTCAGTGGTAGAAACTTCAGGTTTACTTGTAATGTTTTGAATTATTTGAATGTCCGAATAGTCGATTCTGAATTTCGACAACATACTGGCCATCGTCCTTTGCTCGTAATCTAATTCGTCTTTCTTATTCGCCAAAGCAAATATTCTTAACTTACATTCGCTCCAGTTATGCCTGGTACTCAATATATATGGGAGTAACAAAGTTAGTCCTAAAAAGGTTACATTATATTTAGACAAAGTACCTACCCCGATAGCCACATTTACTTCATATTTACGAAAAATTTACTATTCGTATCATAACGACATGTGTAAAGGTTGCTCACCTTGTGAACGTAAAAATTTGTAACATATTGTCTGCATTTCATGAGTCAAACGAATACTAAACACGAAGACAACTTTTCGTAAATTGAATTACTTTCGTAATTTACGTAAAATAGACATACCATTTAAGACATTGAAATGAAGAAACCTATGAGGCACATATGAGGGCAAGATTTACTGTACTACATGCAGCAATGTTTCTCATCATATTTAGATAAATTTTAACTCATGATATGATGGTAAATAATTGACGGTAAAAAAATTGAAAGGTATATACATATTTGAAAATAATTAATTAATATTTTTTAATCGTACACATCATTTTGCTAAAATGCTTATTTCAAAGTATTTATAATGAATTGTATTTACAATTGTATGTAATATTTTATACAATTCATTATATATTGTTTGAAATAAATTAGCAAACTGTATACAATTAAAATATTTTAATCAATTATTTTCGTATTTATTAGTATTACGTTATACAGTAGCTACATACATATACAAAAAAAATATTGTAGAATTAATGTTTTATATAAATTCCTTTTACATTTTTAAAGTATATTATGAAATTATATGAAACATATTATACCTATGGTTTTAACAAAAAGAATATAAAAATGATTAATTTATAAAAAATATGTTTATATAAATCTATGTATATATATAAAGGTTATATATTAATTTTTGGTATATCATATTCACTGTCACTGTTTTTCTGTGTTCATTTTCTTTGAAGTGATATAAAATTGCCCAAATCTTCTGACAAAACTTACTCCATGTTTGACAATGATTTTAACATCTTCTCTTCAAAAGTACGAGGATGTTGTATTATTATTAATGTTTTCCTGGATTCTGGATTATATGTGGTTGATAATATCCAGCTTCTCTACTGAATATATATTTGTTAGATCTTCATAGACTAGGTCTTGATTACTTGAATTATTAGCTTGCATTAGTGATGCTTTTGAAAAGCTATACTAACGCTTTAACAAAATTCCAGAGTCTTATGTTTAATAATAACTAAAAGAAAAGATTATTTTATAACATGAAGTTATTATTGAGACGATATACCTAATGTATGTATTTTGTAACTCACATTTTTGAAAACTGTAACTTATTGGATAACAACCAACACTTTTTAAATTTCCGTGACAACTTATTGCGTTAAAGTGTAACCGAAAACTGATGACTGAAGAACAAAATTGTCTTTATGTCTGTAAATTCGAGAAATTAACCCGGCGGTCTGTCTGTCGGTTGTTCAAGTCAGACGTTTTATTTTATTTAATTTACCAAAAGTTTACAACAAATTTACAATTTATGTGATGTAAATTTGGTGTAAAGATTTAATAATTAAAATCACTTTTTTTTCTTCATAAATATTATGGCATGTTTATGCAATTTTGTGTATAATCGTAATAATTCATTTTTTTGCATAAACTTTTCTTCATGTAATGTCGTCATAAAATTACAGATAATTTTTGTAAATGTATGAATACATGAAATATCGTTCATATGACGTTATATTGCGCTCATACTTATTTAGAAAGAAATTTAGTAAATATGACAGCTATTTTACGTAAATAGTTTGTCGCAAAAATTCAACAACTGGTTTACTGATTTTTAATTCCTAAATTTGATCATTTATTTACTAGTATATATTTTTATTCATTGAATGTAGAACATATGTTTCAAATTTGATCCAAATTTGTTTTCAAAATCGTCTGATCCATTCATGATCATCACGAGTGGCTATCGGGGTT
>NW_020438920.1:285858-308400 GCF_000699045.2 Agrilus planipennis | reverse complement strand
ATAAATTCTTCGAGAATTCTATACCATCTTTTATTCGTAGAATTCCGACGCCCATGTGACAATCTAAGGCTATACTGAGAATAAAAGTATATTTTAATTATAAACTTATTTTCTGTTTCTTGAGGGGATGGTCAAGATTAGTAGCGACTTAGAGTAGACAAGGAGGCTAGATGACTAATCCCAAAAATGTTGCGTCTAATTTAGAGTGCCATCAATGAGTGAAAATTAATAACTCGCACTTGATTTCTCTGGTCATCGCGATCAGAAATTTAGATTACATACGTCGAAACTTTTTGTTTTCTTTTTAAGAGAAATACCGTCAATACAAATTCTTTTAATCAACCCAATCTTCCTAATAAATGCAATAAAAAAAGAATAATTTTTATTAACATGGAAAATAATCAATAGAAATTAAGAAAACGAGATAAATATTGGATAGAGAATGTTATGAGATGTACAACATTCAAAATCAAAATGTCTATTTTCTATTATATCAATCAACTCTTTAAGGAATGAAGTCTGGACTACCTGGATTTCTATTATGACAACATCCTAATTTCGTTTCAAAAAACACTTACTGTAGAACATCAAAATACATGTCCAAATCTTCCCTTGGACATGTAGACCATTTTGTTTTGTAGCCCATAAGCAAAATGTTAGGCTTCAGTTTTCCGATTCCACAAGACTTTAATATGGATTGTGCTCCGTCCTTGAAACTTAATCCATCCACGTGGGTATAGAACGCTTTTATCTTGTGCTTTTCCAACCATGAATATGCATTAGCATTTAATACCATCCTTGCTTTTTCTGATATGGGTTCCTGATACAATAATGAACGTGATGATCAAAAACGGAAACACTAATTTCAAAGAAAGCAAATCATTTAATATGATATGAATATTTTCTTCCAGTGAGTAATTTACAAAAAAATATCAGGAACATAGGAACAAATGAGTTCTTCTGGAGTTTGACCGATTTAACAGGTTCACAACCAGCCACTCTGAGTTTTTGTTAACTTACCCTTATAATATTTCCACAAACAAGAAGAGACATGTTCTTGGTGAGCAGGTTGGCAAAGTCAACAAGAGCTGGCCTAGAGCTCGGCATACCTGACAGAACGAGGATTTGGGGCCGATAATTTTTAACATGTTCCTCTACCAAATTTAACGAATAAACGGCTTTCAAAGCTTCTTTATAAGACTGAGCTTGAGTTGTCGATCCCCAATTAACATCTGTCGCAAAATTATAATAATTGTCTTCTTAATTTCAAAATATCGATTTATTATACTTACCAGGTTTTCGGTAACAAACGATCAAGTAAAGGGCCAAAAGTACCGCCATGGTGATGAGTGCGTTCCACCACGATATTAGAAACATAATAAATACGCACATTATTGAACCAAATAAACTTAACCACATATTGTAGTACTAAAAGTGGGCGCATTTTTATTTAATAGGTAGGTTTTTGTTTTAAGAAAAAAGCGTGAAAATTACCTTAAAGGTGGGTCTCCATCCTATAGGTTTAACTAAAGAGGCGTGAAAGGTGGCGAAATTTATTAGAGTGTACGCGGCCAAAAAGAAATTCGATATTAAGGGAGCTATCAAGTTGAGTTCCCCTAAAATGAGAAATAAATTAGTCACTATTTAGGTTATTTATGTATTATGTAAGAATGATGGGGTAGGAGACTGATGTTATCTAATGTGATAGCAAGGAGTATAGTGTTTTAAGGACCGAAAATATAAGGATGGGTGGAAAAAAGCAGAGGTTTTATAAACTATGTCTGACTCCTCAAGGAATAAGAAGGTACATGAAACAGATATAGAATGAGACATCTTGCACCATACAGTGATATATATAAACATCAGGGTAATAACCCTGCCGAAAGCCCCAAGTGCACCGGCAGTGATGATATACACCGCCAGTACACCGTTCGTATGTGCAATTGACCTGTCTACGTACCAGCTGTTGAGCGAAGGTCATGAATAGGTAAATGTGTTTCGACAGTTGACGCTTGCAAAAGGCGGTAAGATAACTAACAATTGTTCTCAATCACTGACGGCTGGTTAACTCGGGTACTTTTTGTGCATACTTTTTATATCCTCTACGTTGTGGTGCTTTCACGAGATGCAGATGTTTCTTTCAAATATCCCGGAATATTAATTAAACATAAATTTTTAATTTTGGGAAGAAACGACAAAAAGGATAGTAAAATATGAGGAAATGTTGGGTTGAGGCTGGAGAAAGAAACTATTGAAAATAGGGAGGAAACGTAGATATTATAGACAGAGGAAGAGGACTTTGTAGAGATTAAAAATCAATCAGAAGTAGATAAGAGAATGTTTAAGGGAAATAATATATATAGGGAAATTGATTAAAAGCAAACGAAGGGAAATAATAAGGTGAAAAGATTTAAGGAAAATGGAGAGAGTCAAGATATGTAGTGTACCAAGGAATTTAGACGGGGGGAGGGAAATAAGCGTTATAGCAAAAGTTAGGGGAGGGAATGAGTGTAGGGGATGTAAATATTATAAAAAAGAAGAGGAAAGGCGGTGTAGAATATGTAAAAGGGATGCAGAATGTCTGAAGGAGGATGTGAGGATAGTATAACTTGAGAAAAATGCTATGAATTGGTGACAAAAAATTTTTAAGGACTAAGGGGTCATTTTTTAGATTAATGTAGATAAGTGCAAAAAATGTAGCAAAAAAACTTTGTTTCAAAAGGGTAACTATTCATCCACGATAACGGTACAACAGGAGAGACAACGACCGCCTTAGACCAAATTCAACATACAAAATTTCACAACTAAGTTTTTGGTTAAATTTTGCCATTTTTCTAATAACCATTTACTTTAACTGTGTTGCTTTTGATAAACGTGCTTTTGAATGTAATAAATTCAGTGTACTACTGAAAGATCAAATTGATGTAAAACAATTTTCCATTCATTATCTTGTTTTCAAAAACATAATGTCACCTACCGTCTATGTTTCTACCATATTGGTCAAATTATTGTGGTGTTAAACTACAAAAGAAATTTTGATTTTTTTATTTTTAATTTAATAATCAATTTCCTCTGTTTTTTGTTTTTGATTTATTAGTATCTAGACATGTTTCGCACAATTGTTGCACCACTGAAGGTTTGAATGTTGCGTATTATTAAATAAATAAATCCATTATCCCATTTGGATTTAGTTTATTACCCCCTCCAATTTTAATTTCACCAACAGGTAGTAAAAGTCTAGTTTTGTTTTAGTAGAGTAATGCACGAAGAAAAGGATTTAAAATATTGCATTATAAAATAATATCTCCAACTGTTTTGTTTACATTTTTTCGCTTTAAAATAATTTACCATGTACTAATCAATTAAGGTCAAAACGTGGGATTATCAGGTGCCCGAATTGTATATAGAACTAATTGACTTTTATCTTTTAAAGTATAATTTAACAATAAAATTTGCTTACACAATCCTGATAATTATTCATTTTGACTTCAAAACCTGTGTGTTCCAAAAACATTTAAAAACCACTTACATGGATATCTTTAATGATTTGCAAAATTATAAAATACCTGTATTAAAAACAGCTGCTAATTAAAATAATTAATCAATTCGAACAACTTCCAGTTGCAGGCACGTTTCAATTGAGCAATTATTTTAACTTTAGTCGCTAATTTCATTAAAATTACACATCGAAACGAGAAACTAAATATCTATTTATTTGTCCAATCAGTTAGTCATTCATTTATTCATTACCTAATTCATTTATTTATTCATTCATTCATTCAGAATTTACCTATTAGAACGAACCCTATAACTATGAAAAAGCATAGTATATATCCGCGTATGGGTTCGTTGTTCTGTCCATACCCTTTTCCAAACCATTCTATGTAAGGGTATAATTTATCGTTGCAAAGAGCTTGAAAAACCTTCGGTGCAGATACCAAAGAAGCCAAAGCTGAAGACAATGTAGCAGCAAAGCAACCTGCATAAATCAATGGACCGATCCATGCAACCAATTCGATTATCTTCAATGAAATTAAAACAGAAAATACGTATAAAATTGAAATTCTTTTATACGGTTAAAGGTGAAAAAAGAAGTGCAATTGTATTGTATTTACTTAATCGTTTATTATTATAATCAACTAACGCCTTTCAAAATTGTTATAATTAATTGGTTGATACCAAAGTCTTTCCAAACCGGTACAACAAAATTCAATATTAACAAACGTATTTCTGAATCGGTGTAACAATATTAAGTACCAACGTCTTTTCAAACCGGTGTAATAAATTTCAGTATCAACTAACGTCTTTCCGAATCGGTATAACAAAGTTAAGTATCAACGTCTTTCCAGACCGGTATAACAAAGTTGAGTACCAACTAACGTCTTTCTAAATCGGTATAACAATGTTAAGTATCAACTAAAGTCTTTCCAAATCGGTACAACAAAATTTGATATCAACAAACGCCTTTCCGAATCGGTGTAACAAAATTAAGTATCAACGTGTTTTCAAACTGGTATAACAAAGTTGAGTACCAACTAACGACTTTTCAAATCGGTATAACGAAACTCAAAACCAACAAACGTTTTTCCGAATTGATGTAACAAAATTAACAATCAACAAACGTCTTTCCAAATCGGTATAACAAAGTTAAATATCAACAAACCTATTTCCGAATCGGTGTAACAAAATTAATTATTAACATCTTTTCAAACCAGTGTAACAAAGTTGAGTACCAATCAACGTCTTTTCAAATCGGTATAGTAAAACTCACTATCAATATACGTCTTTTGGAATCGGTGTAACAAAATTAACTATCAACGAACGTCTTTCCAAATCGGTATAACAAAGTTAAGTATCAACTAAAGTCTTTCCAAATCGGTACAACAAAACTCAATATCAACAAATGTATTTCTGAATCGGTGTAACAAAACTTTTCGCATCGGTGTAAAAAAATTAAGTATTAACGTCTTTCCAAACCAGTGTAACAAAGTTGAGTACCTATCAACGTCTTTTTAAATCGGTATACCAAAACTCACTATCAACCAACGTCTTTTCAAATCGGTGTAACAAAATTAACTATCAACGAACGTCTTTGTGAATCGGTATAACAAAGTTAAGTATCAACCAAAGTCTTTCCAAATCGGTACAACAAAATTCAATATCAACAAACGTATTTCTGAATCGGTGTAACAAAACTTTTCGCATCGGTGTAACAAAATTAAGTATTAACGTCTTTCCAAACTCTTTTCAAATCGGTATAGTAAAACTCGCTATCAATAAACGTCTTTCCGAATCGGTATAACAAAGTTAAGTAACAACCAACGTCTTTTTAAATCGATATAACCAAATGCAATATTAACAAACGTCTTTTAAAATCGGTTTAACAAAAATTGGTATCAACCAACGTCTTTACAAACCGGTATAACAAAATTCAATATCAACAAACGTCTTTTCGAATCGGTATAACAAAGTTAAGTATCAACCAACGTCTTTCATAAGTAAGTATCTGCTAACGACTTTCCAAATCGGTATAATATAAATTTAATATCAACAAACGTCATTCCGAATCGGTATAACAAAATTAAGTAACAACAAACGTGTTTCTAAATTCCAATAAAATTAAGTGCTAAAAAACGTAAGTTATGTAAAATTAATATTCAGGGAAGCTAGTTTAATATTTACGATAAATAACGTTACAAACATTAGAAAAAAAAAACAAATCTCACCTGAGCATTATTATGTAAACCATAAAGACATTCTCCTGGGAGACAATCCCTAAAAGTCCCATTAAAATAATCCGTAACGCTACCTGTAGCGTCCCTTACAACAACGGCACCGGCTAAAACGGCGATTAACATATACACTACAGTTGTAATTAATATTGCTAAAAGAGTTCCCTTAGGAATAGCCTTCTGGGGGTCCTAAAAATAAAAAACATACATATCATGCATTCCCATGGTGCAACTGGTATTTTATTTATTTACTCGGAGATCCCCGGATATGTTTGCACCAGCCAAAATACCCGTAGCAGATGGAAAGAATATGGCAAACACCTTGAAAAAATTGTACTTTTCACCATTTCCTTCTTCGGTATATGCAGAGAAAAAGTTTTCATTTATTAGAGACACTGAAATATTTATTTTTAAACATTTAATTTTGTTGGTGTTGTACAAAATAACTTACGATTATATCCAATAAAACCTTTAGCTCTTGCTTCGTCACTTGTGGGGCCAATTATACTACCGATTATGAAATCGAATATGGCGACTACCAAAATTACCAAAAGGGCTATCTGGGCCTAAAATTAACTACGTTTGCCATTAAAACTGCATGAAAACGAAATGAACATTTTAATAAATAGTATTTACAAAAACAAATACCAATCAGTTTTTTAACATGCAAAATAATTTTTTGAATCCTTTTGACCGTAAGCAGCTTTTTGGTATTTTAAGTTAGATTAGGTTGAAATAGCTTCTGTTAATACTATTTAGATTTACAGTGGGCCAGAAAAACTTCATTAAAACATGAAAATTAATTCAACTACACCCAATTTTAACATACCCATAATTTCTATAGAAATAAAATACCAAACTTTTTTAAATAATAAAATCGATAATTATGTAGCTTTTTGTTAGTTTGAGTTAGATTAAGTGAAAATAGGTTGGGTTAGGTTAGGTTATATTTATTTTGAGTACAGTGTAGGATCACAGCCAAGGCAGGAATAGAACCTAGTTTATTTCAAAAGCCGACAAAGTTTTCTCTTTTGGTGCAAAGTTAAGTTCTAATGGGCGGGGTTTTTGTGTTTCGTTTGATTTTACAGATGATAACCCTATTATTTAACCCAAAACCTATAATTAAGTACATTTGCTATGAAAGCAGCAATAAAATTAATTAAATTATCCAATAACAATGTTTTGGTTTAGATTATGAATAAGTGTTTTGTTAAGGTTCCGTACGTCCGAATGAAAAACGGAAACCTTAAATAGGGTTGTTCGGAAAGTCATTTCGTTTTTTTTTGTGGAAATGAAAGACAGTTTTCGTATAATAAACAAATACTTTATTAAATTATATATTGACCGTTCTGGTCCAACACCTTTTGCCATCTTTCTGGTAGTAGCATAATTCTACGCTCATAAAATTTTTGGTCTTTGCTGGCAAAAAACTGATCGAGGAGGTTTTTGACCTCCTCATTTGAGGTGAAGGTTTTACCGTCTAAAAAATTTTGGAGTGACCGGAAGAAATAATAATCCGATGGTGCCAGGTCTGGAGAATATGGTGGGTGTAGCATTGTATCCCATTCAAGCTGTAAAAGCTTTTGGCGAGTGACCAAACTTGTGTGAGGTCTCGCGTTGTCTTGGTGAAACACTACACCTTTCCTGTTGATTAGTTCTGAACTTTTCTGTTGAAGTGCATCATTCAGTTTGTCAAGCTGATGACAGTAGACTTCCGAATTAATCGTTGTGTTATCCGGTAAAAGCTCAAAAAAAACGATTCCTTTAAAATCCCACCAAACAGACAGCATCACCTTTTTTTGGTGAATATCGGCTTTGGAAATGGTTTGAGCCGGTTCATCTTTTTTGCTCCATGACCTCTTGCGTTTGACGTTGTTGTATACAACCCATTTTTCGTCCCCAGTGATGATGCGCTTCAAAAACGGATCATTTTCGTGACGTTTGAGAAGCGAATCGCAGACGTCATTGCGGCGACACAGATTTCTCTCTGTGAGAACATGGGGAACCCATACATCGAGTTTCGAGGATAATCCCAGGCCTTTCAAGTGGTCATAAACTGTTGAATTTGATAAATTTAACCTCAATCCGATCTCACGTGTTGTTATTCGCCGGTTCACATCAACTAATGCCTTTATCGCGTCTTTATCAGCTTCAACCGGCCTTCCCGAACGTGGTGCATCTTCAACATCAAAGTTGCCGGATCGAAATTTAGCGAACCAGTTCTGGCACTGGCGTACTGTCAACACACCTTCTCCATACACATCAGTCAATTTCTTTCTGGCTTGAACAACATTTTTACCCTTTCTGTAGTGAAACAGTAAGATATGTCGAAAATGCTGCTTATCGCTCTCCATATTTAAAAGGGCACCAACCAAAAACTACTGCGTATAATTAATTGGAATTTTTCACACACAAGCCTTGTTATATGAACTCTCAAAGCATATAAAAATTATACGGCTTAAATGTGAAGTTGGGTGCAAAAGAATACAATTAAATCCTCTGTTGGGAAAAAACGAAATGACTTTCCGAACAACCCGACATAATTACTCGTATGTCTGTCTGTCCATCTGTCACAGTCAATTTGCTCCGATTCTACTGGACATATTAATCGAAATTTGTTACACATATATTCTGGGACCCAAACACGGACGCTTGACGTAAATAAATTAACTTTAAACATGGGGGTCATTTTTGGGGGGCCAATAGAAAATTAAAAACAAAAGTTTTGCAAACTGTACCGTGTGACATATCAAATGAAAGGGCTTGCTGTAAGGGTCTTAAATATATTTGTTTTGATAATTTTAAAATACATAGTTTTAAAGTTATTTAAGAAAATAGATGAAAAGGGAGAACACGTTTTTTTCCTAACTACAATGTTAAGCTGGTTCTCGAGATAAATTATTGGTACTGTTAATAGTACTCGTTCAAAATGAACTCGGTCTTAGTCCACGCATTCAAGAATATACAAGACAGAATTTAACAATAGACAATGTAGTTAATGTTAATGTTTAGTTACCATAAATAAATATGGATTACATTAAAAAAAAATATGGTAACATATTCAACGTATGGAACCCTCTCCATGCGAGGACAACTATTTTTGCGAATATTTTTACGTCTTAGGTAACTATAATTCATTGAATTTACTATTAATTTTTTTATTTGCATTTCTACAAAATTAATCAGTGGCTTTAAGTAAAACAAAAATCTAATGAAGCAAACATTGTTATGAGAAACTGACCAGCTCGCAACTTACAATAAAACTGTCAGTAAATATTCCTGTAAAATGAGGAATGGTATGCAAACATAAAGAGGTGAATATCTGCGTAAATACATCTCTATTTGTGCAACCCACAATCAATTTCATTTAATTTGCAAACAAAAACTCGTAATTACCGCTCACTGAGAATTAAAATTTTTGTATAATGATTCAAACGCTAGTTAAATTCATAACATGTAAATGTTTAAAAAACATACTGTACCTAAGTGTATGAAATGAATTAGGGAGAAATAAACAATTTTATACACTTATCTTATGAATAACATAATGTAGCAATCAGAGACAAAACACTTTTCAATTGTTATAATGTTTTACAATGTTGCAAAAACGTCTCAGAATTGGGTACTTAGTGTCAATTTGTATAAGACATACGTATGTATACGTTATAACTATTTTTTAACAAATTTGATAAAAATAATTTTAGTTGTAGTTATGAAAAATGTCGCATATCTTTAAGCTTTTTTTTCTGCTGTAGTTACAGTTTTGTTATTTTCCAAATTAAACAGAAATTATTTTATTTTGGTAGGGAAATGTTTTCGACAAGTTGTCAGCACCACCATCTTTTTTTTGTGTGTATTTGTATTATTCCCGATTCGCCTTGATGTCCTAAATACGTGTTAAAATTATAAAAGATGACTTAAATTTAATTTTTTTTATCCCTCGGGAACAGTTTATTTTTCTTTTAGAATAAAAGATACCCTATATTGTTTTCTGTCCCCGGAAAATATGTGTGTACAAAGTTTCATGGTAGGTTTTAAAGATCATGGACGATCACTCAAAACTATTTTTTCTATCCGTCGGGAACAGTATTTTTTTGGATAAAAGGTATACTTCATTTACTTTCTGTAGCGATGTGACCTTCAGTTTGACCGGCGCAAAATAGAAAAGAACAACACTAGGCCAGAAAAGAAAGGAGACAACTCTCTGCCAAACTCTTCAGCTGTGAGGAGCGTATAATCCGTACAGTACTGCACGGAAAATTGACCATTTTATCCACTATAATTGCATTGCTCCAATGTGCTGTTATTGGTACCATTTACTACTGAAAATATCAACGAGATGTTTATTTATATTTGAAGACATATTAAAGGCTTTAACGCTTGTTTTCGTCTCACACTACTATTCATGATTGAACAAAACTTTTGGCAGGTACTCTATGAAAAAGTATGTTTAATGAACAAGAGTCGAGAGCATAATGAGCTTTTCTGTCCCTACCTACGATTTTGCCATCCAAGACATTGGAAGGGGCACATCGCTAAAGAAAGTAAATGAAGTCCTTTTCTGTACCCCTGAAATGTGTGTATAAAATTTCATGATAATCGGACATGTAGTTAAGGTGTAAAATGTTACCAAATACATTAACATTTATAATATTATGAGGTTAGGATATCACACTAAATATTGTAATAAACTGACTATTCTTTGGTCTATATACTTTGGCAATTTATTGAGTTATACACATTGATACAAAGGTGATCGAGCTACTTACCTTAGCTTCCCATTCCATTCCCACTATGACAATTAATGTAAGTACGACTATGGTAATCAAACCATTTATTCTGATATCTTGGACCCCTCCATCAACTATTTGCAGATCGAATTTCCTCAATAAGCTTCCCAGCGTTTCGCAAAAACCTACCACATTCATGGCAGCAGCTACTGCATTTGCCAGTGAGAATACTAAACCTATCGAACCACCGAAACCGGGGCCTAGACTTCTTGAAATCATATAATAGGTGCCACCTGAAAAAAAAAATTTTTTGGGTGTTTCATTCTCACCAGTCAGTAATGCTGGTGGGCGGGTAGTCTCACCGAACTACTCTGGAAGGTAAGACGGAAGACCCTCTTCAGTCTCCTTTCAGGAATCGTGGGAATGTGTGAGTGGTTGTGCGGGTGAGAAAGATGAGATGGACGAAATGAAGACAGAAAAGAATGAAAGATTATCTGTGGATTATTATTGCCTCAGCATCTGCCTAAGTGATCCAAGTAAACCACAGCAAAACTTGGACCAAGCCAGAAGGACCCGGAATCGAACCGGCGTCCTCCCGAATGCTAAGCAATGGTCTAAACCTGTAGGTCATGCCGCTCGATAAAAAAAAGACATGAAAGACAACCAGAGCTACAAATACAGATATTATTCTTTTGCCCAATAAAAAGTACTGTTACGGAATTATTTTATTTTATAATTCTGGCCTCCATCGAATTTTCTTGAAAAACGAAAATCGAAGAAAAGAAAATCATGATTGATCATGCAAGGGGAGGGGGTCAAATCATAGATAAAATAGAAAAGGTTATAAGGTTTATGTGCAACCCTTGAGAAAAATAAAACTTTTGTAAAGAGATTTAATAAGAGCAATCTAGCTACAATACGTTTGATTGTTGTTCATGGATTCTTTTGTCATTCTTGCACCAGTTTGAATCAATTCCACAAACTCTAATAACTCGGAAACTTTCTTAGAAACTAATGGTATCCACTAACACTAATATTGGGTAATATTATAAACTATTGTAAAGTACAGAACAGTAAAACTACATGACTACTTTCATTAATCAAAAAAGATACTGAAATAACGATTCTATAAGCAATATATCAACTTATGTGGTCATTTTGCGAATAATATCGTCAAGTTTTTATATGTCATTTAAAGTTGTTTTTCGTTTCTTTACAAACGTACAAAGCAAACATGCATTAAAGGAACATAAATCCCCTTGACCCAGTACGCTTTACATTTTCATTGCCGGAACAAGAAGAGAGCAGTTTTTATATTTACGATGTTTGCTCATTCCGAGGAAATAATGCCGGTTATAGCTCGCGCATGTAGACATGCTGACGCCTCTTCAATGAAAATCAATATTTTGTTGTGAATTATTAGATAAGAAGTTTTGCTAGAAATTTCTCACTTTAGTAAATGTTCAATTCAATTAAATTATAATGAAGCAAATGCACAAGTGCCTTAAACAGTTCAGATCGTCAACATTTTTAAAGAAAATTTGGAATAAGTTCTTTTGAAAAACACGTTTTCAATTTTTTCGCAATATTTTTTAAATCATTAGGTGAGATCGCAGCATTACATCGAAGAAAAAGTTAGAATTGTAGTTTAAATTTATCTGATTTTGTATCTATAATAGTTTTTATTTGCCGAAAGTGATGCAGTGTTCACCATCATCGTAGGGTCGTCAGTCCTGATATCGACCGATACGCACCTTAAGTTCTTCTTATCCTGAGCTAATATTCGCATTTCTCTAAAACGAGAACATCCTTAACTATCTGTGAACAGTAATCTAATCTAGATCTGCTTCTACTTCTCTTAACTCTCCTTTCTACACCTCTTAACTCCTATTTCTAGTCCCTGTATGTCTTTAACTTACCTTTCAAGCCTGAGGTGTCTTTCCTTACTTTTTCTTCCCTTGCATACTAATATTTTTGTATTATTTTTATTTATTTGCATACTGTTTTCTCAATACCGCTACAAATTGTAGTACAAATAAACATATGAATGAAAGGCAAAAGTATAATCTCACTTTAATGTTTTACAAAAACGCTAAATTGATTGACATTGACACGATAATTCAGCGATTAGTCATCTGAGACATTATGGAGGAAGTAATTGGAAGAGAAAAGAATCGAAAACCCAAGGACAGTTATTCTTTATTATACAGAAGTTTGTTGGAGGGGTACAGGTATTTTTACTAACTTATTTTTTATTATCCTTCGATCAATAATACATAGGAATGTTTAAAAAAAAAATAAATAAAGTGTAGTAATGGGGGAGAGGGAAGGATTTAATTAACTGTGTTTAGCTGGTTAATCTTTTTTCTAATTTCGTCGATAAGTTTCACGTATTCCAATATGTGTTATTGATTATGTAAAAGTCGCGGTAGTCGCAATCAGGAATTTTACATTACTTCATTATTATTGTATGCAGCTATGCTAAAAATAACGGACTTGTTGAATATGTTTCTAGATATCTATACGATATAGTATTGGTGTGTTGTTTTTTCTTCCAAGTAGTCCCTTTTGTCAAAATAGATAAATGAATGGGAAGGTAGGTCTTTTGCGTGACAGGCAAAAATTCTACCGAAAACAAAAACTTTCAGATGTTTTATTCCGAGAGCGATTTCTCTGGACTACGACGTAGAAGTAAGGCGGAACACCCTCTTCAACTTCCTTTCAGGAATCGCGGGACTGGGTAGGTGGTGGTTAGCGTGATGAGACGGACGAAATAAAGACAGAAAAGTGAAAGATTATTTCTGAAATATTATCATTCTCCCAGTATTTGCCTAGATTATCAAAGGAAACCACAGAAAAACTTCCATCAGGGTAGACTAACCCTGAATCGAACCGGTTTCCCCTCGAATGGTAAGTAATGGCATAGTAAACATTCCAGATAAAAGAGTCATATTGATAAAGAAACCAGGGTAACAATAGCATCAAAGAGCCATATATAATATTATTTCTTATCGTCATAGGTTCATTATTCCGAAGATTGGTTGGACATGCGCCTTCCTATCTAAAGCCAATTTTCACATTATCTGAAAATCAGTACTTCCACATCCTTAACTATCTTCTGCCCCCTCTTTGTTTCTGCTTTTGCTTCTAATATGGCTCCAACTAGCCTTTCTTTTCTGAAAAGGCATCCTATCAATTTACATTGCCATGACAGCCATTGTTCTTCTACACTTTCTAATACCTCCTTAATTTTAATCTTCTATCCACGGTATTTTCATAATTCTCCTGTAAAAACATAACTTCCGCAAAGAGCCACGGTTGCTGATCACTGGCCCAGACCTTTAAACCTCTAAACCATGCAACTGAGTGCATTTTAGCGTGGATTCGCCGATATATGTAGAGTTCTCCATGCCTCTACACAAGTCTTGATCAATGATTTTACTCAAAAAAAAAATCCCTGTACTTTTAGTCATGCGGGCAGATGCACAATAAACCTTTTCGAGGTATCGGAATGTGAAATGAATCACAACCGTAAATGTATGTGTGGCATATGTCGCAGACAAATAGTCATTTGTTTTTTTCAAATTGAATCCATTCTCATATTTTACCTTTTCGAGTCTACTTGTACATTGCCGCCACCATGTATTTGCCTAGACGAATAATTTGAAATAAAGGTTGAGTAATTTACCTGGTTCATAGGTATTTGCCTAGGTAAATGTTATTTGACTAAAATAGCCATTTATTTGCGACATACGAGATCTGTTCAAAAAGTATCGCGAATTTTGAATTTCCGCGAGTTACGTAAATTCGACTTTCGATTTTTTTGTGGCGTTATGTTGGTACTCATGTCTCTCTCTTATATCGACAAGTTTGACCATATTGAATGTTCAGTTAATTTTTGGCAGCTGTTTTGTTTGCACGAGTTTTGGCTCTTCTTCGATTTTTGCTTATTCCAAAAAATGGATTAAAGAATCTGTATCAAAGTTTGTGTGAAAAACTAAATTAAGTGCAAGGACGCATTTCGAATGTTGACTGTGGTATATGGTGAAGCTAATTTGGACCGAAGCAACGTTAATCGGTGGCACCAAATGTTCTCGGAGGGCCGAAAAGATGTGAACGATGAAAACATTGATAAAGTGAAGAAAATATTACTGGCCAATCGTCGAATTACTGTTAGAAAAGTTGCTGAGGACCTTAACATATTGACTCGTTCCTGTCATTTGATTTTTACCAATAATTTGAGCATGAGACGGGTCGCCACGAAATTCGTATCAAAGTTGCTCATTTTCGACCAAGAACGGCATCGCATGAACATTGCTAAGGGGCTGTTGGACTTGTCCGCGATGACCCAAATTTGTTCCAAAGGGTCATAACTGGTGACGAATCATGGGTTTATGGTTATGATATACAATCATCATCATCCCAATCGAAGCTGCACGAGCCAAGACCGGAAAAAGCGCGCCAAGTTAGGTCGAATGTGAAACTTTTGCTTAGTTTTCCTCGACTGCAAGGACGTGGTGCATATGAGTTCTTGCTACAGGGTAGAACGGTTAAAAAGGAATATTACCTGCAAGTTATGCACAATTTGCGCGAAGCAATCCGCCAGAAACGGCCGGATTTGTGGAGGAACAAAAATTGCCTTTTTCACCATGATAACGCCCCTGCTTACACATCGTTGCTTATGCGCAAATTTTTGGCCAAAAACAATACACTAATAATACCACTGCCACCGTATTACCCAGACCTGGCCCCCGTAACTTATTCTTGTTCCCGAAACTGTAGCGGCCCATGAAAGAACGACGCTACTCTACGATTGAGGAGATAAAGACGGCGTCAAAGGAAGAGCTGAACAAGATCACAAAGAATAATTTTTTGAAGTGCTTCGAGGATTGGAAAAAACGTTGGTACAAGTGTATAATATCTGGTGGGGATTGCTTTCAAAGGGACAAAATAGATATTCATGAACAAATAAATAATTTTTGGTAAACAAACACAAAATTCGCGATACTTTTTGAACAGACCCCGTTTACATCATACTCGGAAAACTCGTCTCCAGCAACTAGAACTGTTTCGTGCAAAAATACATGTATTCTGCGGGTTTTAGTCACGAACACCTGAGCCGTTTAACCAGTCGCTCCGAACTCTATTTTAAAAAGCCTAGATCTTTACTATGATACCTACATGCAACCTATGAATATACTACGTCCAAGATAGTATTAAGTATAGAGATGTTACACAGAAATAATTACGTACCTCCTTTTATAATTCCGTTTGTGCTTATTGCTGACATAGATAATGCAGTGACGGTTGTTACCACGGATGTGATGAAGATAAGAAGTAAACCTTCGCCTGGAAAGTAGAATGTACAAATTTTTGTACGAATACTACATGTTATTAACCATGAACATACCAATGCCTGATTGTGAAACGACCCATGAGAGTCGCAGAAATAGCATAACACCCCATATGCTTAGAATACATCGTATTAACACTCCCTTTATCCACCCAAACTTTAATTGTCCGTCAGTATCAATGAATTTCTCATCTACTCCTCCACCCTGACCTTGAAGCTTAAAAGAATGTAAAATAACATGAATATTTCTAAACAATTGTAGATACCTAAACGTTTCTCTAATATAATGTACAAAAAAATTTAAATTAATGTTTCCGTTAATGGATCGCCTTTGTATTTTTTCTTTTATTCCAAAACAAAATGAAATGCAAATAATATACTTCGTTTAGTTTCTGTAGCAATGTGACCTTCATTTTGACCGGCGCAAAGTAGAAAAGAACAGCACTAGGCCAGAAAAGAAAGGAGACAATCCTCGGTCAAACTCTTCAGCTGTGAGGAGCGTATAATCCATACAGTACTGCACGGAAAAATTGAGCATTTTATCCATTACAATTGCATTACTCAAATGTGCTGTTATTGGTACCATTTACTACTGAAAATATCAACGAGATGTTTATTTATATTTGAAGACATATTAAAGGCTTTAACGCTTGTTTTCGTCTCACACTACTATTCATGATTGAACAAAACTTTTGGCAGGTACTGTATGAAAAAGTATGTTTAATGAACAAGAATCGAGAGTATAATGAGCTTTTTTCTCTCTACCTACGATTTTACCAGCGCACATCCAAGACATTCGAAGGGGCACATCGCTAGAGAAAGTAAATCAAATATAACATTCTGTTAACTAGATGAAAGAAGAACTAGTCACTATTGGGATCCGTCAAATGGGCATACACCATCTGGTGGCAAAATTTATAACTCGAATGAGGGAAAAATTTACATAGGAACTATGCACGCAAATTGTAAAATTGTTTATTAAAATAATAAAACACGTTAAAAAAGTAAAAATTTTTTTGATGATGGAGTCGACGAAGTTTTCTTCTAAAGTTAAATCAAATAAAAAGTTAATATGTTCAGTGAAAAGCTGCAATAGCACTTCAGACATAGATCTTCACTCTTCACCTACATTAACTACTTTCCAATAAAAACTAACCGTTTTATATATGTAAAAAATATATTCGGAAAATTAGAGAAAAAAGTAAACTAATAGAAGCTTGGATGAAAGCAGTAGGTATCAAAGAAGTGAATTCCGGAATAAAAATTTGTTCACGTCATTTTAATGCACATGATTATATTTCAGCAAGTATTTACCATCAGCCATAACCTTAATATTTAAAACTAGAATCATACTAAAATTATAAAGTGAGAAATTATTTATTCCTGTGTAATTGATTTAACACAATTCTAATGATACGATATAAGTATTTTGAGGTTAAGAACCTACCTGCTGCAATACAACAAAGTTGCAATAATGTGTTTGCAACGTTCTCTTAAATCGGCTTTGCACGTGCAAGTCATTGATATGATATTGCTTAAATCACCCAGAATCACCTCACCAATTATATAACGTGAATCACTTTTTAAATCCGAAGTTTGTAAAAAGTAGGCAGTAAACTTGACGGAATTTGAAGGCTAGCTTCCGGATTTGTTATTTCCGAATTTTATAATGTGATTGGCATTAAAAACACGCTCACCTTCAACGAAATTTCCTTTCCGAGGCTTTGTGTCAGCCCAATCACATATTGTGTCAATACTTATCATTTTATCGTAATTTAAAAACTTGGAAAGTGCACGGTACACTATAGGAACTACGATAAATTTTCCCTCATCGGCGCCATGTTTTTAGGCTCCTCCCATTTGACGGATCCCAATAGCCTAATATTTTAACAATCCGAAAATGTCAGGAAAAATACTACGTTATAAATCCCTAAAACACATTGTGGTTTTGATAGTGATGATTATTAAGAAAAGTGAATGTAAACAGACTTCTTTCAGTTTTCATCAGTACAAGCAAAATAGTTGTTATGCATTACCTACTTGCTGACCAGTAAAAATTTTATGTAATTCTTAAATTTAGTTAGAGAAATTGAAAAATTAACCAGTTTTATTTTCTGAGCATTTAAAATCCATTTAATGGAAACTTAAGTTGTAGAGGTAATCCATACATCAAAAAAACTATAAAGCATTAAAAATGCAATACGAGAAGGAGCTAACATTTTCTTATATACCTATCAACTGAAGAAACGAAAATGAGATATCCAGGTGCTTAATTTCTAAATTGAAACATTTTGTCCTTTGAATTTGAAATAATCTCTAAGGGTTATTAAAAAAAAACTTGAAGTACCTATCTGATCGTAAAATTTAGCGGTCTTTCCGAATCCAAGGTCAAAAATAAGAGATTTTATTCAATAAAGTTAATTTGATCTTTAAGTGACCTTGAATGTCATGATCTCTTGATCAGGGTCAAACTTAAGTCACTATCCGTCGTTCTCCAACGAATGCAACAACCTTGCACAAGCTGACGATATATTCAAGTGGGATACCCACTCTATCTACTATTTTCATTTGAAGCTTCTTACTTCGATTCATGAATAATAATTACTGTATGAAATTAGTTCTTAAGAGATTTTTTCTGTCATTGAAACGATTAAAAAGCGATTCTAAATCGTCTGTTGTTTTAAATACAATATCTACGATATACGATATACGTATACATAAATTAATTAATGCATTGAGTGGCGATTTTTTTTAGTATCCTACCTTCACAGTAAGTGTGGCATTATGTAACTCGTCCAACGTAGGCCGCTTAGCAGCTTGATAAGACATTATATTCCGGTAGTTATCCAATCTAGGAAGGGCTTCCCTCGTCATGTGTCTGCGAATAATAATCGTATAGAATCTTTTTTATTGTAAAGCGTTGTGACGCTCATTTATTTAGTACTTATGTTTAATACGACGTAAATTCAAGAGCTGATTCTAAAAATAAGGGTTGACCATACATATTAATCTACTGATTACGCATCTAAATTGCCTCTATGGAAGATTAATTCAGGTATAAGTGATCCCAGAAAATCACAGAAAAACTTGAACCGAGACAGTCGGACCCGGAATCGAACCGGTGTGCTCTCAAAATCGTGGTGGTTGGGGTGAAAACGATGACATAGGAAATAAGAAAGATTATCTGTGGCCTAGCATTTTCCTATGTGATCATAGAAGCCAAAAAAAAACTTGGACCAGGGCAGACGATCCCAAATGCTGAGCTGAGGTCTAAACTTCTAGGTCATACTGATGGGTGTAATGGTGACTTCGCTCAAAAACGGCTTGAGACTATATCTCTGTAGTTTTTCTTATATACGAGGACGGGGTGAAAAGTCTGATCTAGAGATAACGTCAGTGTGATTTCTGCTGATATTCTATAAAAGTATCTCTGATTGTATTGCAATCCAACCTTCAGGTTGATTACTTTGTTAGTATACATTTGATAGCCTATTAAAGAAGATGGTTCGGTTGCTTACGCAAAAATAGAGAAATCAGAGAACCTCCACCATCAAATACTTCTATTTGAAAAACCTAACACCCCTTCAAATCAAAGAAGAACTGGATTCAACATTGAAAGACTCTTCTCGATTATATTCAGCGGTTAAACAGTGGATTTCGGAGTTTAACAAAGGGTGTATTGTGGTGGAAGACAGAAGATTGAATGAAAGTGGTATATCTGACACTACGGGGATGTCAATTAAATGTGTACGCAATATTTTAGACCAATAGTTTTGTGGTAGGTACGTGCCACGTTTGTTAACGCACAATCAAAAAACTTTTTCGACTGCTTCTACAAGAGAATTCTCAGGGAAGTTTATGATTAACAATGGATGAAACATGGGTTCACCATTAGACTCTTGAAAGTAAACAACAGTCATACTAATGGATTGGAACGGGTGAACCAACCCCTCTTCCCAAAAAAAGCCGAAACGGAAAAGATATTATTATCAAAACGATTAAATCATCAAGGATCAATACTAAGCAGAGTTATTGCAACATTTGAAGAATAAAGATCAAATGAAGACATCATTTGGCGATGAAGAAATCTTCACCATGATAATGCACCCGCTTATACGTCGGTTGTTGCGATGGTTAAATTTGCTCCACCACATTCACCAGACTTAGTCCCAGCTACTATCATTTGTTTTCTGACCTCAAAGAATGTCTAGGAAGTTAAAAATTTAGGCATCACAAGGAAGTCATCAATGCTATAAATGCGTATTTTGAAGAGTTCACAAATCGCACTATTTAGGCATCACAAGGAAGTCATCAATGCTATAAATACGTATTTTGAAGAGCTTCACAAATCACACTATCAAAGTGGTATTACTACATTAGGGCATCGATATGAAAAATGTATTAGTCTTCATGGAGATTATTTATTGCTTTTCTTTATCAGGCCGATAATTTTTCACTTCGCCCTCATATGAATTCAATTTTAGAAAAGCAAAAAGCCGTTATTCGTGACTTTTCGCATTTTTTTTTTGTTTGTTATAACTAAATATTCAGTTTCAAATTTTAGATTAGTTTCTTGCAAACATAGCACTTTTGCAATCTGGATGCAGATATTTTTTGATTTGAGAGTAATTAAATCTAACTCTCCTGCACTATACCTGTACAATACAATCCCGTACTTCATCACGATTTGCTTTTGGACATATTCAATTGTTTCTTTGCTGAAAGGTAAAACTCAGTAAAACTTACCTAAAACTTTTCGCATAAGTAGCTTCAGATTTTGAATTGAGTTTGGCAATTTCCATTGGGTCATCGTCAGAGTCTTCGTCACTTCCTACATGGATTACCGCATTACCATCTTTCGTAGGACTTGTGATACTTAATACTTTTTTAACTTGAAACCTGGTATTCTTTTTCACCGGGCTTAGCGGTTCCATTTCAACGCCTTCTTTCAGTTTATTGACGGCCAGTTTTTTTGTTTTCGGCATTTTTAGATGTTATTATTTGCATCTAAAGTGCAGAAAAGGATGATATTTTTGCCGTAAAATAAATGCTATGATATTAAAAAAATGCTCTTGATTATTTCATAATGTTATTTTGCATTTAAATGCATTTTTCAGAAAGACATTTTGAATTTTATTTAAAATGTTTCTCCAGGTGTATTTTCGGTTTGCAAAATGTAAAATACTTTCTTGCCGTTAAAAGTTTTAGTACACGTATTAACACCTATCATCATCATCATCATCATCATAAGGTAGTCAGTCCTAAGACTGGTTGGACATGTACCTCCACTCTTTCCTATCCTGAGCTAAACTTCGCATTTCCCTAAAACCAGAACAGCCCACATCCTTAACTATTTGCGAACAGTAATCTAATCTAGGTCTACCTCTACCCCTCCTAACTCCTGTTTCTGCCTCTAATATGTCTCTGACTAGACCTTCATGCCTGAGAAGGTGTCCTACCAACCTATCTCGCCTATTTTTTATTGACTTCCATAGAGTCCTCTGTTCTCCTATTCTTTCCAATACCTCTTCATTTCTAACCTTTTCTACCCACGATATCCTCATCATCCGCCTATAACACCACATTTCGAACGCTTCTAACCTTTTCTTTTCCGCCGCTCCCACTGTCCATGTTTCGCACCCGTACAACGCCGTGCTCCAAACATACACCTTTAACAACCTTTTTCGAATTTCTAAATTAACCGTTCGCGAGCATAGAAGTGACTTCTTTTTATTAAAGGCGACACGACCCTGCGCTATCCTCTGCTTTATATCCCTACTACTCCTTCCATCCTCACTTATCTGACTTCCTAGGTATCTAAAATCAGCCACTTCTTCTAATTTTTCGTCTCCTATCTTTATATTCGCTCTTTCCCTACTTTTTCTTCCCTTGCATACCAGTATTTTAGTTTTACTTTTATTTATTTTCATACAGTACTGATCTGTCAGTACCGCTTCCATTTTATTTAAAGCTATCTCTAGGTCCTCCTTGCTAGATGCTAATACTGCTATATCATCTGCAAATCTAAGCATACTAATCTTTTGCCCTTGCACATCTATCCCTACAGTTGTACTGTCTTTAATGATGTTGATGGCGTCTTCGATGTATAGATTAAAAAGTAGCGGTGACAGTGTGCATCCCTGACTCCCTTCCTAATATTTACTTCTCTACGTTGCATCCTTAGCTTTAACTAAGTATCACTCTTCTATCTTTGTAACTCATCCCTACATTTTTAAGTATATTTAACATTTATCTATTGTTACCCGTAAAGCTAGAATGGCCTCCCGCGTTCCTCTATTTCTTCTAAATCCCCTAATAGTTCTTCCGCCCTTTTTTCCACCTATCATACCCAATATAAAATGAGTTTCTTGCATTGACCACCGAAGGTATTAGAAACTTAGAGACAAAGAGACATTCCATGCATGCCTTCTAATACTAACTGATGAGCGCAAATTCTGAACTTTGAAATGGATAATCCAAAATATTATATAGTAGATTCGATATTGTTTTCCGAGCTGTTTTCCAAACGACCCAGCTTCTATATTGAAGATGCTTTCAGCAAGGAACGTTGAAACATTTGGAATTGCATGGACCATTGCCAAAAGATCCCGGAAAACAATATCGATAAGGTGTACGCCGGCCGTGAAAGCTTGAAAACTAGAAGACATTGTGCTAAGGGGTCATCCATAGATTACGTCAAACGTTAAGGGGGCTTCTTTCTATTGCA
>NW_020438920.1:273636-285139 GCF_000699045.2 Agrilus planipennis | reverse complement strand
GGGGGGGGGGGGGCAGCAGGTTAGGAAGTCAACAAAATGTGATGTCACATGTCAATGTCTAAAATATTAAAGCGCGAAATTTATATGTAAACAAAAATATTTCTAACTCGATCTATATTTAGAAGGTTTATGTCATTTAAGTCGTTTTTTTGTCAGTTATCTAAAATACATATTTGACTTTTTGTTGATCTCATTAAAGATTATCTATTTATAATGAAAACAAACAAACTGCTGTTTTAATTTAATTATTTCTAAATTTAAAATGAAAAAAAAAATAAATAACAAATCACTTGAGGGGGGGGTTCACAAATGTAACAAGGACGGGGGTTGAAAAATTATAAAATTTGTGTGACATAATTGATGGTTGGCTCCTAATAAGTACAATCAAAAAACTATTTCGAAAACTGTAGTTATTAGATAACTTTAAAGCTAAAGAAAGTATGGATTCCACTTTGTTACCTTGTTCCAATGTGTAAAAAATCAGAATCAAAGCAGGGTTGAAAATATTTTTTTGATATAAAAGGATTGATGCTGTTTTTACATCAATAAAAATTTTGGCAGTGATCTTTTACGCTAAAGGAATTATTTAGACAGCAGTGTAAAACTTTTTTTAAATTAAAACGGGTTCCAAAGGGAAATAGGGAACATGTAAAGAAGTTGCTTGTTTTTGAACCGAGAAAACTGTAATATAAAGATATAAAAAGTACTAAACTACGAAAAAATCATTTATTTAAAAAATATATGTTTTGAAAATAGGTATGTATTTTGCATTTAGTATTTAAAAAACGTATAAAAGAGAAAACTATTTTGTATTTTACATTTGAAACAGCAAATCAAAAAGTATGTATGTACATTTTTGCATTTTTTACGTTAATACTCTTAACAAACTATTTTGCACATTTCTAGGTATAGGTAATGTCGTAAATCATGATATACCATTTTTAAAGACAAGAACCTTAGGTGCAATTTTAATAACCCATTTTTAATATGAATTCAATTTTAGAAAAGCAAAAAGCCGTTATTCGTGACTTTTCGCATTTTTTTTTTGTTTGTTATAACTAAATATTCAGTTTCAAATTTTAGATTAGTTTCTTGCAAACATAGCACTTTTGCAATCTGGATGCAGATATTTTTTGATTTGAGAGTAATTAAATCTAACTCTCCTGCACTATACCTGTACAATACAATCCCGTACTTCATCACGATTTGCTTTTGGACATATTCAATTGTTTCTTTGCTGAAAGGTAAAACTCAGTAAAACTTACCTAAAACTTTTCGCATAAGTAGCTTCAGATTTTGAATTGAGTTTGGCAATTTCCATTGGGTCATCGTCAGAGTCTTCGTCACTTCCTACATGGATTACCGCATTACCATCTTTCGTAGGACTTGTGATACTTAATACTTTTTTAACTTGAAACCTGGTATTCTTTTTCACCGGGCTTAGCGGTTCCATTTCAACGCCTTCTTTCAGTTTATTGACGGCCAGTTTTTTTGTTTTCGGCATTTTTAGATGTTATTATTTGCATCTAAAGTGCAGAAAAGGATGATATTTTTGCCGTAAAATAAATGCTATGATATTAAAAAAATGCTCTTGATTATTTCATAATGTTATTTTGCATTTAAATGCATTTTTCAGAAAGACATTTTGAATTTTATTTAAAATGTTTCTCCAGGTGTATTTTCGGTTTGCAAAATGTAAAATACTTTCTTGCCGTTAAAAGTTTTAGTACACGTATTAACACCTATCATCATCATCATCATCATCATAAGGTAGTCAGTCCTAAGACTGGTTGGACATGTACCTCCACTCTTTCCTATCCTGAGCTAAACTTCGCATTTCCCTAAAACCAGAACAGCCCACATCCTNTCACTAAATTTATATTGTTTATTTTTTAATAATATATTTAGGCAAGTTGCCCAAGATCTATATTATTCAAAATTAATACATATTCAGGTACCTATTAACGGTAATTTTTTAATCATACGAGAAGTTTATTTCTTACGGAAATGTATAGATCTAACTCCTACATTGCTATTTTATGTTTCAACACATTTTATTGATTTTTGTCAACACTTAAACTAATGTAGTAACTAAAAAGATACTTACCAATAGAAAATTGTAATCACTGTTTTTACTGCTGCCTCCTTTCTTTTTCTTGAGAAACACGTGTTAATAATAAACAGAAAAAAGTGTCGATACCGACATGCTTCTTTATATTAATAAAAAGTTTTTAAAACTAAAATTTATAAATTTCACTTTCTATTAACACTAAATAAAGAAAAAATCAACAGAAAGGCACAAATACATATTTAAAAAATTACAAAACCGGCATTATTACAACACTCAAGTCAACGCCATTCAAAAATGCGTTTTTAGTAATCAAGAACGTAAAAATTAACAGCCGAGTTTGTTTCAGTTTACAGAATCGTTTACATTTGCGACTGATTTCAATTTTTGTTCGATAAATTACACAACATGTAAGATAATGTTATAATGAGTGATGTGTGTACGGTGTACCTATTTCGGTATATATTATTACAGAATACGCTTCTGCGTTCTGAGCACTACAGCTGACTTCGTTTTCCGTTTTATCCGATTTCTCCTTCGGTGTTCGGTCTGTCTTTGTGTTTGTCATGGTTTAAATACACGCATACATATTATTATATGCTAAGCTTAACTACCCCACTAACAATAAAAGCAGAAAAAAAAAGAATATTCCGCAGCTGCACTGGGTCTTCAGTATTGCGCTTCGACTTTGAATAGATACATACAGCTAATAAATGATTATAAATGAATTGAAGACTTTTTAACAAGTTTGAATTATTAAAGATTATACTTTCTGCAGGATTTCCTTTAATTGATTACCCAAAATAAAAAGTTTCCTTGTATTTCCAAGAATGTTTAATTGCGGAACTACGCCTTATGAATTGCATGTTTGTTATGTGGGTTGTAGAAATCAATGAAGCCATGAAGAAGAAAAGGTTAAATTAAATTTCCGTTATTTTTCCTACTAATTTTTTTCTCTTTCTCGTACAGTTGGATTGTTTTTAATTCAAGTAAAAATTGCGGCACATTATTTTTGAATCTCTGTTGAATCTTGAGTAAAAAGCTTTACATCTTGATTACATATAATAAAGGGAGTTATTGAGAAGTTCAGGTTTAGAATAATATTTTTTTCTAATTCAAAATAATCAAAAAATGAATTATCCTGTTGTTGTGTAATCCCCTTCAGCTACGCCATTGCTTTTAGTACTTTAACCGCCAACTTCAAGTCTATGTTGATACACGCTTAACGTCATTAACGTCACGGGCAATGTCGATTGAGAAATATATATTAAAAACAAAAATGGTGTCATATTTTAATCAATAGTGCGTTTGTCATTGTTTTGTTAGTGAATACTTCAATAAAATAGGGTATTCTTGCCTCCAAGAGATTTTGTGATTTTTTAAATAATCGCATCAATTTATAAGAGGTAAGCAAATATAACGGTAATGTTATAAAACTATTTCTTGTTTTGTAAGTATAGAGCTTTAAATGATCGCTCAGAATATTGATATCAATTTATTTGATCATGTCAAAGTATTTACGAAAACTGAAAGCTTCTGTAAAGTTAATGAATTCTGATAACCGTATGCATGATAATTTGTAAATATTGAGGTCTTGTCAGTGAACCATCCATAATGTGATTGTGTAGTGGCGGCAAATTCAAAAAGTTTTGTGTACTAATTGATTTCTTTTAAGGCAGGTTAGCTTTGTAAAGAGCAACGGTAAGTTACTTTATGTCTTCTCTATCAATTTTGCGATTATTCAGACATATTTGAATTTCTAAATATTACTCTCTCCTTTACAGAGAAACACACTGTTGGCTTCAACAGTGTTGTATCAACGTCCTTTGATTTTTTGAAGAAAAGTGTTAAATTAGTGTTGTGTATGTGTGAACCATGGAACCAGCAGCACCTGGTACTGAAGATGAAGTGAAACCTTATCAACAGTATAATAAGCAGGTAAACTTATATATTACATATTTTTAATTTATTATATGTATCTACCAACTTAAAACTGCTGGTAAAACTTTGTATTGCACTTATACCTATTTAAAAAAATGTTCTAGGTTTATTTGTTTTCATTTTTAAGGTAAGTATAGCTTATTGCTGGATTATTTCTATTAAAACAATTGCTGATATTTGTATGAGATTATTAAAAAGATGTTTAAGTCTTTGGTTGTGGTATTATATAGGTATTTAAAGTCATATATTAAAATTTCATTTATTACAATAAATATTTAATTCTCTCTTACAGTCTAAAGTAGACTTTAAATTGTTTTTATGCGTATAAGTGCATAAAATTGCACTAGGTAACAATTCCGGTAAAGGTGTAGTGGTAGTGTATGTGTACTACTGGTCTGTGTTGACAACTAACACAAAAACAGAAATATTTCTAATGTATCCAACCCATGTATTTACAAATAAAAGTTTGACTAAACTGATGAATATCTATTATTTTTTGTTAAGCTCAGCAGTATAAATTAAGTAATAAGGACATTGTACACATCAGTGTAATCAATTAATCAGTTTCTTTATATATTAAATGATTAATGTGGTATTTTTATGCAGGAAAATGAGAAGGAACGTCTGTTATCAATAAAAGCACGTTTGTCAACGGGAGAATATGGAAATGTATTCGAATTTAGCTATCAAAATGGGTGTGAGTCGTGGTACTGCAACTTGTGTAACTGCCCAGTCATGGGTAAAGTCTATCATCATGAAATTGGCAAGAGACATACCAGTAACATGCAAGATGCAGGGTTACAGTTACCTTCCAGTAAAGATAATGAAAGTGTTCAGGACTTTGTGCAGAATACTGTGCACGTTGCCCCTGGAGAACCAGTGCCACCTGGTTTCGAAGGAGAAGCACTGAAAGTTACTTTGATACAAGAACGCTTAGATAATTATAAAGTTGGTCCATTGATTGGTCTTGAATATTTGCTGGAAATACACGAATATGATCGCGAGAAAGAGCCTTCTTATCTGTGTATATTATGTGACAAACGTGGAGACCCCAGGACAGTTATTGCTCACTTGGCTAGTTACAATCATTTGAGCCAGGTAATTACATGACCCTATTGAAGTGACTTACTTAATTTCTCAATATTATTTTAGTATTTGCAACGACATTTCGTCAGTACCTACCGCATTCTCTCACCCTATATGATTAAACAGTTTAAACCCAACTGGCAAGCTGCCATGCAAAAAATTGCAGAAGCAATCGAATCTAAATATGGTCGCTTGAAACCTCATTATGTTGAGCGGGAGAGTTTTGAGGAGAAACGATATGAGTATCAACAGATGATTGCTCGTGGACCCCATTTCAGCGATAAGAATGGTTGTACGTTTGAAGAACTCCTTGACAAAAACGAACTGACGAAACCAATGGGTGAAGAGCCGATTAAAGTGATAAAACCGTCGGAGGATGTATCAAAACGCCCATATCGTAAATCTGGAACAGTTCCTGGATCAAATGAAAAGCGTAGCCCTTCGCCTCCTGTCGTTAATCGTCCCAAAAAGCCCATTAAAACATCCTCAGGTGAAAAATCCAAAGAGAGAAGGGCTTCCCTTTCTAGTGTTTCAAGCATATCCAGCAGTGATCTTAGCGATTTTGAACCATTCCCTAAAAAGGTAGACAAAAAAGAAACATCACCCCCAAGAAAATCGTCATTTAGATCCCGAAGTCGTAGTCCAGACCGCAGGTACGTACGTAGTCAATCCGTAAATGTCGCGTTTTTGGAATGGGCGATTAGGAAGACAGCAGTGTTTTCGTTAACGGCGAACTGAATTGTCAAATATGTTTAGTGTTAGGGTAGCTGATATTGGTTGTATTGTGAAGGAGGATATACCCTAATGACCAGTTGAAAACTGAGCATAGGGTTATTCTATTATATACAATCGTCAAAGGGCCACATCATCTTTTGAAAAATATGACGTAGTATGGGAAACCCCTAAAAATAACTTAAGTCATCTTTTCATATAAACAATAAAATAATATAAGCCTAATAAATGTAATTTAATGCTTTAGACTGGTGGTAGATTTTGTTCAGAAAATATTGAGGGTTCGGCTGGTTTAGGACTGTTTTCAGAAAAGCAGGAGATAGACGTGGTTGAAAAAAATATTCCTTATGTTCACCAAATTATGCATTTTCACTCGTGCATCTTAAAAAGAAAAAATACTGACAATAAATGTGAAATTTTTATATTCGGTGAGCGTTTTGTACCTGTGTAACTGTAGCAAAAGATTCTAAGTTTGTATCACGTCAATATCTGAGTTTTAGACCGTAAATTCTAGTGGATGTCTACGAAACCATCTGTATATTTTAGGTGTAACTATATCTTCTGCGTTATATTTTGGAAAGAAAAACAGTGTTGCTTCTATAGTTGTCCAGCGTTAATTGATAATGACAAATTTTTCAGGTTGGCTGTGACATATGCCATCATTTTGCTTATTTGATTGTTTCCAGATACAGAAAACGACGCTCAGTTACACCTCCAAAGAATAAGAGAGGTAGCTACGAGTATAGGCCTCCGTGGAAACGTTCTGACTATTCTCGTCCTCGATCTGAATTTCCCTCTGAAAATCGTGATAAGAATAAGCAAGAAAAACTAGAACAATACAAAAAGTTATCTGCAGCTATTGAAAATGATATGGAAAATGTGAAAAAGCAGCATGAAAAAAATCCGGAAAAACATCCCCAATATAACGAAGAATGGAAAAAGTTCTGGAATAAAAGGTTTGGTATATGATTTATTTAACATTCATATATATAATAATAATAACAATATTAGGTATAAGGAATTGCAAGCTGAAGGTAAAGACGCAGTAAATTATGATTTTAAACCAGAGTGGATCCAATTTTGGAATAAACGTATGATCGAACTTCACAATGCAGAAGTGAAAAGTAAAAAAGACGCTTTAAGGAAGAGGTATTAATTAGTTCCTTGTTTTTCGTAACTTAATTACCAATTATTTTATATTTTTGCAGGCTTGGGCTTCCTGAAGAACCAGCACCTGTTTGCTTTAAGATAACGGGAAAAAAGAAGATTGGAGGAGTAGATGCAGGAAAACCATCGAAACCTGCTCCTTTGGCTTCTGCTCCCGATCAGGACCCTGATGTGATCATTATAGACGATAAAGATGAAGATACTCTCAGTTCAAAACGGTCTCATAGTCCATGGGAAGTCGACTCTCGTAAGTTGAGGGGTTCTCGCGACAGAGAAAAATCCGAAGATAGGCGTAGGTCGAGGGAAAGAAACAGGTCAAGAGAAAGAAATAGGTCAAGGGAAAGAAATAGATCTAGAGAAAGGGACAGATCAAGAGGAAGGGACCGATCTCTAGATCGCCTAAGATCTAGAGATAGGTCTAGGGATAGATCGTTAGAACGTGACAGACGTCCCAGAGCAAGAAGTAGGGATAAACGATCGCGAGACAAAAGTTCAGAACGTGATAGGAGTCGCGAGAGGGAGAAGAGTTACGAAAGGGGAAAGGATTATCGTTCCTGGGAACGATTTAGCCCCGATAGGGATAAGAGATTCGTTCGAGAGCGATCATTTGAGCGTGACATGTTTTACCGTGATTCCTACAAAAAGTCATATCTTCCGAGTTATCTTAAACCACCGCGAGTTATGCGCGACGTAACCCGACATCCTGTATTATCTCCGCCACCGACTGCTGAACCAAAGGTTGATCCCGAAATCGAAAATATCGAGGTTAATCTTGTCAGTGTTCTTCGGTTATTAACCGCTTTGGAAGAGAAATTGGGCTCACTAGGCCCCAAAGTGATTGACCTTTTGGCGAAAGCGCTGGCAATGGAAAAGAACGAAGCGAATAGTTCCGAAACGCTCCTGGATAATGAGGTTACTTGTGTGCTATTTGAAACGGTCAAAGAAAAGCTTAAAGGACAATTGCTTGCTGGATTAGTGGATCATAATCAAGAAAAAGCTTTTAAGAATGCTATCAAGAAAACAGCTGAATTAATCTATATAGCGGAAGAACGAAGACGTAACAGTAACAAAATGAAACCAAAAACAGAACCAGTTACTGTGCCTGGCATTGGAACTGTTGATAAGGCCGCTATTGCGAAACAAATTGCCACTGCATTAGTTATGCAAGGAAAAACTGATGTAACTCAACAAGAACTGGAGCAACTTATTAACGCAGTGGTAAGTATTTAATTTAAATTAATATTCGGTAACATACAGGGTACACTTTTTGTTAACTAGGTTGGTATGGCAGAAGCTTCTAAAAATTCTAACAAACCTATTAATACAGCTTCCTTTCTACAACAACTTACAACTTCTCAGAAGACCACCACAACTCCAGAACCTGTAAGTTTATTTTCGGAGGGTAAATCAAAAGACTTTCCATCCAAAGAAACTGGTATGTCTGGTTCTAATATGGATGGTCTGTCAGATTCAGATTTACAAACACTTCTACAAAACTTTAAGGATCTCTCCACTGAAGAACAACACGGTCTTATATCTTATTTAAAGAAACTTGAAGCTAAAGAGCCCGAGCGAGTGGAACGACTACGTAAATTTGTAAAATTGGAATCGAGCGAAGGAGAAACCACAGAAAATGAGAAACCGTCAGAAAAAGTGAAAGATAATAAAGGGGATGGAGGTAAACCTTCAAGTCCGTTTGCTAAAAGATTAGGCGGTGGCAATCCTATGTTAGAAGAGAATGATTACGAAGAAAAGGATGAAGAAAATGAAAAGGATAACAAAAATAATGACGATTCAAAGAAGGAAGTAAAGATAAATTTAGATTCAGAAGACGAAGAATATTCATACGAAGATGTATTCAAAGCTGCTACTAAGAACGTTACGGAAAAAGAAAAACAAGAAGAAAAAACAGAACAAAACTTGACTGATGCGAAAGCTTTGATTGCGAATCTGATGGGCCAGTTGGGAGCCAAAAATAGTGCCCCGAGAGAATCGCAATTTACTTCAACTCCTTCCACCATGCCAATATCAGCAAATTTGACACACACACTGAACAATTTACCTATTAGTATGGCAAACTTGGCTAGTATAGTGAGCAATGTGAACAGAAATTCTGCAAGTACCTATTCTAATTCCAGTTTAACTGAAAATTTACCAATTTCAGCGAAATCTACGCCAGGAAATCCAATTACGAGCATTTCAAGTACAGGTCCTACTTGTACCACAAATTTCAATCCTTTAGGCATTGGTTATGTTTATCCTAATAATCCCGTTTATTCTAATGCTTCAAGAATTAGATCTGATATGGATGGAAATCCTATGAATATGCCACAAGGTGGTCCTATGGGCCGTAACCAAATAAACCCTACTTTCGGAGGTGCTCCAACAGGTAATTATAATGTACGTCCTATTCAAAGATTAGATTCAATGGGTCAAAAAGGATATGCTTATGAATCGGGCGGTGGTCCCAATATGGGACCCAACGGACCAAACATGCCCCAAAGCGGTCCGGGAGGACCACCGGGAATATCCAGACCATCCAGTGAATATGATACGGTTCAGTATTCAGTTAAGGCAAATCCTTATGTAAACCAGTTTCAAAGGACAGGTAATTTTTCGGGTCCTCATGGTCCTGTATCGTATCCAGTGTATGATCAAAATAGAATGGGAAACCCTGGAACTTACGCCATGCAAAATAGAAACCAATATGGAAGACCGTCTAATTTTGGAGGGCGATGGTGATGTTAAAAATATAATACAGAACTTGCCGAGTTAAAAAATTGTAAAATATTTCGTTCTTTCTTTCTTGAAAGGTATTATACTTGTGTATCATCACTGGACTATATTTATGTTTTGCCTGTAATCATTTTTGTATGTGTATAATTAATAATAATCTTGAATACTCGAGTGTCTTTGCATACCCAAGAAGTTATTTAAATAAGAAAAAAAAAACGAAAATAATACAACAAAAAATAAATTCAATACTTCAAATACAAATAGATATATCGGGGATAGTATCACGAGACATGTCTTTCAAAAGTAAATGTTAAGATAATAAAATAAAGTTAATATTGTCGATATTTTTGGTTAAATATTTTATGTATATGTAACATACAATTTCGATATTTGCTGCTTAAAAAAACTCAGTTACAGTAAGTTATAAAAACATTTTATATAATAAAAAAAAGCAAGAAAATGTTAGAAAATAAATTAACAATGCAAATGAAAATAGACAGTTCAGGATGAGCAAATTTAATTTTTTTTCGGTAATTGAAACAAAGGAAACAGATAATTTCGTGTGTTTTTTGGAAAATATGAAATGATGGCGGCTGCATAAAGCCACCATGTTTGTGTTTTCTTAGGTTATGAAAGACTTTTTATTTTTAAAATTCATTTTTATCTTTCAAATTATGAAAAATTATCAAAAAGATGACAGACACATATCACTTAAAAATTTGAATGGCGTCTTTATCAGTGTTGAGGTGCAAAGTGTATAAGTTTTCGATATAAAAAAATCACGTGTAGTACGCAAACACAAACCCATATTAAATGTAATCTTTACATTTATATTTAGCTTCACTCTTCACATACGTAGTACCCATAAGTAAAGAAAATAACTTTTGGTCTAAAAGTTGATACAGTATACGTGTTTTGCTATAAAAATGAAGTTTATACAAAAATAGTTTCTACTACTATAACAAAAATTAAAAATAATTATCCGTGGAATGTATGCAGTTTACAACACTGAACTACTTTGTTTAAAAACGACAATAAAAATTCTTCTAAAGAAGACCGCTGCTAAGAGAAGATAGGCGCTGCTGTCAAGTTAGGCACATAACGACCAATATATCTGTTAAAGGTGCTGTTTAATGTTAAGCTTAATTTGTTACCGTTTCTGATAAACGTCACTATTCAAACGTCGGAAGCTGTTTCATCTTTGCATTTGTAATATTTATAAAGAACTTATCTCTTGTTCACAAGCGTACCGACGCGGATGTACTTGATTTAGTGAGATTTATTAATTAAATTTTTATATATTAAATACCGTATGCCCGACAGCGTTTGTTAAATAAAGTTGAATAAATATCGTAAAAATGGGTTCGTTACGCTTAATTCTGTATTAATTTTTCGGTAGCTCTTTTACATTTGAAAATTTTGTTTGAGAAAGATAAGGTGATGTATGCCCTTTAAAAAGCGTCCGGTGATGTTCTTATGAAATTTTATTATAAGAATATACGTATCTACCGATGCGACGCTACAAATATGTAGCAGACATTATTTGTGAATTAAGTAACAGTGAGATGTAATAAAAGGCGCGTTGTTGCATACTAATCTTTTTATAAATAATAAAAAACAGAGCTATCTTTTCAACGACTCGTTAAATTGATGACCTCGTGAGCCAACAAAGATTTACCAAAGCCCTTACATAGAATCATATGCTGAAAACTATGTACCATCTACACATTGTCACATGTGTGTAGGCAACTCAACATACATAGTGGCAAAGAA
>NW_020438920.1:171527-268374 GCF_000699045.2 Agrilus planipennis | reverse complement strand
ACCCTGGAACTTACGCCATGCAAAATAGAAACCAATATGGAAGACCGTCTAATTTTGGAGGGCGATGGTGATGTTAAAAATATAATACAGAACTTGCCGAGTTAAAAAATTGTAAAATATTTCGTTCTTTCTTTCTTGAAAGGTATTATACTTGTGTATCATCACTGGACTATATTTATGTTTTGCCTGTAATCATTTTTGTATGTGTATAATTAATAATAATCTTGAATACTCGAGTGTCTTTGCATACCCAAGAAGTTATTTAAATAAGAAAAAAAAAACGAAAATAATACAACAAAAAATAAATTCAATACTTCAAATACAAATAGATATATCGGGGATAGTATCACGAGACATGTCTTTCAAAAGTAAATGTTAAGATAATAAAATAAAGTTAATATTGTCGATATTTTTGGTTAAATATTTTATGTATATGTAACATACAATTTCGATATTTGCTGCTTAAAAAAACTCAGTTACAGTAAGTTATAAAAACATTTTATATAATAAAAAAAAGCAAGAAAATGTTAGAAAATAAATTAACAATGCAAATGAAAATAGACAGTTCAGGATGAGCAAATTTAATTTTTTTTCGGTAATTGAAACAAAGGAAACAGATAATTTCGTGTGTTTTTTGGAAAATATGAAATGATGGCGGCTGCATAAAGCCACCATGTTTGTGTTTTCTTAGGTTATGAAAGACTTTTTATTTTTAAAATTCATTTTTATCTTTCAAATTATGAAAAATTATCAAAAAGATGACAGACACATATCACTTAAAAATTTGAATGGCGTCTTTATCAGTGTTGAGGTGCAAAGTGTATAAGTTTTCGATATAAAAAAATCACGTGTAGTACGCAAACACAAACCCATATTAAATGTAATCTTTACATTTATATTTAGCTTCACTCTTCACATACGTAGTACCCATAAGTAAAGAAAATAACTTTTGGTCTAAAAGTTGATACAGTATACGTGTTTTGCTATAAAAATGAAGTTTATACAAAAATAGTTTCTACTACTATAACAAAAATTAAAAATAATTATCCGTGGAATGTATGCAGTTTACAACACTGAACTACTTTGTTTAAAAACGACAATAAAAATTCTTCTAAAGAAGACCGCTGCTAAGAGAAGATAGGCGCTGCTGTCAAGTTAGGCACATAACGACCAATATATCTGTTAAAGGTGCTGTTTAATGTTAAGCTTAATTTGTTACCGTTTCTGATAAACGTCACTATTCAAACGTCGGAAGCTGTTTCATCTTTGCATTTGTAATATTTATAAAGAACTTATCTCTTGTTCACAAGCGTACCGACGCGGATGTACTTGATTTAGTGAGATTTATTAATTAAATTTTTATATATTAAATACCGTATGCCCGACAGCGTTTGTTAAATAAAGTTGAATAAATATCGTAAAAATGGGTTCGTTACGCTTAATTCTGTATTAATTTTTCGGTAGCTCTTTTACATTTGAAAATTTTGTTTGAGAAAGATAAGGTGATGTATGCCCTTTAAAAAGCGTCCGGTGATGTTCTTATGAAATTTTATTATAAGAATATACGTATCTACCGATGCGACGCTACAAATATGTAGCAGACATTATTTGTGAATTAAGTAACAGTGAGATGTAATAAAAGGCGCGTTGTTGCATACTAATCTTTTTATAAATAATAAAAAACAGAGCTATCTTTTCAACGACTCGTTAAATTGATGACCTCGTGAGCCAACAAAGATTTACCAAAGCCCTTACATAGAATCATATGCTGAAAACTATGTACCATCTACACATTGTCACATGTGTGTAGGCAACTCAACATACATAGTGGCAAAGAATATCAGGTTTCTAGACGGCATATACGGGAACATTCTGAAACACGGCCAGTCTCTATAAATAGTTGTTGCGAGATCGCGGCGATACATAGCTAAGAAGTGACAAAGTGTTCATACAGTGGTGAATTGACAACTGATTTATAATAATAGAAGTGTTAATTAAACAGAAAATATTTATATATAAGTAGTAATTATTCTAAAAGGAGTTTGAATAGGTGACAATATGTACTCAGTTTGAAATCCATTAAATGAACAAAAACTTATGCCTTTCTCATTTCTGTATTTCTTCTTCTAATTTGATGCCTTCTTAATACATAGCTATTAATTTAAAAAAGAAGCTGATAATCTGTGGGACAACATTATGGGTTCTCCTGACCCCCGGAGAAAGAATTTAGCAATTGAAATTGCTTAAATGTTAAGGGTTTATCATGACTGATTATTAAGCACTGACCTAAAGCAGCAAATTATATTACAAATATCTATTCATTTAATGTGATTGTAAAGAAACAAAAATAATTGTTCAATAAATTTAGAGTTTACCGTATCTACTCTTTTAGATTGTTTTAATAAAGTAGTCGTCTGTCAAAGCCATAGGGACCCCGTTATCCTTATGTGTCTGGGGCCTGTAATAATTTAAAGGCGGTTCTGACTAATGATTTCGACATACTGAAGGAGACACAATCACATAAGCCTAGCTCTCAATAACCCGTCAACCGTATCTTCTGAAATTAATTTTAATTTTATAAACAAACAAAGAAAGAGCATCAGGAGGGTACTGTGAGCTGTAGAAGTCAAAGGAGAGATAGGATAATCGGACACATGTAACATGATGAATTAGTTAGAGACATATAAGATGCAGGGATAGGAGTGAAGAGATGCAGAGGTAGACCTAGATTAGATTATTGTTCACAAATAAGAGATGGGGATGCTCTAATTTTAGCGACGAAACGCGAAAATTAGCCCAGGATAGGTAAAAGTGGAAGTGCGTATCCTTCAACCAGTTTTTGGATTTACGACTTTATGATGAAGAATATTTGATTTAAAAAAAGACGCATGTGTTTAATCCTAAAGGCTCTTACCAAAACTCATCTTTGAGAGCTTGGTCTTTCAGAGCGATCCGAATTGATTCGATGGCCAGGACTAGGAGAGAAATTAAGTGACGCGTAATTTCAACGGTTTTGTTGTTTCTCATTTATGAAAAAAACCCTGTTTCTTCGCTCGACACTAATCATAAGGTCATCAGTGCTAAGACTGGTTGGACATGCACCTCCACTCTTTCTTATCCTGAGCTAACCTTTCCCTAAAACTAGAACAACCCACATTCTTAACTATTTGCAAACAGTAATCTAATCTAGGTCTACCTCTACCCCTCCTAACTCTCGTTTCTGCCTCTAATATGTCTCTGACTAAACCTTCATGCCTGAGAAGGTGTCCTACTATCTCGCCTATTTCTTATTGGCGTCCTCTGTTCTCCTATTCTTTCTAATACTCTATCCACGGTATCCTCAAAATTCGGCTGTAACACCACATTTCGAACGCTTCTAACCTTTTTTTTTCCGCCTCGCCCAATGTCCATGTTTGGCACCCGTACAGCTCCATGCTCCAAACATACACCTTTAACAATCTCTTTCGAATTTCTACATTAACTGTTCGCGAGCATAGAAGTGACTTCTTTTTATTAAAGGCGCCTCGACCCTGCGCTATTCGCTCTTTCCCTATTTTTTCTTCCCTTGCATACTAGTATTTTTGTTTTACTTTTATTTATTTTCATACAATACTGTTTCGTCAATACCGCTTCCATTTTATTTAACGCTATGTCTAACTCCTCTTTACTAGATGCTAATACTGCTATATCATCTGCAAATTTAAACATACTAATTTTCTGCCCCTGTGTATGTCTATCCCTACAGTTGTTCTGTCTTTAATGAAGTTGATCGTAATGTACTATTAATTGAAAATACAATAAAAATTGAAACATAAGAGCCAATCTTAATGCGCAGTGTAATAATGTTTGAAATTCTTATAAACGAACTTCAGCCGTATCTGTATTGTGTATCTTTCGCCTGTTATGAGACGGGAATGAGCTCGCGGTTCGTAGACGTAGAGGTATAACATAACTACGAGGTGAGAGATAAGGCCAACTCGTTAAGCTGGTTGTTATTATTCTTTGTTGACATACAAATTATACGTTACGAGCGGTCGTCACTCCCTCGCGAGACCTAAGGCGGCCTACATCCCTTACTCTACCGAGTCTAAAACGTTTTTTGCTCCGGACCACACATTAATAACCTGAAAGTAATTTCTTGAGTAGTTTGCGAGCTATTGGAAGAGGTACATAGTTACTGATTGCAAATTGATACGATGATGCAAAATGCAAACATAAAAATTTGACCAGCTGCATTGTTTTAATCGTGGGGTGGAATTATTTATTGATAATTTATTCTACTCGTATCATTTGTAAACCACACTTAAATTAAAAGTACATATGAACATCTGTCTGATTGTGACAAGTTCCCAGCAATTCAAAATGGTGTCCGTATGCGTTACAGTCGTGTAATGGCTGCCCATTAGGTTTTTAGTAGATATACAATACATGTTACGAAAGATACGTAGGTACTCTTTTAATTAAGGATGTAAAAAACACTGCTGTATTTTTTATTCATACATAAAATGGAAGCAGAAATATTAACAAATATGTATTTTACTTGATTCTACATGTGAAGCATGAAAGACTTAAAAAAGTAAAAAATTCATATGGCGTCAATTTGCATGATGAAGTTATCGCAGCCGCCATTTTAATACCATAGAACAATGATTTACAGATTTATTTGATTAAGTGCAATCGGTTTCATTATTTTTTTTCTTACATGCCGCAGTATTTTTATTGTTGTAAACCATAAAACTTATACCATTATACTATGAATACTATACTATGAATTTCCTGATGTAAAATCTGGATGAACTACTAAAAATCCTATCTCTTTCATAATTTTGTTTTCGGGATAGTTGCAGGAATAAAAGGAAAAAAACATTTAAAAAATGTAGATCATGGAATCTTTTGTAACTATAACTGTTTCGTGTCTCCTGTTTCCAACGACTAAAATGAAGACTTCCGATAATTATTCATTTTCATTTTAAACAAGGAAAGCTCCTTTCTCCAGAAAAATTTGTGCCGGGAATACAAAGCGCAATTTAATAAGTTCAGGTAAAAATTAGTGATGAGCAGAGCAAGACTAAGATCATGACTGTCCCAGTGTTGGTACTGGTCTTGGCTTTGCTTATTTGGTTTTGGTCTTGGTTTTGCTCAAATACTAGTTTTAGTCTTGGTCTTGGTCTTGCTGATACAATCTCGGTCTTGATCTTGGTCTTGCTGACATGGTCTCGGTCTTGATCTTGCGTGCTGTCTTGGTCTTGCTGACATGGTCTCGGTCTTGATTTTGCGTGTTAAGTCTTGGTTTTGCTTATTTAATCAGATACTTTTTAAATAATTCTTCTAAGCTCAAATTTGTCAATTTGCCGACACAATAATTCTCTTAAATACTGAAATTTTTTGTCGTACATGCCAGCTTGTCAAGACTTTTAAAGAAAATAGTGTCGATAGTTGTGAGAGAACTTACCCTTCCTGCAGTGCATAAATTGACCCTCCAAAGCATAAACTGACCTTTTTAAGCGAGCAAAATAGTAAAAGGTACTTGAAAGAAGTATAAAATATCTTCTGTCGTCTATATTTCAACCATGCGTTATCCAGACATAGGAACAAAGAATAGTTACTGCGAGGATATTCATGTAGATCCCTTTTTTCAAACAGTAGTAGGTACAATTTTTTTTCACTTCTATTTAGTGTTAAAATTTAGTAAAATAAACTGAAAATTTCAAATACTAAAAATGTTTTGTTCCAAGAAATGAATATCAAAGTTAGTTCATATAGTTTAATTCATAAATCGACAGGAAGCAATAATTTTTTGTCTAGTCTTATGTATTTGGTATTGGTCTTGCATAATCAGTCTTGATTTTAGTCTTGGTCTTGTTTGTTCGGTCTTGGTTTCAGTCTTAGTGTTGTTCGTACCATCTTGGTATTGGTTTTGCTCTGCATTCTCAAGGCCAAGACTGCTCTCATCACTGGTAAAAATTGCACAAAGATTGATTCCTCAAAGATATAAAGATATTGTTTGATGATAATCATGTTGATTTGGGTTTCTCTGCAATTTTGTTAAGAGAAAGCGTGACAGTAAACACTCATACATCGACAGGAAGTAATAATTTTTCGTTTAGTCTTACGTATTGGTCTTGGTCTTGCATATTTGGCCTTGATTTTAGTTTTGTTTTCTTTTGTTCGGTCTTGGTTTCAGTCTTAGTGTTATTCGTTCCATATTGGTATTGGTTTTGCTCTGCATTCTCAAGGCCAAGACTGCTCTCATTACTGGTAAAAATTGCACAAAGATTGATTCCTCAAAAATATAAAGATATTGTTTGATGATAATTATGTTGATTTGGGTTTCTCTGCAATCTTGTTAAGAGAAAGCGTAACAGTGAACACTATCTCATTACTGGTAAAAATTGCACAAAGATTGATTCCTCAAAAATATAAAGATATTGTTTGATGATAATTATGTTGATTTGGGTTTCTCTGCAATTTTGTTAAGAGAAAGCTTGACAGTAAACACTCATACATCGACAGGAAGTAATAATTTCCCGTTTAGTCTTACGTATTTGGTCTTAGTCTTACATATTCGGCCTTGATTTTAGTCTTATTTGTTTGGTCTTGGTTTTAGTCTTAGTCTTGTCCCGTTCGATCTTGGTCTTGGTTTTGGTCTTAAACTTCTGCAAGGCGAAGACTGCTCATCGCTGGTAAAAATTGCACAAAAATTGATTCCTCAAAAATATAAAGATATTGTTTGATGATAATGATGTTGATTTGGGTTTCTCTGCAATCTTGTTAAGAGAAAGCGTAACAGTGAACACTATCACACAACTGTAAAAACCGGAAAAATGGTAAAACTATATTTTATATCAATCCTTACATTTACCAGATCGCGTTGGTACATCCCAAGATCTACAAGGAAAACCTAATCAAGATTTACCAATATTGGGGCTTTTACAGTAACTGCAAAATTTAGGTAAAGTTCTTTTTTCTTTTGACAATGTTTTCAAATAATTTTAGTTTCAAAAATTTCGGAAATGACGGCGAAGAATACGTGGAAATATGGTAAATAACTTAAATTCTGAAATTGCTGTCTTTTCCCGTAAATATGTTTAAACCACCTACTAACAATGAAATTATGAGGGTCTTTACAAATCTATATAATTCTGCTTAGACTAGTTGGACACGCATCTCCAGTGTTTCCTATCTTTGCATTTCCCTAAAACTGGAGCATGAACTGTTAAGAACTGTTTCATTATCATAAAATCATCAGTCCTAAGACTGGTTGGATATGCACCTCTACTCTTTCCTATCCTGAGCTAATCTTGCATTTCCCTAAAACTAAAACAACCCACACCCTTAACTATTTGCAACAATAATCTAATCTAAGTCTACCTCTATCCCTCCTATCTCCCGTTTCTGCCTCTAATATGTCTGACTAGACCTTCATTTCTGATAAGGTGTCCGACCAACCTATCTGGCCATTGCTTAACATTCGGGAGGACGGCGGTTCGATTCCGGGTCCGTCTGCCTTGGTCCAAGTTTTTCTATGGTTTCCTTGGATCACTTAGGCAAATTCTGGGGCAGTAATATTCCACAGATAATCTTTCATTCATTTATTCTGTCTTCATTTCGTCCGTCTCATCTTTCTCACCCGAACCACCACCACCCACCCATTTCCACGATTCCTGAAAGCAGGCTGAAGAGGGCCTTCCGTCCTACCTTCCGGCGTAGCCCTTCCCGCCCACCAGCATTACTGGCTGGTGGGAATGAAACACCCAAAAGTTTTTTTCCTATCTGGCCTATTTCTTATCGACTTCCATACAGTCCTCTGTTCTCCTACTCTTTCTAATACCTCTTCATTTCTAGCTTTCTCTATCCACGGAAGGTTAAGTGTTTGATAGTTTAAAAAAAAAAAGAGAACAGTTATGACAGGGGAAAATAATCTGCTTATTTCAAAGGGTTTCGTTTTTCTTTTAGAGGTACAAAACCTAAATAATGGGTTTATGTGTGGATGCAAATTAATGGAGCAATTTTGCATTGACAAATCCACTGTTAAAATACATGATGATGTTTTCTACTTTCATTGAAAAGAGAATAAAAATTGTATTTTTAGTGAACGCAAGTCCACGTCCGCTTGTTTGTTTTCACGGCTTCTGAAACGATCGTGTGATTAAAAGCGTCCATTTTTCGGCTGCTAATTCTTTCTTAGAACAGCAATTAACGACTTGATTATTACAAACAAGAGCCCAAAATACAACCCATAAGCTGCCTAATTTTGTTTATAAACATGCCGACGTGTGCTGCCGAATCTCCAGATTTTAGCATCCGGTCTTGTTCTTCCCCGTTCTTGTTTCCGAACTCTTTGAAATTCGACAATCGCCGGAACGCGTCGGTTTCCTTCGGAAAGACTACATTCCATTGTTGGCGATCGACGGAATATATGTAGCTGAACGAAAACAAGCCACATTCATTGTTGCGAGTGTCGTCGGTCGGTGAATATGTGGTCGGTTATCGTATTGGCCGCGGTTCTTGGGTTAACAACCCCCGAACCACTGCTTCGCACCTGCGAACCCATCCGGGTGGAATTATGCACTGGACTGGGCTACAACTTCACCGGAATGCCCAATTTAGGCGGAAACGAATTACAACAAGAGGCGGATTACACATTAAAAACTTTTTCACCCTTAATACAATTCGGGTGCAGTTCGCAACTCAAGTTATTCTTATGTTCCGTGTACGTTCCAATGTGTACTGAAAAAGTTACGAACCCTATCGGACCTTGTCGGGGTCTATGTGAAAGTGTTAGGTCCAGGTGTTATCCCGTGCTGCAAGGTTTCGGGTTTCCTTGGCCTGACGCGCTTAATTGTTCGCGTTTTCCCGAAGAAAATAATCACGAACACATGTGCATGGAAGGCCCGAAAGATTTAGGGATTGACATCACAGCCCCTGTATTACCTGCCATTCAAAACTTTGACTGTCCCCCAAACCATGACAAAACTGATGTTTCTGGGGCTTGTGTCCCGATTTGTAACGCTGACATTCTTTTCGACTCATCCGAGAAAAAGTTTGCTGAGGTAAGACAACGGTTCAACAAAAAATACTAATAAGTAGGTGTCATTTTTAAAACAAATTGTAAAATATCTCATAACCCAGTAATGTTCACTATCTTCATCAGTAACTTGTGCATACTTAAAAAAGTAATGAGGTTTTTTGAACAATTCATTAATTTATATCCCGATGCGGTTTATCATATACAAATGGTGATTATTTATGAATGAAAGTAAACTTTAAAGCACGTGTTCGTGAATTGCAAGTGTAGTATCTATTGCAGGGCTGAAGGGGCTAGAAATGTCCACTTCTCCAATTTTCATAATCTTCCGCCCTGTAAGTTAATGACATTTTTAATCATGTTTATTTAAACAATCGACAAACCTATTTTCTGTTATCTGTTAACAATGGTTTTAGATATATTTGCCAACGCCAACATTACCTTTAAGATTTGTTTACTAACAAAATTATAATGGCCATTTTAGTTCCTTATTACTATAAGATTTCAGTTTTTCTATTTTACTTTAAGAAATAAATATTCATTTAAGCTTTCTTATTACGTCTGACTTGACTAACCACTTAAGCAATATTAAAACTGATTTTAGAAGCGGGACGATTTTATATTAAATTACATGGTTAACGTTTTCAGAAAGAGAACGATAAATTATTGTGACAAGTTTAATTGCCGGCTTTAATGTGATTTCAAAAACGAGCAGCGCTTTTTTTTACTAAACAGTGCTTTTAATATTCACTAAAACGTATATCATATATCATTGTGACAGCGGCAAGATTCAACTTTTACATTTGTAGCTTGCAACTATTAGATTAAAGCAATAAATTATCCTTTTTAAGGATATCAATTCGAAACTAAAAATGTTTTTTAAGAAGCATAATCATCGTAGTACATTCTTAGGACAGTAGGAGTATCAAGCATTTAGGTACTATTAGATACAATAAAGAAGATCTATTACCAATATGCGTAATTACATACATTCGATGTGTTATAAAATTATGCCTTTGTCCATGGAGCATTCAGGTGTCACACCTACACCGAAAGTTGTTTAAAATAAATCAGTATGTGTGAAAAATACTGTTCGTACAATATGATTTATTGCCATTTCAAACAAAATTACCATTAAAGTCATACTAATTTTCGTCACTTTCATGTACGTACCTACCAAAAACTACAAATGTGTAGAAGAAGAATACTCCACCAAGGAACGTTGTATCTTCTTACGTGTTTAGACTTCTGTACATAAAAAAACATTTTGGTGAGAACCAGGAAATTACAATGACTTCAATGAAAATTTCGTTTCCAATGCCCAGAAATATATAGTAGCTATATTTTCCAAACTTATTATTAATATCTTTATTTCAACAATAAGTTAATCTAGACACATACATACCTTAAAAATTTTAAATAAACCTTTTTCTGCAGGAAAATTAACTAAATAAATCAAACATGTTTCACTTTTAACAATTAAATAGTATTATTCAATCACAACTCCCTCTCTCATTTCACAAATTATATATAACCTCCTTCATCCAATACTTATACCCACTACTATATTAATTTCCCGTTCTAAACCTTGCTATCACATCCATTTCTTTTGCTGCTATCCTGATTTGGGTTTAAATACCGTCGTCGATTGGAGTCCCTGCCTAACGTTTTGCTAGCACAAGTGCTGAGCTTCTTCAAAGGTCCTTCTGAAGGATTGTCTGCATCCAGCGTCAAAGATGGAAGGACTTCTGAAGAAGCTTGCCACTGGTGTTAACGAAATGTTAGGAAGTAACTCTAGCCGACGACGGCCTTTACACCCTAATCAGGATAGCAAAAAAACAGATGGATGTGATAGCAAAGTTTAGGACCAGAAGTATAAGAATTGGGTGAAGAAGGATGAAAGGTTATGTAAAATGGGTGGAATGGAGAGGAAGCTTTGCTTCACATATTGAAAAATGTGATGAACATATGGATTGGGATGAGCCTAGTGAGATGATAAGCGAGAGAGAGAATGCTCACATCTGACTAAAAAAAAATTGTGAAAAGGGAAAAGGATGCATATTAAAAGGAAATGACTTGACACGAATCATAGGATAGCATCAGTTTACCCTGTCCACGTCCAGTGTCGGGCATCATCATAGGGTCAGTGATTCTAGTTATGCTTACCTGTTTGTGGAAGGTTTAGTGTGTACAATAAAACAACCCCATTAAAATTGTATTAGGAAATCTCTCCATTTAAATGCCACATTGGTCTACTCGTATACCTATGTTATCTACATTTTGTACTGTTGGAATATTAGTTGGTAGGGATACTTTTTAATGTAAATAATTTTAAGTAAGTAGTGTAACAATTTCGCTGGAGGTAACAAGTCATAAAATTGTAAATATTAATGTGCCTTCTTGTATAATACAGTTTTTAAAAATTCAGCGTATTTAATTAATCATATTAAATAAAAAAAAAGTGATATTAATTATTCAAAAATAATTTACTTCACACAACATTTTTTGGTCCTTCGAGCCGGATATTTATCCGCACGTACATATTACCAACATATTAATTTTTCGACATAATCAACATTGAAGACATCAATTCCAGTCATCCAATATCGGAGATAGCAGGACCTCTGCAGAAGCTTGCCACTCGTACTAGTAAAACGTTAAGAAACAATTCCAATCGGAAACGGACATTAGACCCGAATTTGTCCATTTCTTTTATTCTTTTCAAATATCCTGGCCGATGCTCCCACATCCAAGCCTTCATACATCCTACGTACCTTGATCTATCAATATTCTTCAGATCCTTACCTCTGATCTCTCATCTACACACATGTCAAAAATTCTCCACTCATTTAACTGTTCCTGATCTAATTTCAATTCCCTTAAAAATTCCTCTCTTTTCTTATCATGCCAATGTTTTTTTCTCCACTAAATTTCCCTATATTTTAATCATTTTTCGGTGTAGGTGTGACAGGTGGATGCTCGAGGGCAGAAAGCATAATTATACGACTATAGGATGTAGTTACACATGTTAGTATTTATAGCGTACTTAGACATTTTTGGAAATTTTCATATAAGGAATGGTGCACCATAATTTTAATTGAAGCAGTAAATTAACACTGAATTTTCATTTAAATCGTTTTGCAATTTCGTTTTATGAGAATGCTAGCTTGTCAGACATTCTTAAGATTTCAGGAAATCTGAAGATTACCTTAAGATTAATCGTAAGCTAATAATTTGCGAGGAAAGATGGGATTCGTTAGATCGAAATCCGATTTGAGTTAATGTTTAAAAATTTCATAATTTACCACGTAAATGTTTTCTTCTACTAAATGTGATTATATGAATGAGCCGCTACTGTCTTTATTGGCATTATAAAGTATTGCGTAGGTTATTGCATTTTATTCAGGGTTTCGTTCTTAAATAATAAAATGATGAAGGTGTGGTATAAGGCGTATCAGCCCGAATGATTGTTTAATTGTGTTGAGAGCCGTAATTCTTTAATTACCTTACTATTTTCATTGTTTACCGTTTGTAAATAAGGAATTATTATTACGAAAAGAACCGGTTGATTATTATCCGTAGAAATATGTATAATTGAAGATATTTATTAGGTTGCTTATCTTGTAAATAAAATTTGTTTTTCCATTTCGAGTTTCTAGTATCTACCTAATATAAACATAATAATAATTTAGCATATTTATTTATATAACTTCCGATAATAGGTCACCTCACCTTATCAGTAGGTATAAAAGTGTAAAAATACTACTTACTATATAAATTCTTTTCTATAGGTTTAAAGATAAAATGAAATTTCGGTATTAAAATTGGGGACCAAACAGTTTTTCGTTTTCTTCGTATAAAAACGAAAATAAAAAAAAATATTTAGGAAACATAAAAGTAAAGGCAGGCAATTAAGGCAGCAGGTAAAAGTTGGTCTGTATTCTGTCGAAGCTGCCTGCGCCGCGCTGATGAGATCCAAACAGATAGAAATCGCGATCCGCGTCTGGCACTTTCGACAGAATTCAGACCACTTCGAATTATTTTATTCAATTATCTATAACATAACATTTAGGATCTCTGCAACGTACTGAACACAATTTTTTTATATTATTTCTTCCAAAGTACAAATCAAAAATCAATGTACATAATCTATTATATTACGTCAACTAATGTCAATTCATAAGTAATTATTCTAGGTCAAAAATCTAGTTAAACGTTCGTATCAAAATTTACATTTTACAAACTTAAATTTTTCTGCTAGTAATCGCCAGGCGGATAAAACTACAAATATTACAATACGTTCTAGATCACTTAAATCACATTGTGCACACATTGTAGATTTTCCATCCACTTTCATTTGTTCAAAAGTGATAAAGAGATCATTACTCCTTGGTTTTTCTTACGTAAGGAAATTTAAAATATTTGAATGAATTTCTCTTTCCTGTTATTTTTAATACGTAAGTGGAAACGATCCCTTACTAAAAATTCAAGCAGGTGCTTTAGTCTACTAGTATATGAACTAAGAAAGCTGCATTTAATTATGTTTTGGGACCGTACATTTAGTAAAATATTTTGAAAAAATAATTTCTTAAGGTTGTTCCTTCTCATCCGGATCATTTTTCACTTGACATGTTTTAAATTGGATCGTGTTTACGTAATGCCATTATTATTTATTACTTCCTGTCTCTTGAGCGTAAAAATGGATTTTCTAGGTGTGGATAACAGTATGGACCATCATCTGCCTCGTTTCGAGCACCGCAGCCGTCTTAACCTTGAGCATAGGGGGTGGCAGGGTACGAGCTCGACCCCTTGTCAGTCTTGCTTTGTGTTACTGTTTTGTAAGCGGGGGTTGGGCATTGAGAATGCTTATGGGACGTTCGTACACCTCCTGTCTCCCAGCGGGAATTCCCATGGGTGGAAGAAGATATGAAATACCTGAAGACGGATTCTCTAATCCAAATTGTGCCATTACATTTTTACTGGTTTATTACTTTGGAATGGCTTCGAATATTTGGTAAGTCAATTTTTTTTATTTGTTTATTATCGGTTCGTAAAATTTTTTATAACGTACTTACATGAAGAAGCTTTTCTTGTTCCATTAAAAGGTGAACTGTTTCTTGTTGGTAAAACAAAGTAGGCGAAAGACTATAACTTTTAATGGGTATGGTACGATATTGGTGAAATAGTTCTAATACAGAAATAACTGTGTCTTAAAAATCATGATAGGTTTGCCTTACGTCAATGCCTTATTTGTCATTATAAGTTTCTGACAGGTATAGGACAATATTAGGGGGGTTTTAAATTTATCTTGAAATGCACTGTCTTAAATTAAAACTGATTTAGGTACAGCAAAGTTATAGATAATAAAGAACCTTATAAGAAGAGACTTAAATCAACTGAATTACTTGAATAGTTTTATGAGATAATATAAGAATGGGGTGGTTAATATTTAATATTAATGTGAAAATTCATTTAATTTGTATTCACTCACTACTTATTACCTCAAATTAATGTGGATTGTTGCTGTTGTCACACACTCGCCCGGAATTGAACTCGGGACCTTTGTCTTTATGAACCAATGCTCTGACTACTAAGCTATGAGAAGTGACAACTGCAACAACTACGAAACATACTTACCTATTTATTAGGTAACATATTCGTTGATACTTTAATATCATATGAAATATTTTAAAGGGTTCGATTCCCGGCGAGTTTGAGCTAATTTGTAGTGAGTGAATACAAATTAAATGAATTTTCACATTAATATTAAATTCAAATTCTATTGAGGAAAAACGAAGTATCAATTCAGTATCAAATATGACGATTTTGGTCAAATCCTACATTTTCAATGACAAAACTACTACCAGGCGATACCTAGCGATAAATAACACAAGGAACCCTATAATAAATGTAAATTGTAAATGTAGCAAATGGTAGGTAGAAAAATTGGCCTATTAAGTTTATGGGTTTCTGTCACAATTATAACTACTTACATTGGATTTTGTACCTCTTAAGTGAAAAGGATGAAAAAGATTTATAACATCACTTAAAAAAGGTTCTAAATTGATCTACCAATAAAATGGTAGGTAAATTTGCGGAACGGTAATAAAAATTCAAATTGCTTACCATTTTTTCACAACTATTTTTTAGAATACAGTTAAAACTAATAGACAAAAATATTTAGAATATAAATGTGTTTTAGAAGCTTGATAATATTATGAAAAGGCCATTATCATTTGAAGAAGTTTACCTTTTTTAAAATATGTTACCTTGTGATATCTATGCATTTAGTGATGATTATAAGTACTTTGTGAAAAAATGATCATTATCGTTGTCTTTATTATGTTTAAATTAGTGTATATATTAATTTCATCAATAGGATAGGTTTTGAATAAACGTCTTAGCCCTGGAGATTTGGTGACCGGTGGGTTTCTCCAATTTTATACCATATGCCTTTTTTGAGGTTAGATAATTTGCCTTTCGATGAAAAAGATAAATTATAAATCATATTGCATCAACCAGGATATCAGCAGAAATTATTAAAAGTTAAAAATGTTGTACTTAGTGGAACCTAGAAATTATAATGTGAAACTGTTCCAATAAAACCCTTGTGAATAAATCAGCTTACACATTTTGTTGGCACAAGGGTGAGAAGTTTTCATTTTCATTTGAGGGAGGTTGTTCAGGATCGCAGTGTGTTGGTTCTGCATTAATTTGAAGAAAATTTCCCATCATTATGCCAACAAAATTCGTAAAATGGAAAAACAAAACGCAACCTCGACATCAAAAGTTGATACCGATTTTTGATTTTTAAGTAGGTGCCGTTTGTTATTGTGATTTGCTTTATCCACGTATGTTGTAATTATGTGTGATATGCATTAATCATATGTTTGAAAACGTATGTCGTTATTTTCTTAACGAGATTATAACGAGCTGATTACACGCCTGATTGTGTGATAAAATAATTTCCATGCAAATACCCTGTGTGTGAAATACTTCATCCGGCAGGTGCTAATTAAAATGATATTATGTCCATGTACCTACAACTTACACAAACCTACATATACATTAAATGTAATCGAATATTTAATTGCATTCTTATGCACGCATATATTCATTATGAATATATATTAATCGTTAAGTTATGTCCACCACTTTCTTTTTTTATTTGTATTCTACTTCGAGAGTTTTTAATTAAATTGAAAAAAATGTTTTGTCCGATCGATCTTAATTAATAAAGTGTTTAATTAATTAGATGCTAGAAGCACGGGTACTTTCTTTTTCTAGTTGCATCCTTTGAGTAATACATATGTATATATAAATCAACAGTCCAGGTCCGGACTACGGAAGGTCAAAAACTGGACTGCCAAAAATTTTTTGGTAGTAAATTATTCAGAGGTATTGTAAAGAATAGGAGAACAGAGGACTCTATGGAAGTCAATAAAAAACAGGCGAGATAGGTTGGTAGGACACCTTCTCTCTCTCTCTCTCTCTCTCTCTCTCTATTAGAGGCAGAAACAGGAGTTAGGAGGGGTAGAGGTAGACCTAGATTAGATTACATTTTGTAATGAGTAAATTATTCATCATTATCATCATAAGGAAGTCAATCCTAAGACTGGTTGGAAACGCACCCCCACTCTTTCCTATCTTGAGCTAATCTTCATATATACCTAAAACTAGGACAACCCACATCCTTAACTATTTGCAAACAGCAATCTAATCTAGGTCTACCTCAACCCCTCCTAACTCCCGTTTCTGCCTCTAATATGTCTCTGACTAGACCTTTATGCCTGAGATGTCCTACCAACGTATCTCGCCTATTTCTCATGAGTTCAATAGAGTTCTCTGTTCTCTTACTCTTTCTAATACCTCTTCATTTTTAACCTTCTCTATCCACTGTATCCTCATCATTCGCCTATAACACCACATTTCGAACGCTTCTAACCTTTTCTTTTCCGCCGCTCCCATCGTCAATGTTTCCCACCCGTACAACGCTGCGCTCCAAACATACACCTTTAAAATTCTTTTTCGAATTTCTGAATTAACCTTTCTGACATCTTAGATACCTAAAATCGGCCACTTCTTCTAATTAGTGGAGAAATATTTTTTTTCTGGTGTAGATAACAAAATATGTTTGAGCTTTGAGAGCCACCCTTATCATTTTTAGAGGAAGGAATATGTTTTTTCTGGACCTCGATAAAAAAATTTAAATTCATCAGAACCCCGCCTAATAAAATTACCTGCCTATCCCTGTAATAGATGATCTGATTTATATTATCACTACGATTTCAGAACTGTAGCAAAAGCGGGACTGTCCCAATTTGGGTACTCGCTCCCTTATAAAAAACACTAGACTAGAGAAAGTACTTTTATGAAGGGCGCTTCTAATAAGAAGAATTTCCTTCAGCGCTGAGTATTTTGATTTATTGGCGATCGGAATTGTCGGATCAGCAACAAACTGTAACAGATTTTTTTGGGTTAGGTAACGTCTTTTAATTTCTTATGCACCAGATAGTCCTTTTTAGTTCCTTTTCCTGCAGGAACTGTAACTCTTTTCTTAATTTTCTCGTCGTCAATTTTAGAAACAGTTAAGAATTTGAACTCCTTTTAAGCTTCCTTATTGTTCGTTCATAATAAGTATATGTAAACCAGAAATTCGAAGCTTTTATTGTTATTTTATTATTTATTTTTGTTTATATCAGATTATTTTTACTAAAATGTAAATAGTTTGTCTTATAAACATTAAGTAATTCAGCAAACAATTGATTTTTATTTTAATGCATTTTCATGGGCTATTTTCTTTGAAGTGTTGCCTCCTTTCAGATAATCGCGAATTAAAATATTTGTTCAGATTTAAAAGTGGATCACTTATTGTATTTTATTATTCTACTGGCAGTGGGCTAGGACCCAGCCACTTTATAACAAAATGACTCTTTTTGAGAAGTAAGTGTAAGTGTAATTCCATTGGATTATGGAACATTTAGGTTCCATTGCTTCGAACAGTTTCTTCATTAGAAATGTTACATAATTTTTCATAATCATATTTTTATAATTCAAATGACCTCAAGGGTCATTTTAACGAAGGCAACATGAAAACGTAAACAAAACTCATTAAATCCTTCTGATGGGTTTTTCTTTTTCATCCATCTCGAACTTCCATCAAGTTGAACAGTTAAAGACGAGCGGACTGTACAGCAATAATTAGTGATGTGTGATTTGCACTACTTACAAAGAAATGGATTTAATTTTGTTTTTTATTATCGGCTCTCGCACATAATCTCGAACCAATCAGAATCGTGCGCGTAATCCAGTGAAGAATTCGATTCTAAAATCCAACTGGGACTTGCTGGAACGTATAAGTAGTAGTTGGTAGTTGATCTGTTCTGTTTGCCCGATGGGCACATCTTTGCATTCTAAATGAGGTCGGAAACGAGTTTCTGGTTAACAAGCACATTTTGGGCCGGTCCATAATAAAAGACACGTCCACATCGCATCGTTGTTGTCGGTCGTGGTAAAGACCTTTGCTTGTTATTATACGTACGATATACCATCATCCGTTTGTGTGTGTGTGTGTGTGTGTGTGTAGATGTAGTACCGGCTGCGCCCAAAAGTCCCTGAACTTGACAGGTTCGTATGGGCAAATTTATGGGCAGACGTCCCATCGTGTCCGAGGCCTGGTTCCCGTCCGGAACGTCCGCCGTTGCCTCTTATAAAATATGGGTAATTTCCTTTAATTTATACTTTATGGTACAAGATGACGACGACCAAGACGTCCGTTTATTTACATAGCACCCGATTTAGGCTGAAATAAATTAGGTAGTTAATTGGATGGCAATAACACACGCACCCGCCGATGGTATAAATGAGTATATTTACGTATAATAGCTGCAAACGATTATGTATATACAGGGCGACGTTTGATACGTGAACGTAACTAAATCCAAAGATAAATATGTTGGACTAATATTTAATCCTTGTCCGCTTATTACACTCTCAGTTCATTAACAATGGTAAATATGAGCCAAGTATTCTAAAATCTACCCCTACATGTCTCACTGACGACCCCTATTTATTATTTTTCATAACAAAAATGAAGAGGTATTAGAAAGACTAAGAGAACAGAGGACTCTCTGGTAGGCAATAAGAAATAAGCGAGATAGATTAGTAAGGCACCTTCTCAGGCATGAAGGTCTAGTCAGAGACGTATTAGAAGCAGAAACGGAAGTTAGGAGGGGTAGAGGAAGAGCTAGATTACATTACTGTTCGCAAATAGTTAAGGATATGGGTTGGTCTAGCTTTAGGGAAATGCGAAGATTAACTCAGAACAGGAAAGAGTGGTGGTGCGTGTCCAACCGGTAAAAGTTGCATTCGATGGACTGAAAACTCATCGGAACACCTCGATTTGACAAAAGGGATTTACAATCAGTTCAAATAGTGGTCAGTATCCCGTCGGAACTGCCAGACGTGGATTTCGACTTTATTGGGTCTCGTCAGCCCTTCGAAAACAATTTCAACTGAAAACAGGCTAATTCTACCTATTGCCCTTAGACAGCGTTTTATGTATTACTACAAACAACGTAACGAACGCCATCTGTATAATGCTATATTTTGTGGCATTCATAAACGTGTTCAACAAGGTCCATAACCATAAGAGATTTCAACTTGTCACAGAATGCTGACCACTATTTGAACTTTCAACTTGATTCAGTTTCTATGTGTTGATATAGACCTTATAGACCTTGTTGTTGATCATTTATGAATTATAGATTTTTTTAGCATCAAATCTATGTTTTGATTATTTCAGGAAGGATTTCACTTTACCTAATAGTTAAAAATAATAATATATCTAAAGATCTACACAAAATTGGTTATGGTGTAATAGCAGAAAATCCGCCACAGAAAGTTATCTTTTGTTGAGTGCAGATCCATTGAGAACTTTAAACGTTTAATTTATTGCATTCTCTCGGAAGCGTAATTGAAATAAAGAAATTCATACCGTTGTATATACTAGAGTCACCCTTGTTCGTAATGACCAACAGATTTAAAATATTATTTTTATGAATACGACAATACGTTTCGATGTTATTGTAAGCCTTATCTACAAAGAATGACTGCACTTGTTCATATGTATCTTGGATTTCTCATTGTATTATCATCACAAGGTAGTTAGTCCGAAAATTAGTTGAACACACTGTTTTGAGCCAATTTCTGCACTATTTGTGTCTAGCTCTGCCTCCTTTATTTCTACTTCTGCTTTTAAAATGCCTTTGTCTAGCCCTCCGTGCCTAGGAAGAAGCCCTATTATTATGCTGTAACTGGACAGATAGTCACAATACATGAACGCATTTCACATCAGTCAGCGCAGCGCATGACGTCACTCTGTGGCAAACGATTGTTTCATATTGAAGCGTCCGGTTGCTATTAAGGACACCGATAACATTTATGGTCTCAATTATCTAAAGCTTATTAAATGACAGAGATGCTATGCCATATCATCTGGGTATTTTCCAAAAAGAAGTCTTGTTCGGAAAATCTGAATTTTGCTCAAAACTGTACTTGAACTTTGTGGAATTCATGGGGCAATTGCTGACGTTTGTCGTTGCTTTATTAACTTCTGTAGTTCCCTGTGTTCTCATATATTTTCAATATCTCCTTATTTCCATCTTTTTCAATCTATGGTGTTTGTTCAGATTTCCTAGCAATAATATTTAAAAACTATGTAGCTGTCGTTTTTGAAAAATGTGCAGTTTAAAAGGTCTGACAACTTTCTCTTTGGGATTTTATGCTTCGTGTGCAGGGGTTTGAAGAAGATTGAAACTTGAAAACAAGTAGTAATAAAAAAGGGTTTAAGGAGGAGACAGGTAGTCTTCCGGAGGAAATTTTAGAAAAGTAGTACATTTGTTTCTTTCATGACGAGTAGGCGCCCTCGTTTCAGTTTCATCAATATTCAAATTGAATAAACTGAGAAATCTTCACATAAATGGGTTATGTGTAGGTTAAGGCTATATGAATTAAGTATTGGTGTTGTGTTTTGTATATACAAAGCTTTAACGCAGCAAGAGTACTTAATTTGACCATACAAGCCTATTGGTTTATCCTGAGTTTATGAGATGATATGTAGCAAATTACGCACATATTAATTGGTCCTTCGAGCCGGATCAGCCAAACACATCTAGTAACTTTTTCTTCTTTTGTCGTACAGAATTGTGATCAAACATGCACTTATGGCACTTACCTTTATCGAATTTCCAAGTTAACCAGAAATGTGTTTTTTTTTGTTAAAATTGACTCCATCCTGCACTACTTTTTGCTTTGCATCTTTCTCGCTGTATATGAAGATATTTAATGTAAATAGCGCTAATCACATGAAAAATTCCAAACAGGTTGTTCGGTAGTTACGATTGGAACGAGTGGGATATTGATGATGGACCTGAAAGGGGAATGTGCCAAAAGATGTCTTGTAATATTTTCTGTGATGGTTTAAGAGATTTTATACTGCCGCATTTGCATATCTTAAATATTCGTGTTGAGCGAGAATTACTTCGAAATCCTGACGGGCCTGCCATTAATTTTAAATGTTTTTTCGGACGCTTTTCAAAACAAATTATCCCCATAATTTACACTCTAAACTCCGTGTATTCCGGTTGATAATTTTTATTGCGTTAACATAGCGCGTATAATTTATCCTGATTGATAAAACATCAATTTTATGATTTAGTTCGTTGATTACATAGAAATAAAATGCCTCTGATTAAAAAAAAAACTATTTGTCGTCGTATCAGTAGAATATCAACATATATTTACATTTATGTGATTGTAACAACTTAAGTTAAATTGGTAAGAAGTTGTTCATCTATTTTTTTTTATTGGAACTTACTTAAATATTTTCACATGGTCTCGAATACTGTAACGAATCAAGGCTTTTGTTTTACGCATGAAAGAACTTTGCTTTTTTTTTTGGAATACCGCGATGCTATGCCTTTGTTTGAGTCATCACACTTTAGATTCTTAAATTCCTCTGCTTAATTCAACTGTTTTTCTTAAAGAATTTATGTGCTTATACAATAGCTACGATTAGTGACGTGTGACTTTAAACAATTGATGATATGTATATTCTGATTATAAAACGGAAAGCTAACATCAAGGTATCTCCAATTAAAATAAAAAATATTGGAACTACATAAACTTTGTTCAGTGTAATTGTTGTGAGAATGCATTTTAAATTGAAAAAGTGAAAATCCATTTACAAATGAATCGTTAGAGTCATCGGTAAAGATCCAGATTATGGCCCCCACCCCCGAAGGGGGATCGAAAAAGGAGGTCTCCCCCACCACTGTACCATAAAAAGTTTGTGGCGGTCTCACCCCCATTAAAAGTTAGGGGCGTTCAAAGTTAATAAATATGTCAATTTTTATACATTTCTAGGTATGTAAATATTTATATAGTCATTCTTAAACAATATTCAAAGGTAAAACTAATGAAAAATACATAAAAATATTGAGAAAGTTATATAAAACATTATTTAAATATCTTTATCAATAAGGTAGGTTACGTTAGGTTATCGGGTTATACGGACCACCCTCTTTCGATCTCCCTCCTCCACCCACTTGAGAATATTTTTTTTATTGAATTTTATTTGAATTATTGTGTATGAAAATTGTCAAAATAATCAACTTTCAACCCCCATAACTTTTTATGGGTGTGGGACCGTCCCAAATTTTTTATGGGGTTCTACTCAGGTGACCACCCTCTTTCGACCCCCTACCCTCTTTCAATCCCCCTTACCCCCATCCCCATCTAACCGCCACAACTTTTTATGGGGGTGAGACCGCCACGAACTTTTTATGGTACAATGGTGGGGGAGATCTCCTCTTTCGATCCCATCATCTAGAGATTTACCGAGTCATCTATAGAAATTTGCTACTAATTGCAGATTCTTTGCAGCAGCGATTTCCATTTTTTTTTTGCTACGGAATCCTTTTTGAATCAACCTTTCTTTGGCAAAACTCCATTTCGATAAAAAAGTAAACTGACAATAGTTTTATGACTAAGACCCTTGACACCTTATTGTGTACATGTTGTAACCTACTATTTGAATTTTGTATTACAACTGAATTCGAATATCCAGAGCGGTATCCAGTCTAGTTCTGAATTTGTTTTTACCGTAGGTGTAAACTGAAATGCTCGTCTGTAATCTGTAGGTCGAAACAGGAACCATGATGACTTTTACAATGAGTGCAGGGTATTCGATTCAAAGGTCATTCAAAGAATCAGCTGATTCAAATTTTTGTTGTGGAGAGTGTTGGTGGACCAATTTGTCGGATTTGGCGGTATCCCATCGTGGTATTAATTTGATGGAGTGAAATACTGGTTTTCTTTACGTAATTTATTTACAATATACATAGAGAAGATGAATTCATATACAGATCAAGTTCTCATACTTCGACAAAGTTAACATTGTTGGTGTAGTGGCTCCTCTGGAAAACCATTTCTTGAGGTTCAGAAGATGTTCATTTACCTACATCTGAGGTTGCAAAGTAACCTATTTTCTTGGAGAAATCTATTTGAAAGATGAAAACATTCATAACATTTTTCTTCAACACATTCAATTCAGAAGCCTAATTTGTTTTTTATCGTTAGAAAATATTTTGTCTTTCACTGTAAATGTGTTTATGGTTTTTCACTGTGTGGTCTTGCTGATTACGTTGAGTTTATCAAATAAGTCAATTTCATTATCCACTTCTCGTCATGTAGTAGAACTAACTTAGGTACCTACAAATTGGTTTAATACGTTTACACGCATATAATAATGATAACGAATTAAAAGAAGTAACCGAGGATACAGGAATGAACAATTGTATATTAACGTAAGACCGAATGTCTTATCTTTTCATCCTATCCTGGCATCGGTGTACAAATGGATCTCCTTTATAAAATGATACGTTAGGGTTTGACCTTTTATGATTGGTTTGCAAACCATGGTCATGAAAAATAGGCTGTTATTACGGTTAAATACAGAGCAGTTGTTTTTCGCAAAATTTTGTATATTTTTATTAGGAAAAAAAAACGCTCTAACTCGCAGAGCCTTTGTGACCCTTCAACCAGCGTTCCCCGGAACTCCTTTTCGGAACCCCTGCATTACAGTATGACAGGGTCCTTTTACGGTTAAGAACTTGCCAAACGGAACTCGCGGCGAAATAGTTTACGAAGTGGTGATGAGGTCTAAAGAAATGGAATTTGCGATACACTTTTACGGTTTTGACGGATCATTGTGACCAAGAATTTTAGTTATCGGTTTTAAACTTTTTGTAGTAATTACCGTCGATGTTTTTAGCCTTGAAGAATCTTTTTCACTTTTAGGGTGAAACGTTGGTTTTTGATTGGTTATTGTAATTAAAAAACCTTCATCCCAGAATTATTTGTGTTTTTATTTGACATTGATATTCTTGGGGAAGAATTAATAACTGCATTTAGTAATTTTGTATGTCTCATATTATTGATCGTTATTTTGATTTTTTTATTTAATGAAGAACGAAAATTTGTTATTCTAATTTATACAATAAGAAAAATATGTATTTGGTACACTTTTTTAAGAGTATTATTCGATAATACATAGTTAATTATAATAGTTGTCGTAAAATTTTCACAATGTATAAAACAATGGGATTTTATATATGTACATACAGTTAAATATGGAGGTTTTATGCTTATCTATGGATCAAGACAAAAATGCTAATATATATGTACCGAAATGCATCTTTTAATATACCCATAAAGGCATAAGATTGTCACAAAAACCGTTCCTTTAATGAATAATTACTGATGTTTACTTATCATCATTTATCAATCATCTTTTATTTTTGCATTATCCATTGAAAACACTGGGTATTAAGTGGTCGAAGTAACGATTATAAAGGAAGTGCCTTTTAATCGTGCCGCAGAGTGCCTTAAGGCCACTTCGATAAGTGCATTAATTTTCTAAATAATAGGCAGGTGCCATGTTGCAAATGAGACAGGCATTTCAAAAATTACGATCCATTCTGAACACATTAAAATTTCATGACTCGTAACCCTTAACTTGACAATGACATGACTTTTTTTGCTTTCTTCACAATACAATATAGAAACTTTTAAATGCTTTTTTTAGTAAATTGAATGGAAAGTTTAACGAACTAAAATGGACAAATCCTGAACATCATAGGAGATTCCAGGCAATTTTTAGGACTTTGTGGTCGAAATATATATATAAACAATCCTCATTCAGTGTCAAAAGATATCTTCACCACACACATATATTATGATTCTCGAACACTGATATTGTCTCGATTCGAGTGTAAAAGCCGCCGTCAGTTGGAGATGGAGGGATCTCTGAAGAAGTTTACCATTCGTGGTAGCGAAACGTTAGGAACTAACTCCAACCGACGACAGCATCAGTCCTTCTACTGTCCGCGAAAGCCTTTACTAATTTGTCAGGTTCTTGAATATTCCGGAAAGTTCTTGATTAATGCGGTTGTCTCTGGAATATTGTAAAGGCGTTGGTCGAAAAATGTCCCAAATCAATCAATTGTAACCATCGTATATCAAACACCTTCCACAGTTACCGACAAGAAACTACCGTAAACTCGAGGCTTCTTTCATAAACAAATATTGGTGGTCTGTGCTGGGTGGTTGCGGCTGTAAAGTGGGATATATACGTATATAGTCGGGACGATTAAAATCGGCAAAGTCGATAGTAAATTGTCTGTGAGAATGGACGTATCTTCTTTCTTCTTTCCACTTTAGCCATTTGCTGCGTTTTGAACACGCCCTTAAGTCAGGAAATGCTTCATGAGTAGTACAGACAAACGGAAAAGAGATAACCGAATAATAGTAAGCGGAGGTATGCAAAAGATCATGGTTGGCTTTATAACTGCCTGGTTGGAATTATATCTTCCAAGAAGTGTCTTTGCTTTCCTAAATTCCTAAGAATGTTGAACTTTCTTTAATGCCCGATGCTGACAACATTTTCAATTTCTGCTCGTCTGCAACCCTTTCTGTTGCACATTAGTTGGTGTCATGTTATTCCCTTCTCATTTTTAGTGTCCGCTGCAATTCCTATCTGACATCTCTTTTCTATATTTACGATATTCCCTACAACATTTGTCGTGATTATAAGTAGCGTTCTGTCAGCAACCGCTCTAGTCTAGTCAGTAAGTTAAATGAAGAAAGAAAATGTCACAGTTTTATTGGGAACTATGCCAATTTTGAACGTCCCAACTATATATAATATTTATATATGTTGTATATTCATTGTCACGCATTCCGTGTGAGAAATAAAACCGAAAAACACAAATATATCTCAGATTTACAAAAAAAACTCTTTGTTATTTCACATTCCAGTTATAGCAAACAAAGAAAAAATCAAAAACACTGATCGACTCTTTTGTTATCTGTTTTCGTTTATAAGTTGCTGTCGGTTTTGTACAAAGAACTTTAATCAATCTCAATTCGACCTCACCTTCTTCTTCTGGTGCCAACAACCTTTTAAAGACCGCTCGATGTGTATGTATAAGTAAGTACGTTGTAAGAACGTTCTCCTTTCTTAAAGATCGACTTACATATGTCAAGATTGCGTCTTCAACTGGAAGACTGACAAAAATAAGACATGGTTTATAACATTCATTATACGTATTATCAGACACAGCTCTAATTAAAGGAGTAACTGAAATACGAAACGATAATCTGATATTATAAATTAGCTTATAAGCACAAACATGTTGTAATAAATAATAAATGTGGGATTTATTAATCACTTGATATTGGATATTGGGTAATAAAATGGTTAATTTACTGCAAAACATAGTTGAGATATATGTGTATGTAAGTGTTATCATCGATGGGATCCCGTAACAAGTGTAAAATATTCGACGATGGCTTTTTGCAGTTTTTCTTTAGAGATCTCTGGCCAAATGGATCGCCTGAAACGGGTTTGTTGTACCGTATAATAAATACCTACTATTCTTCGATCAAAATTGGTCGATCGTGTCGATCAGGCCTTGATCTCTCTCCACGAGGAGTAGTATATAACCAATTGTCTGCCATGTACAAAGTACGTTTTTTTTATGAATTCCGATATCACTGTGAAGAAGAGCAGAAACCCGAAACTTTTGTAAATGTTATTTCATAAATAATATAATTGATCAATATTTAGGGATTGTTATCGATTTTAGTTTAGATTATTTAACGAAATTCAAGTTCTTGGTCAGTTACTGTGAATCTTTATCAGCACCTTGTAAAGAGTTCCTACATCCGACAGAACACAGACCAATTTACTTGCCGCCTTTAAACAGCCTTTATTGAAGAACTACAAACGGCGTGGTAAACGCCATCTGTAGAAATTTGTTACTAATTGTGGGTTCTTTAATGGTCCTTTTACTATTAAGTATTTCTACTTATCAAATTGAACTGTCGTCGTAGCACCCTACCGTAAGCACGTAGAGACAAGCGTAGACCTAAAAAATATTTGTCAGAAGGTAATCTATCAAAGCTGTCGGGCATGGACCCCAATTTCTATTTCCTTGAATCTCATCAGCACGCGATATCAGTTCCGTTTTTTTAGTTGCTGGCTTTAGACAGCGTTTGCTGAATAATTATTATGGTGACGTTACTGCAGAAATTTGCTACTACTTGGTCAATAGATAACTAAGTATAGTTGGGACAATTAAAATTGACAAAGTCTTCTATAAATTATCTGAGAGAATGGACGTATCTTGTTTCTTTTTTCCAGTTGGAACTGTAGTCTTTTGCTGCGTTTTGAACACGCCCTTGTTGAGTTAGGAAATGCTTCATGAGTAGTACAGACAAAGTGATAAGAGATAATCTAATAATAGTAAGCAAAAGATCAGGGTCGGCTTTGGAATTATATCTTTAAACAAACAACGTTTTTTTCTAAATTCCTGAGAATTTCTTTAAAGTCTGACGTTGGCAACATGCTCAAATTTTGCTTCTCTGCATCTCTTTCTGTTACACATCAATTGATGTAATATTATTCCTTCTTCTTTATTCGTGTCCGCTGCAATTCCTACCTGACATCTCTTTTTTGTGTTTACGATATTCCCTGCAAGGTTTGTCGTAGTAAATGCGACAGTTTTATTGCGGACTATGCTAATTTTGAACGTTCGAACTATAGCGAAGTACAACGCTGAGTGAAAGACGTAGAATGTTCTAGAAATTTATGGAACTTCTCGAAAGTTCCAAAATGTCGAGAATTGTAGTGTTTCAAATGTTGCCGAAAGTTCTACTATTTTCTTAGTATTCTTACCCGGTCAACGCCAGGAATTTGCTATCATGGATTGGGTCCGAAACAACTTTCGATATGTATTAAAGAAGTTTTTCCATCTATACTTAAAGTGTTCCTTTTATTGGTAATATTTATCTGTACTATTCCAATGTGGCACATTTGTTACAGAATATATTCTTTACATTATAAAGAGTTGGTCAGTGTATGGGTAATAAGGTAAACCAACCCAAATCAAGACTTGTGAGCTTCAAACAACTTTATATATTACTCCATCAGATGGCGTTAGTATCGCTGGAAATAGGTACCTCAAGTAAAAGTTGCACCATTATTCTTGTGTATTTTATTTGTTAACGAAGTTTTAAAGAAATCTTATTTCATGGTTAGTTGTTTCATTATTTATTGTAGCACATTATTTCATGACTGTTGTATAAGATTTTGTTTCACTGTTTTCTAAACGTGGCGTACACATTACTAATTTTTATTCGTTATTCCACGGCTTGTTTCCTTAGTCGCCGGGCCGTTGCGGCCATTTATGATTTACGAGGACAATTCTCATAAATTCATGGTCGTTATAGTTATTTTGTGCGATTCCAGCTGCCATTTTTAAAGTCGTTGATGGGAATTTATTTCTCGAATTACTCGAAAAAAGATTAATGTTCATAGATAAAACGGTCGAGCGAATGTATTAAATCAATGTATGTATATGTATGTACAAGTTGTGCTCGATGTTATCATGTACCTACATTGTACAGGAATCTGTAATTGCAATTGTGTGTGAAATAATTGCAGATTTCTGCACAAATAACCTTGAAATTTTAACGAGCCTATGACGTCAGTTGTAGTTACTATAAATTTGTTTGTCATCGGGCTCCTGTAACAGTCATCCTACTGTTATTACGTTAGCAATTATTTCCCTTTACACTGTTAAACATTATCATATAAAATTTGCCGCAACAATAGGATAATAACCAATTGAAATCCCTACGTTGTTAAGCATATGCGAGGCAGCCAATAAAAATTCATAATTCAACAATGCAGCTCAGCATTTGGGACAATAATAAAACGCCGTATGCGACGCGACGTGTGATTGTTTCTCATGCAAATTTGCAGTATCCTTTGTTCTACATACGTAGGCTTCTTGTTCTACCCTCATTCAGCACATGTATTTAAAAGAAAGAAAAATGAATAACAAACAGCTTGCTGAGTAAGTGACGAATAGTGGTTTGAATGGGGAAAAATAGTGGTAAATAATCTATTGAATTGTGTTCTCGGCGCAATAGCTAATAACTAGGCTGGCTGTGAAAGCATAGGTACCTGTGATTAATGATCTATCCCTTGAAGATTGTATTTTTATTGTTACTTAATGACTTAATTATTTAATGACTAGAAGGGGTAATCGTAAAGTCCCGAACAGTAAGTTAATTTAAACATAATCTTCAGAAACTTACAAACGGCGTGGTAAACGCCATCTGTAGATTCCGATCTTGTTGGGTCTCATCAGCACATTGCAGCCAGCTTCTACAGAACCCAGACCATCTCTACCTGTTGCCTTGACACAGCGTTTTATGAAATCTTACAAACGGCGCAGTAAACACCATCTCTGGTATAACGCTACATTTAGTGCAATTCAATATGTTCAACCAGATCCATATTTATATAGTTCAATATCTACTTGTTGGATCTCATCAGTGGGTCAAAGAGCTTCGATAGAACACAGATCAATTGTACCTGTTACAGTGACAGCGTTTTATGAAATTTTACAAACGGCGCGGCAAACGCCATCTGTAGTAAAATACTACATTTATTGGAATTTAATATGTTCCATAAGGTTCATTTACATATCTACTTGCTGATCTGAATCCACGGCGTAGCTCAGCATACGTAGCTGTTTGCGACGAGCTGATGAGGTCCAACAATATCGAAATCGTGAACCGCGTCTGGCAGTTTTGACTAAATACTGATCCCAATGACCTTCTTTGTTCGACACTGGGGTGTAAATGCAAAAAATACACAGAATGAGTAGAGTAAGGTCGGTGAATGTGGAATACCATTTTTTTAAAAATTATAAACAAGTTTATTAAACATACTTCTGTAATTTTTTTATTCACGGTAATATCTGTAGTCAGCTAGCTATTTGTTTTTCTCGTCTAGGCGACGTAGTCCTATAAGGTAATGTGGAATAGGATATTACCATGGAATTAACACGCCACCATTTTCAGTAAATAATTTCACCTACAACGAGAAAAATATTTTATTTGACTAACATTTTACATGATACAAAAAAAGAAGACCAAAAAAACAGGTAATCATAATATCTACTGGCAGAAATCACAAACATAAACTTCTCTTTCATTTCCTGCACACACTTCATGGCACCAGCCACTACACATTATGCATTGTATCCAAACCTCTCCTCTTGTATCTTCAGAAAATTTACCTGCACAAAAAATACATTCGGCATCTTCATTGGGAGTTAGGGAGGGGAAAATGGAATTGGTTATGTGGAATAGTCCACAATAGCAAACCTATTGATATTCCACAATACCCACTTATAGACACGAAACTATGACCATATAGAAACTTGGATAAAGTTAATTTTATAGGGCTGTAATATCATACCTCACACTCTAAAACACTTACAGTAACTACACGCAGCACCACTATTTTTAAATCGGTCCAAACAAATGCGTAACAGTTAACAGTATCACTACCCTACAAAATGTCAGCCACCTGCGAAATCATTTCTGATTGAACACAACGTCACCTATAACAAACATAGGATTACATAACACATGACTTCGAAATACATTAGGAGTAGTACCTAATACAGCAACTAGAATGTAGATGACACTTCTAGTTTTAGTGCAAAAATGGTATTCCACATTACCTGACCTATTCCACATTCACAGACTTTACTCTATTGTAGTACCTAGCTAAGTTGTGAGTATCAGTTAATGTCTGAATTTTTGATTTACTGACCCCATACTCAACAGCCTAGCACTTGTATTGACGCTACTTTTTCTTTTTAGCAGTCAGTCCCAAGACTAATTAAACGCGCACTTCCACTTCTTTCTATCTTGAGCCAATCTTCTCAGTTCCCGAAAAATACCTTTTTCTTTTTCCTTAAACCATTTGCGATATTGAGTATATGTATTTCACTGCCCTTTTTTATTCCTGTTTCTGCATCTAGTATGGTTTTACGTATCTCTTCGTGTCCCAGAAAGTGTCTTATAATCCTATCTTTCTTTTCCTTATTAATTTCCATTGCATGTTTTGTTTTCCTGCTCCTAATCCGTTCTCACTTCCAACTTTTCTTTCCTAAGGTTAATACATTTATAACATGGAATTTATTCTGAATGTCGTCAGTACTCAATTTACGCTTAAGACTGCGAAGTCCAGGCAGGGGCGGCAAAATTTTTGGAACTCAAAAACATTAGAGACAAGAAATATTTCACCGTTTAAACTTCTCTTTTTCGCACATTTGAAACACTTATATTGATTGGCTTCGCTTGAAGCTACAACTACTTATTTATACAGTCGAAATATAATTCTTGATTAATTCTGGAACCTTTCCGTAGTTTAGTTTTGTAACTGTATGTCTTGCGAGGACATTATAAATATCACGAATAGTGGTTTAGCCGAATACCAAAAAAAGAAACTTTGGTTGCTTCATTTCCACCAACTACTAATGCTGGTGAGCAGACAGTCCCTTCGGACTAAGTAGGAAGGGACGTTAGATTTCTTCATCCTCTTGAGAATATCTGGGTGGTGGTGGCGATAAGAAAGATTAGACAGACGATATGAAGACAGAAAAGAAGTGAAAGACTGTCTGTGGAAAATTATAACTGTCCGAGTACTTGCTTGAGCGACCCAGAAGAACTTGAACCACGGCAGATGGACCCGGAATCGAACCGGAGCCCTCTTGGATGTCAAGCTATATGGTCTAACTTGAGTGATCCAGAAGAACTTGGACCAGGGAAAATGGACCCGGAATCGAACCGGAGCCCTCTTGGATGTCAAGCTATATGGTCTAACTTGAGTGATCCAGAAGAACTTGGACCAGGGAAAATGGACCCGGAATCGAACCGAAGTCCTCTTGGATGTCTAGCTATATGGTCTAAATCTAAACTAGACCACGCCGCTCCAATATTCAGCTTCTTGAGAGACTGTTGTTGTATTTAGAATGTTTGCAATTAGAAAAAGAATGAGTAACCTTAAGAAATCCAAGGTCTGGATATTTTTTAAAAGATGTAGAGGTCATAAATAAAACTTAGTGCACATTCTGCAATTCATTTACTCCAAGAGGTGACAACCAGTTGCCGAATATGGACCTCCAGGATGCAGTCGAACCTAAATCCGCCATTGAATGTCATTGAATAATTGTTCCCCATACAAACTCTCGGTAATACTACACTGTATACTGTATATTATTTAATTAATCCTAAGTAACTGAAATTTTTCCTGACAATTGCCCCTTTTTTCGCTATAGAGATTGGCCATTTTGTTTTAAAGATTACCAGCGAGTGCTTGAAATCGATCAGGTTCAAGTAATGTTTAAGTTAGAGGGAGTTTCGTTATAGCGAGTTTAGACTATATTCAATTGTAGTTAGGTGTAGGCCCAGTTTTTACCATTCCGCATTCTGGGTAAGTGCCCAGGACCCCGTAATCGGCGAAGGCTTCCTAGTTTCTGCCAAATCCATACACCAACTGAAAACCAATATTTATTACCGGTAAATATATTTATTTTGAGGAAATCAACTATTAGTTATGAAACAAAATTGAAAACATTTCCAAATGTAGAAAGTGCATTAAGAATCTTTTTAAGAATGATAATAACTAACGGCAATGGGTAGCCTTCTTTTTCTAATTTGAAAGGAATAAAAAATGACTTAAGAAGTACAATGCTTCAAGAAAGATTGACCAGTGTGCCGCCAATGTCCATACAATGTGACATGCTCAAAGACATGGGTACTTAGACTTTGAACAACTGATTAACGATTTTGCTTTTATCAAAACTTTTCAATAAACATAAAATTTTAAGCGGTAACCTATGAATACTAAAGGAGTTACTGTTCCGAATTATATTACAATTATTCGTTCATTTATTGTTACTGTTCAATAAAATTAGAAGGACTTAGAGATACAAAATGGAAGCGGTACTGACTAAACAGTACTGTATGAAAATAAATAAAAGTAAATAAAAAATACTGGTATGCAAGGAAAGAAAAAGTAGAGAAAGAGCGAATATAAAGATAGGAGACGAAAAATTAGAAGAAGTGGCTGATTTTAGGTATCTAGGAAGTCAGATAAGTCAGGACGGAAGGAGTAGTAGGGATATAAAGCAGAGGATAGCGCAGGGTCTAGTCGCCTTTAATAAAAAGAAGTCACTTCTATGCTCGCGAACGGTTAATTTAGAAATTCGAAAATGATTGTTCAGGGTGTATGTTTGGAGGGCGGCGCTGTACGGATGCGAAACATGGACGATGTGCGCGGCGGAAAAGAAAAGGTTAGAAGTGTTCGAAATGTTAGTGCTACCTGTGAATGATGAGGATACCGTGAATTGAGAAGGTTAGGAATGAAAAGGTATTAGAAGGAATAGGAGAACAGAGGACTCTATGGAAGTCAATAAGTAATAGGCGAGATGGGTTAGCAGGACACCTTCTCAGGCATGAAGGTCTAGTCAGAGACATATTAAAGGCAGAAACGGGAGTTAGGAAGAGTAGGCCTAGATTAGACCATTGTTCGCAAATAGTTAAGGATGTGGGTTATTTTAGTTTTAGGGAAATACGAAGATTAGCTCAGGATAGGAAAGAGTCAAGGAGCGTGTGCAACCCGCTTTTTAGGATTGACGACCTTAGGATAATGAAATATATAATTTAGCTTATCTACTCTTTTTGACTGTTTTAACAAAATGGTGTTGTATCATCATAGGGGCCGCGTTATCCTTATATGTGTTCATAGGGTCTCCAATAGGTTAAAGACGGTCCTGGTTAGGTGTGTAGTATACGAGAAAAGATTAATCGTTTTCGTTCTTGAACACGGTAGCTTTTTTCAGGCTTGTTATGCAAAATAAGTCGGGTGTAAGGAAAGTCTCGTTGACGGCGTTAAAGAAGCGCAATCAATTATTTATTTCATACCGATTAATGTGGTGAAACAGAGGAGCGTTCGAGTGCAAAAACCGGCCTCACACGGCTGCCTTTATTTAACATTGCTCTTGACCAGGTTGACGAGGCTCGAGGATATTGCCGTTCTCCCATGAAAAAGTTAAACGTGCGTCTTTAGCTACATCCACACGAAATGAAAAAGCATCTCCGAAAAAGGATTTATTCCTGGGCTTTCAAAAAATTTGTTAGAACCGAATTTGTTATCTTCTTCACGTAGTTGTAAGAATTGGACTTCTATTTTAGTGTTCCCTGATAAATTTCTCCGAAAGAAAAACGGAACCTTTGTGAGATTGCTGACTTATCTGTCTATTTCTCAGTTTCTAATAAGATTTTTTAAGCATTGAAATTTGTAATAACTAATAGCAAAAATCTTAGTTTGATACTTCTCATTTTCCAATTTTCAAAAGAAATATTTAATTATTATTATGTTATCGATTAAAAGGCTTAATAACAAGAAGATTTTGGTATCATATTTTTAGTGATACTTTGTATATATTGTTTTGGATGGATGTTACTATTCTTTATGTTTTCTTCATCTCTTCATATATTTATTCAACAAAATTTCTCTCTTCTTTCCCTTTTTTAATTTTATAATAATAATTAAGTCATACAGGGGCTTCTTTAGATGTAGAAGATACTGTGAAGTTTTGCATTTTGTTTTCGTTGTTGTTATTATGGAGTCACAAGAATCCAGTTTCTCGTCCATTCGTCTATCTTTGATTATCGTTTTGATTCTCATTTTTTCTTTTTCATAAACCTTTCGTACGTAGGTATTTTACTGTATTGACCTTCACCTGGTTAAAATTCGTATTCAAGAAATTTCAGAAACTTTTTAAAATTGAAAAATTAAAATTTCAAAGGAATCCCCCTCCTGAAGAAAAGGGGTGTAAAGAAAAACATCCGGGAGCAGGGTTGTTTTAAACTGATGAGAATGTATTTGTAGTATTAATTAATATTTATAATTTACCTTAAATCTACATCTATGTATGTATCTATCTAAATAGTTTGACTGACTTGTAATCAATTTTTTGACATTTTAATGATGTGCGTGTAGCAAATGTACACACGAATGCAATGGTTTTAACATGTGATTAGAAATTGTGTGTAAGCAACCAACTATGCACCCGAATTTGCACATTTAGACCCGTCAACTTTTTTCCAATGTATTGTTTCACTTCCATACGTCGAAATTGGTGACTGTTAGATAAAGATTCTGATCAAGTGATAATACCGCTTAACAAAATCGGATCAGATTTTATAAACTCATCGTCTTTAAATCTATTTACGACATTTCACGCATCTTTTGTCGAGTGTTTTACAGTTTTTATTGACCATTTTGTCCACGGATTAAAAAACATGACCAAAGAAAATAAAATCACGTCAGAAATATTAAATTAGTCAATTAGTTAAGATTTTAGCATTTTCAGTGTAGATATTGATGTAGAAACTCCCAATAACCTTCGCGCATATTGGTATGGATAGTAGTATTGGAAAACCACCCTACTGGAAATTAGTTAGTGGATTGAATCCGATGCGGATCAGAATTACCTGAATATTGATCAGAAATAAATCAGGCTTTCTGATCCAGGTATGATGGAAAATCGTCACGCCATATATGATCAACGTAGGATCCATTTGAAAAATCCATGTCGGATCTGTTTCTAAGATTCATGACGAATCCGTTTCTAAAATCCATGACGGATCCGTTTCAAAGATCCATGCTGGACCAATTCAACACATCCATTCCCGATCCAGCCAAAAGATCCATACCGGATCCGTTTAAAGGATCAGGATTATTTTTTTCTTTTTATTAATTTGGCATAAAATAATTAAATCAATATTACCATTTTACCTTAATTTTATTAATGAACTCAAGTACACTTTAAATATGTTCCAAACAGTAATTTTATTTTCTTTATTCCAATTTTTGGCATTATTTATGATTCTACCAACGGCATCATAAAATTCTTTATCATTAAACGTGATTCCATGGTCTTTTAAATCTTCACTCATGATTTGTTCATTGTTTAATGAACAATATTGCGTACAGAATAAATCAGGTAAAAAATAAAGTTTTGTATTATGATCCAGTTCAGAACATCGGATACAAACTTGATTTAAAGATTGTACCGAAACCGTAATAGAATTTGTAGCATTAGATTGTGATAAGAAATTGGTCAGATTACTTACTGGATTAAGGGATAGGATACTCTACTAATATCAATTTCTGATCAGATGGTTGGATCAACAGATAGAGTACTGTGCGCTGATCAATTTCTGATCAAGGAATGGAGTACTGTACTCTGATCAGAAACTGATCAGATGAGTGGATCAACGGATGGAGTACTGTACTGTGATCAGAAACTGATCAGATGGGTGGATCAACGGATAGAGTACTGTACTCTGATCAGAAACTGATCAGATGAGTGGATCAACGGATAGAGTATTGTACTCTGATCAGAAACTGATCAGATCGGTGGATCAACGGATAGAGTACTGTACTCTGATCAGATGAGTAGATCAACGGACAGAGTACTGTACTGTGTTCAGAAACTGATCAGATGGGTGAATCAACGGATAGAGTACTGTACTCTGATCAGAAACCGATCATATGCACGTATTACGGAAAATCTGATCCACATCTGATCATAATCCGGGTTCTCTGAACTAATTTCCAGTCGGGCTGGGCCCAACCTTAAACAAACAATACAATTGGCTCGTGGTGACTTAGTAACGTGATGGAAAATCGCCGTCAGCGTGAGGGTACGACAATGAGCAGTTTAACAAGCGTGTAGAGAATGCGTGGCAGTTGATCGGATTCGGATTTATTCTCTGCGGCAGCCAACGCCACAATACGAAGTCACCCAGTCAACTATAGTAAAGCCGGCCACGCACTCACCTGTCAATCGCTGTGCCTTGTGCTAATCGTAACTACAAGGTGACGGACGAGTAACCTGAAGTAGAACGAGATATTTGTACGTATGTTTTCTTGTATTGTTTGTTCCTCCGCGGTACAATATTAACGAGCAGACGATAAGTCGGCAGTACTCATTGGAAAGAAACGATCCCTGAAATTAGTTCCAACTTACGTATCGATCCTCTCTGATCGATCGTCGTGACCGTTCAAGCAAACGAATTACAACTACAATCATTCGTGAGGTTGCAAGAAGTTACCTATCGAAATTACAGCTGCGTTTGGTATCGATTGATCAAAGATAAAAGAGATAATAATTTCTGAGGATTCCGGTGTTGGTTCTTTACGAAATATTATCGACATAGATCAAATATAGAAACCTCTGCCGTTTGTTCACTATATTAGTAGAAAAACACCATAAAGTTGCTTCGGCTTATTGAGGAAAAATTAGTTCAAATCATTCGGGAACGTTCTCGAAATTTCTAGAAAATTCTGTAGATGTGGGGCATTAAGGAAAAATTTGTGACATTTTGTAACATTCTGACCAGACGTCAGACTCAATAATTACCTTTACTGACTCGTTTTATGGAGTTTTTTATGTCTTTGAAAGTAACTCCTGCAGCTTAAAAACGAATCTTTTTCATGGACGAGGGGATGGATGGCTATCATACCATATAACCCTTCGAGCCTGCAAGATCCCTTTGAGAAGCTTTAGCAGCAGTTACACTTTTATTCTGTACAAGTCGGATCTTCCTCCCTTTGTCCAGAAAAAATGAATTACTTAGGAACGTTCTCGAACCTTCTAGATGTATGGTATTCAGGAAAAATTTGTGACATTCTGGCCAGATGTTCAATTACTATCATATCATATAACCCTCAGAGGCTACGGGACTCCGTTGAGAAGCTTTAGCGACACGTACACTTTTATTTTATACAAGCTGGATCGCCCTTCCTTTGCCCAGGAAAAATTAATTCTTCAGAAACGTTCTCGAACCTTATTGAAAATTCTAAAATGGATCTCTCTAGGTGTAGGAGAAATGTGACCAGACGTCGGAAGTTCTTTGGCGCTTTAGGTCTTTTAACTCCTATATCTTTGAAACCAGCCTCTGCAGTTCGATACCGAAACCTTTCATGGACAGGGATTGGAAGGCTATCATACAATAAAACCCTTATTGATATACTGATTAACTGTTTTTGTATTTCCCTTTTCACGTTTCATTTTTCAATTGATTTTACTGAGGTGCTTACTGTAGATTGTAGAAGATCAGCAAGTATTTTTAGAACAAAGATGAAACATTTGGGCATACAAGATTGTAAGCGTTTTCATTTATGATCTACAATAACTACCCAGCAGGCTGGGGTCGCTTTATAAGAAGTAAAAACACATTTACCCTTGCCGAAGCAGAGGTTGTATTGTATTCGGCGAGAGTACACGAGAAATGGTAGATCTTCTATACAGTATCGCCTTTACCAAAAGGGCACACGGGGTACGTGCCCAGGGCACCCTAATTAATTACACTACATCTATCCTGATCCTGATCCTGGTACGTACTGTGATGAAATTTTAACGGAAGAAGTACGCGATATTTGGATTCGAAAAGGGCCAGAGTTTTTTCAAAATAAAAATTGTGACTTCTCCCATTCCTCTACAAGTTTTCCAGATTCAAGTGGTAAAACAAAAATTAGACACTTGACTAAAAATATTTTCGCCCGTAAATTGACGAATGGGGAGTCTATAGAAAAAAAGGCTCCTTTATTCACCGTCGAAGAAATCTGTGTACTGTTATTCCTGTAGTCTATTTAGTACGAGTGCTGGTACTGGACATAATTTGAGTTCTCCAAATGAATATAAAGACTGGAAGCATATTAGTAACTTATTAATCTTATTATACTGAACGAGTTGACAGTGAGAGTTGTCTCAATATAACGTAGTCAAAGTCAATTATTGGAAGAATGTATTTAGAAGAATTGTTTCAGTAGTGAAATTTTTGGCTTCAAGGGGTCTTGCTTGGTGATAGCACCCCCTAAAATATTCGCAATTAATTCGGCTAACATCGACAAAGTATATTTGATTTAATTAAAAGATCATAACGGACAAATATTTGTATCATTCAGTTTACTTTACTATCCAAAAGGGCCCCAAATTCTTGTGTGTGGGCATGGTCTAAGACGGTCTTGTTTCTATACTACCTCCTCTGTAACAAATTAATGTTAAAATTAAGTGAAAAATGAAACTTTCTGTTTTATTGAACACTTAAGTTCTCGAATCCACTTATCTGAAGAGATAGGAACCGTGCTACTGGATTAAATGTCGGATCATGGATACCTATTGCTGTGTTTGTAAAATTTGGATGGCTATTTATATCAAAATTATGATGTGAGAAAATAAACTGTTTATTTAAGACGATGCGATCAAAATTCATGCTTCTGTGTTTTCTTATTATTTTATGGCGAAGTAGTTTTGATACGTATGACAGTTGACAGACGAATTTTGTTAATAATCATCGGTGTGAATCATTTTTTCGTACACTCGGTATGAGCGCGGTTCCTTTATTAAACAAAGCGGATTTTTACAAAGATCTTTGCGTGCGGCAGAACGTTGCTAACAAGGTCTGTCGTTGTTGGCTCTAGACACATGCCTTTACAGAATCGACTTTGAGAAGAGTCACGATCGAAAACAAGGCCCGTTCATGGCCTTAACTACATAATATTTAACATCACGAAGTTCAAGAGAGAAGCGTTTACGTTTTGAACTGTTAGTGTTCCTTCTTTCTCCATGTTCATCTCCTTCTTCATCTTCGTGTTCTTTGCCGCCAGCAGTTCGATGCGGATCGGAGGAACCGCCTCGTCGATGGAAGAAACGACCTCTATTCAATCAAGATAATAAAACCATTTTCGAATTAACATTCCATCGAAAACAGTCATTATCGTCGCTCGCTGCTTGTCACTCTCTGCCCACGGAGGATGATTTGACGGGTCCCGATACATTCAATAATAACAACGACGTGGTCTGTTTGATAAATAGTGTTAAAGCGCCAGAGATCAAGTGCCGCCAAAGTCGTTCGGTTGACGGTACATGTCCCTCCGGTAATTGAACATTGGCGGCTCTTATCTAAAGGAAATTGACGTGCTAAGACTGACGATTCTCTTTTTTTTTTTTTTAATTCGAACGAGGTGTTCGGAGACATTCCGTGACGGTAAGTTTGATTTTATCGCAATTATGTTCAGAAACTCATTAAAATTTTGGGATGTTCATAAAGTCTTCCTATTGACAGAAGCCATGAATTATGTAAAGATTTAAAGTTAAAATCATAACTTTTTAAAAATCGCTTGAAATTTTTAGCAGATACTCTCTCATGCACTTGATGACGGTACCCGAAAGGATTTTATATAAATGCGACGTCTGTTGAAAATGTATCGTGAATTTTGAGTTTTTTCAAATATTATTTATTTCTTCATGAATATCTATTTTGTTCCCTTCAAAGTAATCCCCACCAGATATTATACACTTGTGCCAACGTTAGCACTTCAAAAAATAATTTTTTGTGATCTTGTTCAGCTCCTCCTTCGATGTCGTCTTTATCTCCTGAATCGTAGCGTAAGGTCGTCCTTTCACGGGCCTAATCAGTTTCAGGTACAAGAAAAGGACACAGGGGACCAAATCTGGGGAACACGATGGCTGCGACATTATTAGTGTATTGTTTTGACCAAAAATTCGCGCACAAGCAACGATTTGCAAACAGGGGCGTTATCATGGTGCAAAAGTCAATTTTTGTTTTACAAATCCGGGCGTTTTTGGCGGATTATTTCGACAAATGGCGCAAAACTTGCAGTTAATACTCCTTATTGACAATTCTACCTGTGGTAAGAACTAATGATTCATCACGCCCCTGCAATTGAAGGAAACTGTAAGCAAAACCTTCACATTAGATATAACTTGGAGCGATTTTTTCGGCCTTGGTTCGTGTGGCAGTTTCCATTGGAATAATTGAGCTTTGTTTTCCACGTCATAACTATAAACCCATGATTCTTTACCAGTTATGACCCTCTGGAGCAAATTTGGGTCGTCACGGACAGAGTCCGACAGCTCCTTAGCAATGTTAATGGGATGCTGTTTTTGGTCGAAATTGAGCAATTTTGGTACGGATTTCGTGGCGATCCGTCTCGTGCCCAAATCATTCTGGTAAAAATCGAATGGCAGGAGTCAATCGATATGTTTAGGTCCTCAGTAGCTTCTCTAACGGTGATTCGACGATTGGCCAATACTATTTTCTTCACTTTATCAATGTTTTCGCCTGTTCTTGACGTGCTCGGGCGTCCAGCACGCTCTTCGCGTCTACATCTTCTCGGCCCTCTGAGAACACTTTCTACCACCGATAAAAGTTGTTTCGGTCAAATGTAGCTTCACCATACACCGCAGTCAACATGCGGGATGTGTTTCACATAAAATTTGAAACAGATTTTTTCATCCATTTTTTGGAATAGGTAGGTAGGCAATAATCGAAGACGATCCCAAACACTTGCAAACAAAGCAGCTGTTAAAAATTAACTGAACATTCAACATGACCGAACTTGTCGGGATAAGTGAGAGACATGAGTACCAACATATCGCAACAAAAAACATCGAAAATCGAATATACGTAACCCGCGAAAAGGAATGAATACTTATTGAGCAGACCTCGTATACACATGAAATTAAGATATGTTGGCCTCGGAAAGCACAAAATAAACATACCTGTTTAATATTAAAAATTACAGGCGTAGTGTAGTGGGTAAAACCAATTCAAAAATTAATTCACTAATACATTGAATTAACGCTACAAAAGTCCAAAGTATCTCATTCGGTGTTGCTGCTGTAGTTCCTCCTTGTAGTTTACAATTATTATAGTTGTAGAGTACTGGTGCGTAAAACCGGGAGGCCGGGTTCGATACCGGACAGGGTGGTGGCAGCACCAGCAATTTTTCCTTGTTGTTTTAGGTTATCTGCAGTGGGCAAAATTAATTCAAAAATTAATTCACCAATGCAACTCATATCTAGTAGGTAGGTACGGTTCAGGACCATTTTAAGGTACTTCTTTCGTTATTAAAGTCCCCATATTGTTTTTCCTTTTGTTCATGCATGTACAGACAAAGGATTTTTTATTTTAATCTTCGTTTCCTGTGCATATGCCCATTGTGACCAGTCGTTTTAAATCTTCCAACTGTCAATTTAAAGTAACTCGTCGACGGTGGTATATCTCATCCGTCATTACCACTTTAAGCAGGACGTCAACGTGAACCGAAGATCATTGGACGCAGCGATGTTCAACGAGTCGCAGGATTTATTAGATAATAGATGATAACGACGACAATAATTTTATTTTCCACGAGTGGATACACCGACCGCTTCAGGAGGAGGGACGACTTGACTGTCACAAAACGGTTATGGCTGGAAACAGGTGCGGTGCAGTTTGCTTTTATAAGTAACTAACTACCACAGGCTGACAGCAACGAGTGACCAGCCATCTAAAGGCTGGGAATTATTATTATGAGACGACGTGGATGCTGGGCTACGTTACAAAGCTTGTCCTGTGGACTATTTATCATGCAAGATAAGCTGACGGCTACCATTAAGTATGTTGTAAGAACATGTTTCTCTTTACATTTAAAATTACAACTTCTTGTTTCGATTTATATGAGAAACTAGAAATTTCATTCTTTCTTACATTGGGTAATTATCCAGAATTGGGGCTCCAGACCAAAATCGCTCCAAAACTTTTTTCATCAATTTCCGGTCGTTCTACATAATAGAATTAGATATTAGAAGGTAGGGGAGGTAGTTTTTTATGGCTTTATAAACAAAATTTTTTTTGAACGATAATTTTTCACAACTTAAATCACAGTTCTAAACTGTTGGTACGGGAGGAGATGGATGAGGAGATCAGGGGAGAAAGAGGGGAGGTGTTAAAAATTATACAAGCTTTTAATCTCCTTATCTCACGATTGTCACTGCATAAAGTTATTTTATTAATATTAAAAGATGTAATAGCTATACACACACCATATATCCATGATGTATGACGTAATAAAAAAAACATGTGTCTTCCCCCCCCCCTCAAATATAATCATTGAACCCTCAGAAATGACCAGAAATGGATGAAAAAACTTTTGGAGCGATTTTGGTCTGGAGTCCCATTTCTAGGAATTGTATCAAATTCCGATATTGTACTAGGAAATGTATAAAACTAATGCTTTCTGTGAATAAAATACTCAACAATCAGCCCTCCTACGGCGGGTAGGGGCATTGATTAAACTTCAATCTACCTAATCAAACAATGACTTCACCAATGCAGGTAATTATCCAGAATTGGAGCAATTTTGAAAAAAAAAATTTATGAAGTCATAAAAGACTCCCTCACCTTCTAATATCTAATTCTGTTATGTAGAATGACCGTAAATTGATAAAAATAATTTTGGAGCGATTTTGGTCTGCAGCCCCAAGTCTGGACAATTACCTTACATTGAACCACTTTTTCCGAAAAATGTCAATATTTTCACATGCTTCTCTATCGTCAGTCAAAGATGAAATTTATTTTCAGAAAGATATTACAGTTAGTACAGAAATTAACCAAGTTCATTCCTTCCTGCTTCAAAAAATAAAAATAAAATAAAATCTGTGAACGCGTCTTTATCTGATTAAAATGAAGCTCTCAAAACTTAAAAGATATCTGACAAAGAAAATTATACGTAAATAAAAATGAGAAATATTTCCCAGACTCACATCTCTAGAGCTCTAGAACAACTGTAAATAATTAAAGGTGAAGTAATTTCTATTAAACATAACGAGTCATGAAGCAAATACCAGATTTTCTGTGGGAGTATTTTTGTATTTTTTTAGATGGGAATGACAATTTTTATTTTCACATTGATCAGCTTGTGGACATAGTTGGAAGATCTCAAAAATGCATTAGAACATTTGTGGTCGATTTCCCCGTCATTTCCCAACAAGACTATCTAAAAACTTGAAGTAATTAAAATCATTAGTGGCGCCCTTATTTATTGTAATATTTTTGAAAATTAAGTCTAAATTTAACAACGTTATTATTATTTGTTGTTAATTATTCACATTCTTGCGCTTAAAATATGAAAAAATTAGGTTTTCATTGATCTGATTAATCGCAACAAAAAATCTGAAAGGTGAACGTTTTAAATAAGATTTCTAGATTCCGTTACCTCACCATATATTCGGGAACCCTGGGAATGTCTAGAGTCAAGACAATGATTGATGACATCAGTGACGTTGATTCTGTTAACTGAAAAGGGAAACGTAAGCATTGTATTTCTTTGTCGAAATGGTAAATGTGGGTAAATATAAACAGATGAAGCGGCGGAGTAGTCTAAATTTAACAAATATTAATGGATTGCGTGGGTTAATTATAAACCAGCAACGGTTTCTTAGTGTACGAGCCGATTTCTTAATTCAAATCAATTCTTTGTTTTCAGTTTAATTCTAGAGCAGTTCGCAAATGTAAAATTGAGAAGGAAATTGAATTATCTTTCCTTTAAAGTAATGATTTATTGGAGGAAGCACAAACTAGAATTTCAAGGAAACCGATGATGTCTTTTGACTAGTTGGTATTAAAAACAGTGATGTTAGTTGAATAATAAGAATGAAACTATGATCTTTTTTCTTATAGTAAGAAAAATAACTTCATTTTCAACTTCATTTTATCAACAAAAGAGAAGAGTTTTAGTTTTTACAGTTTCAAATAGTTGAAATTGACAATATATTTATTAATTTCATTTCATTTTAAATATACTACCGGAATGTAGCTCTTATTTTTAGGTGTGCCCATACTTTCATCATATTTTAACTTCATTCTTCGTCTTAACAACGAATTAAAATAAAATTAAGTTCTTTCTGAATTAGTACATACAAACAGATAGACGAAAAGCGGCCTATATTACTCCTGACAGCCTCTTCTTCGTGTATGTTAAGTCTTTTCCGTAATCAATTCGTCCGTTTTGAAGATTAGCCCGTACAGACAAACAGGCAGGCAGACTAAATTATTTTTAAAGGTCGTTTGCGTCTTAATAACATGCCAATAATAATTTGAATTTAAAATAAAATTGGCCTCGTGCGAGTCAGACAGTTACGGGAATCGAGTCAAGTAGGTACATTTTTCCTAATTTTTTCGAGTCATCATGCATCAGTCGGTCCTAAGACTGGTTGGACACGCACTTCTACTGTTTCCTATCCTGAACTAATCCTCGCATTTCCCCAAAACTAAAATAGAGACAAACAGACAGACAGACAAAATTATTTTTAAAGGTCGTTTGCGTCTTAATAACATGCAAATAATCATTTGAACTTAAAATAAAATCGGCCACGTGCGAGTCAGACTGTTACGGGAATCGAGTCAAGTAGGTACATTTTTCCTAATTTTTTCGAGTCATCGTGCATCAGTCGGTCCTAAGACTGGTTGGACACGCACCTCTACTCTTTCCTATCCTGAACTAATCCTCGCATTTCCCCAAAAATTAAAATAACCCACCTTCTAACCTTTTCGTTCCTGTCGCGCTCACTATCCATGTTTCGCACCTGATCCGAGTAGATATGTAGTGTTTCCCCCAAAAACGTATAATTACAATATTATAATTAAATTTTTGAACTACGAATTTACTGTTTTCAGATTTTTCCCTTTACTTGTGTGTGACATTCCTTCTTGCCAAACTTTATGATTCTAGGTCAACTGGAGGAATCCTTTGGATTTTGACTTAGAAGTTTAATTTTTTCGCAACTCTGACTATTTCATATAAATTTAAACTTGAAAATTCCTCGTTTTCCTAAAAAAAAAAAGGGTCATGGCAGTCAGGCAGGCCGACACAAAGTGATCCTATCCATTTTTCCCTTTGAAGTACGTAACCAAAAAGGCAGTTATTTCACTAATACAGATGGACACTTTTTTATACATATACATATGTAGATATAAATCACTAGACAAATACTTAACATGTTCAATGATTGGGCAAAAAAAAATATTTCGTGGCTTAGACTTTTTCGGATTTTGAACGTCTCGACTCTTGATATTACCTCGTAATCGGATTAAACTGGTCAAACGCCTTACAGTGTTAAAGTGTTACGAGATTTTCCCAGGTTTAGGTTTGTAGGTACGTCGTATTTAGCAGCTGTATTTTAAATGGCAATTATTGATTTATGAATATTCAAAATGAAGACTACAACAAAGTCGAATGCCATAACAGGCGTCAAATATTTGCGTGAGAATATTCTATAAATAAAATTTGAGAGGCTTTCACTTCTTGTAGTACCATATTCAGAATGAATCGAAAGCTAACAATGTCAAGTTACAAAAATAGTTATTGATGTTCCACAATAATTGTTTCGGCATATAATAGCTTCTCCAGAATAACGAAACTAAAACTTAGTTTTTTTAATTCGATTTGAAGAAGCCAGGCACTGTGTGGCGAAATAATATTATGATTACTGATAAATATTTCTAACTTTACATTGTGTTTATCTTCGTATTGTAACGACCACGAGCGTGATTGTGTGCGATCGGGCATACGTGTGTGTGAGCGGCTTATCGATTCGCCTACTAGCCGCGGGCGCTTTTCTTCATGTGCGCCGTATCTGTAAACGTGTGTGTAGCACCTGCGTTCCGGGAAAGCAATTAAACCGTTCAAAGAAAACGAGACTTCTCTGGACCGCTGGAGAACGTTCCCGAAAGGAGGCAAGGGAGGATAAAAAGGAAGAGACGATCGCCGAAGTAGAGTAGAAATAAATTGACCGTTGCAGAGGTGAATCAAGAGATAAATTGACAGTGATAGAAGTGAAATAAATAGAACAGTGAAATAACAGTAGTGTAAATAAATAGAATAATTACCGAAGTTTAGTAATAATTTAATAGTATTTTTAAGTTTAATAGTAATTAGTGTAAATAAATAGTTTTCTTCTTAAAATTTAATTTGTTAAACCCACGAACATTACAGTATTTAATTTGTCAATAAAATCTACTCTTACACCTAAAAGCGTCGGTATTGGGTTAGAAAATATTTTCTTACCCGTGTATTGACTTTAATTCTATTTGTACAGGTGTACATCAAAAGGAAATCAAAACGTAATGCAAGTTTTGCAGTTTTTGGGAAAGTGATATTGTCTTATCCAGCTACAAGACTACAATTTTGGAAGGGTAACAGCGAAGACCGCAACGGGCTTAGCCACACTATTTCATGTGGACCCCATAAAGCCCACTAATAAGGGTGAATAACGCCTTCCATTTTTCCATGGGGTCCTCGTGAAGAAAAATTATCGCTATCCCTTTTTAAAAACATTTGGGGGAGTAAATCGGATTGTACCAACTGATAATTTCGAAATATGGTCTACTAGCAGAGAACTAGAAACACCCATGAAGGTAGATTGTGACATTGCCGCTTGTAAGGTTATACCTACACACATGGGTTAGATTTACTTCATAATAAATCTTTATGGAAAACTCATATAAGGTATTGCATGTGATTCTTCTCCGGATTATATCAGCTGATAATTTTGAAATGTCCCATTAGCAGATAATCATGTAACAAATGCATATAAGGTAGTCAAATATCTCTTGGATGTTCTTTTGCAAACAATAATAGACCGATTTGCTCCCAATGGTCAGATTCTGCGAAGTAAGTTTCTTTGGGTCACTTTGTTATAGAAGGTTTTGAGGAGGACTTAGAAAACGAATAATTAAAACTAGATAACAACAACATATATTTACAACTTAACAACAACTGGCGTAACGAAAGGAGAAGAGAAGAGACTTGTTCTGCTGAAGGCGTAAGACGAACTGATTTTGTATTTATGGAAAATGAAAAACTGTTCTACAAGAAAGGAATAGAGATGGTAGTAGATACGAGTAGGGAAGTATTGAAATGTGGAAACTTTAAGATTAGAGATACCAAGAAATTGATGGCAGTGTCAACCACCGAAGAAACCGATCTTAATATTGCAATTAGGAAAAAATGAAAGGTACAGACGTCATGCGGTTAGTACACGAAAGATGAAATGTTACAAGGATTATAGGAAAGTACAGTAATACAGTTATTTAAATAGATAAGCAAGATACAATAGATTATTTACAAAAGGAAGGAATTTTTATAGACCCTAATCGAAAATAGACTAGAAATTATTTAGAAAGGTATTTACAATACGAGGGTGGATTGATAAGTTTCCGGCCTGACCAAGAAAAACAAGGTTTTTAAAAATTTTTTTTTTTTATTTCTCAACATAATCTCCTCCAAGGCTGATACATTTCTCATAGCGGTGTTCCAGTCTATTAATGCCATCTCTATAGACTGATTCGTCAAGCTCCTCAAAATAACCATTTACAGCTTCGATTACTTCTTCATTGTCCGCAAATCTCTTACCGCCAAGCCATTTTTTGAGATTAGGGAACAGAAAATAGTCACTCGGGGCTAGGTCTGGAGAGTAAGGAGGGTGCGGCATCAATTCAAACTTTAGATCGTTGATTTTAGCCGTCGCAACGATTGACGTGTGCGCTGGTGCGTTATCGTGATGAAACAAGATTTTTTTCTTCGCCAGATGAGGTCGTTTAATTTTCACCTCGTGGCTCAAACGTTGCAATAAGTCTGCGTAGTATTGACCAGTGATAGTATTACCCTTTGCAAGGTAATCAATGTATATAATACCTCTTGCATCCCAAAAAACAGTAGCCATAACCTTGTTCGCCGAAAAAATTGTTTTTGCCTTCTTTGGAGTTGGTTCCCCTGGTCCAATCCACTGTTTAGACTGTTCTTTGGTTTCAGGAGTGTAGTGGTGGACCCACGTTTCGTCAACGGTTACGAATCGACGCAAAAATTCGCTTGGATTACGCTTATACAATGACAAATTTGCGGTAGAAATGTTTTTTCGAATCAATTTTTGGTCGACTGTTAGCAAACGCGGCACCCATCTTGCACAGAGCTTTTCCATATGCAAATGTTGGTGCAAAATATGTTGCACACGTTCATATGACATCTTACAGGTCTCAGCTATCTCACGCACTTTCAATCTGCGGTCTCCCAGCACTATTTGATGAATTTTTTCGATCATATCTGGAGTTGTGACCTCAACGGGGCGTCCTGAGCGAGGCCCATCAGAGGTGCTCACACGACCCTTTTTAAACTCGGAAACCCACTGCTTAACGGTTGAATATGACGGGGAGGATGTCCCCAGTGTTGAGTCCATCTCTTTTTTAATTTCCTTCGGCGTTAACCCCTTCAAATAAAAGTATTTGATGACAGCACGATTTTCCTGCTTTTCCATTTTTACGAAAACCACAGAGGCGTCTTGTTCAGCGTGCTGTCAAACCTACACTAGCAAGGAGATCGGGCTGAAACTATAGCTACAAGCTATCCAAGGATGGTACTATAGAATGTCACCTCAAGGTAGGCCTAGTGGCGTCATCTCTTGGTTAGGCCGGAAACTTATCAATCCACCCTCGTATGTACACAAAAAGAAACAATTTTAAAACATGTGGTGGATATCGCCACAATCGAGGCAGAGTCATATCTTCTTGAGCTTTTCCCCTTATTGGCTTCTGGCTCGTATTCTTTTGTTGCATACCAGGTATTGGTGGTGGCATCAGAACAATTCTTGATTTTGTCACATAATTTAGAGCTAGTTACGTTTTGTCCTTCTTCTTGTTGTTAACTTGCGTTTCTAATTCGTATTTTCTTCGTTGTGCTTGTAGTTGTAATCCGTTATTTCATAGTTAATAGTTCATTTGTAAATAAAGTCCGTATATAGTGTTTTATATCGAGTTTCATTCGCTGCGTTAACACCAACATTTTGAGAAAATACTGCTCGTGGTTTCACAGCAGACAAAGGCATTAGATTTACCTCATCAAATCTTTATGAAAAACTGATAAGGTATGCATGCTTCACTTTAGTATTGCTCATTTATTTTGTGGAGGTCCTTCTGAGGAATCAACGGGGAAACTCCCTTATTAATGTGCCGTATGAGATTCACACACTACCCTATGAAGCTTACTCATTTTTGGAAGACCTTTATAAATTTTAGTCTAGCATTTCAGTAGTTTAGTTAAAGTCGCAATTCTGGCGTTATGTTCGTCCAATCCGTTATAACGAAACGATAAATCTCTTGTCAAAAATCATGAGAATGACATTGTTTATTTGTAATGTAAGCAATTTCTTATTGAGTGAATAATTTTAAAAAGTAGAATGTCATCTAGGTCTCCTGATGTTATCTATTTACATAGTCATCCAAGGTGTAACAAATGACGGTCTGCATATACTTGTGGATGTTGTAAGAAAGGGACAGCACGTCTTTACCAACCCACCACCTACCTACCTACCTACCTACCTACCTACCTACCTACCAACAAAGCTTTCGGTCAGAGAGGTGTTTATTTTTCGTTCTCCTCGTTTGCCTTTGAATACAAACTGACATCGGACAGCTTATAACGCGACAGGACAAAGATTAGGCTTATATCCAGAGTCCGAAGAAGACTACGCCACATGGGCAAGAAAAAGAACAAACAATAAAATCTCTCTCGCTGGTAGGATACCTTTATAATATCGTATACGAAGGCATCGTACAACAGGCAGGCACCCCCCGTAGATGCGGGGTCTTGTACCAGCTCAAACCGATCATCTGTCAAAACGAAAGTCGTCCATCATCCCGATAACTATCTACTCTGACTGGCTGTGAGTGTACACGACTTGTTCTTGTACCTGATGCGGACGCTATATGTTGTGTGTGTATGTATGTATGTATGTGAGTTTGTGTACTTACCTGTTTGGCTTGATGATAATCCTTAAGGCAAAAATTCGAATTCTTTATTAAGCGGCAAACGCAACATCTTTGAGGCGTCCACTCGGAATTATTTGGCTTTTAATCGTAAGTAAGTACATGTGCATGTATGTCATTTTAAGAAATGACAATCCAGAAGTATTCAATGCTAATACTTAGTACGACGGAATGCAGCCACGTAAACACTTAACGAGCTCCTTTTTGTCCTTTTTCTTCTTGTATAATAGGTATGTAAAAAAAGACTGGGTGTGCTTTGTGTGGCACCTCTCGACGGTACTTACGGAATATTTACGGCGACATCTTATGACACGTTCGAAAAATCTCGTAGGTACCTGTGGCGCTAAGAAGCACTTAAAATAATTGATAATAATGAGATAATGTTTGTATGTACTAATGTACATGTATATGTAATAAGTTCACTGACTCTCTGACTGAGGTTTTGTTCTTTCGTTGCTATTTCTGTTGGATATGTTTAATAACTATCGTAAAATGGTGTAGGACGTTGTTCCTAATAAAATTAATTAGCAGCTGTAGCTTGGAATTGAAATGGTCGTATTTCACTTCAAAGGATGGCTAGTTAAAATTATTTATGTATGGAGATTCTTGCTCACAGATTAATTGTGCTTGAAATGTGCAGCACATAGGTACTGTAAAATTATTAAGAGATTTGTTGAATCCGTCCAAATTTGACGGATGAATACCATTGTCAATGGTGTACAGGACTTCCCGTATGTATGTCAGTTAGGGAAACTTTTCTCACTATAATAACCTAACCTGAACGATTGGTTTTTTTTTACATATGCCAATTAAGGATTCACTTGAAAATTCCGATGAAACTACACAACATCATGGATATCGGAAGTAGGCGCGTCAGTTAATTTCGTCCTTTCAGTAATTACACGTCTTAATAGTCAGCTAATCCCCGAAGGGGCTATTAACTAAAGAGATAGATAGCTACAATTTGCATTACCTTGAAACAGAGTCATTGGTATTCAGAACGTTATGATATATGATGGTCAATGCATTCAGTGACGGTTCGAGGCATAATAAAGCAGATATTCTGTAAAATTGTTTGCTCGCAACGTTTCTCCGTCATCATGAGGTCGTCATTCCTAAGCTTCTAAGACTGATTGGACGCACACCTCCACTCTTTCCGATCCTGAGCTAATCTTCGCAATTTCACTAAAACTAGAACATCCACAGTAATATAATCTAGATCTCTAATCTACTCCATTTAACTTCTTTCTGCTTCCTCTCTGACTAGACTTTCATGCCTGAGGAGGTGTCCTACCAACCTATCTCGCCTTTTTCTTATTGACTTCCATAGAGTCCTCTGGTTAATTTATCCAATTTATTTGACTTCTTTCAATGTTTCAATCTAATGGTTTAATCTATAGAGTGGGGTCACTCTATTTTTTTCTTTCAAACAGGTTTAAGTACTAGTTACAAAAATAAATCTGTTCCAAGGAGAGCTAATTATAATGACAACTGCTCTACTGTAGGTGCATGGCCAAAATCTATCCCGAAATGTTCAAATAAGAACAACCTGGATTTTATTGCGCATAAGTTAGGTTTGTTCAGCATTAAACCCATGCAGATTGTTTAACTCTGACTCATCACCATGAGGTTGTCAGTCCTAAGACTGGTTGGACGCACACCTCCACTCTTTCCGATCCTGAGCTAATCTTCGCAATTTCACCAAAACTAGAACATACACATCCACAGTAATCTAATCTAGGTCCTAATCTACTCCTCTTAACTCCTGTTTTTGCTTCCTCTCTGACTAGACTTTCATGTCTGAGGAGGTGTCCTACCAACCTATCTCGCCTTTTTCTCATTGACTTCCATAGAGTCCTCTGCTCAATTTATCCAATTTATTTGACTTCTCTCAAAGCTTCAATCTAATGGTTTAATCTATAGAGTCGGGTAACTCTATTTTTTTCATCCAAACAGGTTTAAGTACTAGTTACAAAAAGAAATCTATTCCAATGAGGGCTACTTATAATGACAATCACTCTACTGTAGGTGCATGGCCAAAATCTATCCCGAAATGTTCAAATAAGAATACCCTGGATTTTATTGCGCATTTTGTTCAGCATTAAACACATGCAGATTGTTTAACTCTGACTCATCATCTCCATGAGGTCGTCAGTCCAAAGACTGCTTGGACACGTACCTCCACTTTTTCTTATCCTTAGCTAATCTTCGCAATTTCACCAAAACTAGAACATACACATCCACAGTAATCTAATCTAGGTCTCTAATCTACTCCTCTTAACTCCTGTTTCTGCTTCCTCTCTGACTAGACTTTCATGCCTGAGGAGGTGTCCTACCAACCTATCTCGCCTTTTTATTATTGACTTCCATAGAGTCCTCTGGTCAATTTATCCAATGTATTTGACTTCTCTCAAAGTTTCAATCTAATGGTTTAATCTATAGAGTGGGGTGACTCTATTTTTTCTTCCAAACAGATTTAAGTACTAGTTACAAAAAGAAATCTGTTCCAAGGAGAGCTAATTATAATGACACCTGCTCTACTGTAGGTGCATGGCCAAAATCTATCCCGAAATGTTCAAATAAGAACAACCTGGATTTTATTGCGCATAAGTTAGGTTTGTTCAGCATTAAACCCATGCAGATTATTTAACTCTGACTCATCATCACCATGAGGTTGTCAGTCTTAAGACTGGTTGGACGCACACCTCCACTCTTTCCGATTCTGAGCTAATCTTCGCAATTTCACTAAAACTAGAACATCCACATCCACAGTAATCTAATCTAAATCTCTAATCTACTCCTTTTAACTCCTGTTTCTGCTTCCTCTCTGACTAGACCTTCATGCCTGAGAAGGTGCCCTACTACTAATCTATCTCGCCTTTTTCTTATTTACTTCCATAGAGTCCTTTGGTCAATTTATCCAATTTATTTGACTTCTCTCAAAGCTTCAATCTAATGGTTTAATCTATAGAGTGGGGTGACTCTATTTTTTCTTCCAAACAGATTTAAGTACTAGTTACAAAAAGAAATCTGTTCCAAGGAGGGCTACTTGTAATGACAATCACTCTACTGTAGGTGCATGGCCAAAATCTATCCCGAAATGTTCAAATAAGGACAACTTGGATTTTATTGCGCAGTTACGTTTGTTCAGCATTAAACACATGCAGATCGTTTAACTTTGACTCATTATCACCATGAGGTCATCAGTCGTGGTTGGACACGCACCTCCACTCTTTCCTATCCTGAGCTAATCTTCGCATATCCGCAAAACTATAATAATCCACATCCATAATTATTTACTCTTAACTCCTGTTTCAGCCTCTAATATGTCTTTCACTAGACCTTTATGCCTGAGAAGTTGTCCTACCAACCTTTCGCCTATTTCTTATTGACTTCGATAGAGTCCTGTGATCTATTCTTTCTAGTACCTCTTCATTTTTAACCTTCTCTATCCACGGTATCCTCATTATTCGCCGGTAACACCACATTCAATCTAAGCATACTAACATTTTGCCCCTGTATATGCATCCCTACAGTTATATTGTTTTATATACTATTATTTATTAGAAGATTATTCCTTGCAAAAGTTATAACAGACGTAAGGTCTCTATTACGCGATCGTTTAACAATTAGAATGTTCAGCTGTTTTGTTCGTCACCCTACGTAACGTCTCGCGTCAGAAGTAGCGCTGACAAAAAAACGGAACGTGAAATTAGTAAGAAGGAAACGATTTGTACAACTGAGGGTAAATATTGTGGTGGAAACGACAGTGCGTTTTAGTTAAGTAAACACTCTAACCGAGGTGTGTAAATATTTGTTCCCAACTTAAATTTCTCGCCTCGGTTTCTAGTAGTAGTGACAACTACTAAGCACCCGCAAACGTACGGAATGTACGTGCGTACACACAATACATGCATCGGGCACATGTGTGTGTGTGTGTGCGTGTACATTTCCTACGACAAAACGACAGTTACTGATTATGCTCGAAGTGACGGAGAGGAGGGTTCACTGTCAAACGTTAAATATTTGTACCGGGACCTGGGTGATTTGAACTAGAATACATATGTACTTAGACAGCCAAGTCGACCGATGTCACCGATGGAATAAATTAATGGTACTAATTAGCGGAACACCCATGATGCTACCAGAAATCCATGTACGTATACGATGTACATATACTTACCGAAGAATGTGTCTGTTCAATTATCACGAAACATTCTCTTGAACAATTATTTTTTAACAAGTACCTTACCTGCTCGTTTATTTACTAAACGGCTCGTTCTCTTTCCTAAGAATAATCGAGAACACTCTCTCTGCAGTACAATTTGCCTAATTATATCTAAAATTATATCTGTTAAGTTTTTGGCGCCTACATAAAGCAAATTTATTGAAAAAAGGGTGAACTGTCATGTCCTGACTATGTAACTACTTTCACTCCTAATTAGGTTACCTATATAAGACCGCTCCAACCCATTTGTAGTTAGTCCTAATTTTCGCTTATTGCTAATAAAGTACAAATAAGTTACGGCATTTGTTTTGTTAGGCAACTCGGGTTTCTCGTAATAATTAGTATAGGTTCCTGGTGAATCTAAGTGATACTTTTTGTTACTAAGTGAGAAGCATTTCCTGTTGGATTATACGAATTAAAGTTTGGTGCTTAGTGCTACAACGTTAGTGCATCATATCTGAAATTCTACGAGTATACATCCAATTTAGTAGGAACATCACCTGGTTTGACGGTCAACCCTTAAAAATTGGCAAGACCCTCATATCCAGATGTGAAAGAACGTGTACGCGTGTACGAATGTAAGAAGTGAAACTTCTTTAAATTGTATATTATACGAGGGTGTGTTTTTAAGTACGCTGAATGGGTAGGTAGGTCATTAGTGAAGGTACTTACCCAAGTCATTACGAATTAAGCAACTCATTATTAGTATAAATACCGAGTTTTATCGCAATTAGGTCATGGCCTGGAGGTCTAGACCATTGCTTAGCATTCGGGAGGACGCCGGTTCGATTCCGGGTCCGTCTGCCTTGGTCCAAGTTTTTCTGTGGTTTCCTTGGATCACTTAGGCAAATGCTGAGGCAGTAATATTCCACTGATAATCTTTCACTCTCTTCTGTCTTCATTTCGTCGGTCTCAACTTTCTCACTCGAACTACCACCCACCCATTCCCACGATTCATGAAAGCAGGCTGAAGAGGGTCTTCCGCCCTACCTTCCGGCGTAGTCCGGAGGGACTGCCCGCCCACCAGCATTACTAGCTGATGGGAATGAAACACCCAAAAATTTTTTTTGCAATTAGGTCAGTAGTCTTTGAACTATCGTGGACGAAACAAGTCAATCGGGAACAAATTGTGAAATATGGAGAAAATCGAGTACCGCGCTGGTATAAAGTTCCCTACCAACCCAGGAAAATCAGTTTAAACCATACTGGAAGAGATATTATCCGTTTAGGGGGACTCTTGCCCAGGTANACCGAGCGGCATGGCCTAGAGGTCTAGACCATTGCTTAGCATTCGGGAGGACGCCGGTTCGATTCCGGGTCCGTCTGCCTTGGTCCAAGTTTTTCTGTGGTTTCCTTGGATCACTTAGGCAAATGCTGAGGCAGTAATATTCCACTGATAATCTTTCACTCTCTTCTGTCTTCATTTCGTCGGTCTCAACTTTCTCACTCGAACTACCACCCACCCATTCCCACGATTCATGAAAGCAGGCTGAAGAGGGTCTTCCGCCCTACCTTCCGGCGTAGTCCGGAGGGACTGCCCGCCCACCAGCATTACTAGCTGATGGGAATGAAACACCCAAAAATTTTTTTTGCAATTAGGTCAGTAGTCTTTGAACTATCGTGGACGAAACAAGTCAATCGGGAACAAATTGTGAAATATGGAGAAAATCGAGTACCGCGCTGGTATAAAGTTCCCTACCAACCCAGGAAAATCAGTTTAAACCATACTGGAAGAGATATTATCCGTTTAGGGGGACTCTTGCCCAGGTAAAATCATGGTTTACAAGTGGCATTCCCTCTTTAAGCAAGGCAAGGACTCACTTGAAGACGATCCACGACCTAGCCGGCCGATCGAGGTGACCACTCCGTAAATCATTTAAAAAGTCGAAAAATTAATACTGGAAGATACCAGACTTAAGAAGAAACAGCTCGCAGAAAAGATAGGAGTATCAGATAAAACCATTTTTAAAATTCTTCAGGATCATCATGGCATGACTAAAGTCAGCGCAAGATGGGTGCCAAGAATGTCCACACCGCCTAAAAAAGAAAAAACAGCGTGTGGAGTGTTCTCGCGCGTTTTTAGACTTCTGTAGTGCAGATAAAGATAGAGTATTGACTCGAATTGTTACTGGGGACAAAACTTAGGTTCATCATTATAAACTTGAGTCCAAACAGAACTGTATGTCACAAAAAAGGCACACCAGCACTCAAGAAGTTTAAGGTGTCACAGTCGGCTGGGAAAATCATGGCGACAGTCTTTTGGAACTCAGAAGGGATCCTGTTGATCAATTAGTTGGAGAGAGAATGCGGTTAAAGGAAGCAGTTAAAGAAAAAAGAAGACAGAAATTGTTAAATCAATTTCCCCCTTTTCTTTCAAAATCAACTACTATTAATGTGTCTTTAATTAATCAAAAATAAGATATTAATTACAATATTTATTTAATGATTCTAGATATCATTGTTGTCCTACCAACCTTTCGCCTATTTCTTATTGACTTCGATAGAGTCCTGTGATCTATTCTTTCTAGTACCTCTTCATTTTTAACCTTCTCTATCCACGGTATCCTCATTATTCGCCGGTAACACCACATTCAATCTAAGCATACTAACATTTTGCCCCTGTATATGCATCCCTACAGTTATATTGTTTTATATACTATTATTTATTAGAAGATTATTCCTTGCAAAAGTTATAACAGACGTAAGGTCTCTATTACGCGATCGTTTAACAATTAGAATGTTCAGCTGTTTTGTTCGTCACCCTACGTAACGTCTCGCGTCAGAAGTAGCGCTGACAAAANTGAGGCAGTAATATTCCACAGATAATCTTTCACTCTCTTCTGTCTTCATTTCGTCCGTCTCATCTTTCTCACCCGAACCATCACCCACCCATTCCCACGATTCCTGAAAGTAGGCTGAAGAGGGCCTACCGCCCTACCTTCCGGCGTAGTCCGGAGGGACTGCCCGCCCACCAGCATTACTGGTTGGTGGGAATAAAACACCCAAAATTTTTTTTTTTATACGGCACAGCATAGGCGCGATCCGCTGACAATTATTATTAATCATTTTCATTATTAGTGTCCGCTGTAATTCCTACCTGACAACTCATCTTTTCTATCTGTCATGAGTAAAAGTAGGAGTTATGTCACAACCGCTTTAGTTTAGTCAGTAAGTTGAAAGAAGAGAGTAAATGAAACACTTTTATTGGCGACTATGCCAATTTTGAACGTTCCAATTATAGAAGGTATGCTTAGTGGACAGATTCAGCTAAACTGCGATTAAGTATAAAACGCCTAATCGATAATCTTGAATAAAATTCACGCTTATGCTGAATTCCCTCCTGGAAGGACTAGGACTAATTAAGACCCATGGGGGAGAGGTGACAAAAATGCAAACCATCTACAATATGTTAAATTTAATCATTTCTGTGACTAATAATAGGTACATACACCCGAAATTGCACAAAGCGTATAGAGACGTAAGACGCGTTTTGGCACTCAAGGTGTCATACTCAATTAGAATATCTTCCAAAATAAAATGTTGTCGAAAGAAACCGTGGAAAATGTGAAGTTTACTTATGACTAGGGTTACCATTTATGGAATAGTTCCTGTGTGAAGATAGATTTTTGGCGTTTGCCAAAACCAGTTTCTAATATACATTTTTATAAATGTTTTGAGCATTTTGTTCCTAGTGACTTTATTTTCCTTTTGTAATTGCCATTCTAAAACCAGGCGTCTAGTGCACTGTCTGTCTTAAGGATAAAGGATAAAGTTATATCATCTATTTTCGTAGTTTTCAATATGAAGTTCAGTGTGATGCTCTTTTGTGATACAGTAGTACCTCCTTTTAGTAACCAAAATTGCTAAAATTGTTTTCATCAATTGTTTATTGGGCATTAAAGATCATTTTCCACATCAAGAATTTCATATGCTTCTTAAGATCGACCGACTTGGTTTTCAATTTGGTACATGTGCCTGCTTGGTTGGCTAAAATATATCGCGTGTCCATAAATCAAGATACATGGGTTCTCGTTCGGGGCCGTCTTCGATTTATGGTCCTCGTTTGTTGTAAAAAAAATGCGCGGCGTTGTCGAAACAAAAGGACTCATTTGAATACAACGTGGCCAGGAGAAGACGGCGCATGACTCGATAAATTTCAGTTGTTCGGGACGGTAAAACAAACAAAACACTGTAATAATAATGGCCACGGTACACCATTGTTGTCAGGGCATAACAACGTGGAAAAGGAAGAAAAAGCGAAAGAGAGACGAACGGACGAGGCTGAGTTAGGTGTACAACCATAGAACTCAGTGGCGGCATGTGAACAGTTTCCTCCAGCGGTCGCAGTGGGTAAACAAAGACAAGGGGATTGTAATGGGGGGATTGTTAAAATTTTCAGCTTTTCTAATCAAAAATTAACAAAAATGTTGGAAACAATCGGGTCACACATCCTATTATGCGAAATGCATTCTTTGAGTCTGTAGCTTTTACAGACGATTTCACGTATCACGTCAAGATGTAGTATTGTCAGAAGGTTATATTTTACGTAAATTTTTATGATCACACGTAAACTTAGATTAGATTACTGTTCGCAAATAGTTAAGGATATGGGTTGTACGTGTCCAAGCAGTGTTAGGACTGACGACCTTATGATGATGAATAGTATTGTTCGTTTCAAGAAGTTTGAGATATGCCCCTTCCCTTTATTAGGATGCACCGTAGCATAATTCCAATTTATCTGCGGAGCTCATTTCTCCACCGATCATCGAGCGAGAACTAGACAAAAGTGTACAGTACCATTTGCAAAATTATTTAAACTGCCTCGTTAAAATTTAAGAATATGCTTTATTTAAAAACATATTTAGCCAAAAATAATAACAAGAGAATTAACTTAACATTCTAAACACTTATAAAACTTTTGCTTTGTTTTCTATTGTTAATTTATATACATTTTTGTTTTAAGAAATTGCTAAATATTTTCGTCTACTACTGTACAGTTCTAGCCGATCTCCTAAGACAGCCCATCGAGAGCTCTGCTCGTTCAAGCTTGTTCCAACTATTTCTGTCTTGCTCACGCCTAGTGTGTATTTTTTCTATCTTCGCGCAGATTTCTTCAAGGTCACAATTCTAACAAATTGAAATAGACTGTACTTTTAATGAAGTCAATCTTAATTGTCAGGATAATTCACGTATTTAAAACATATTATAATTGTGAAACGAGCATCAATAATTCGATTAACACATAACTACCCTGTAACTGAATTAAAAATGTGTCTTTTCAATCATACCAATGAAATTTCTGGTAACAATTTAAATGCCCCTGTTGTTTTAAACGTCAGCCGCCACTGGTGGAAGGTAGTATCGTCGGACCATCACGACGCTTTACCTGCCTCGTTGTTAACTAGATTGGACTCGATCTCATGTTAAAGTTGCGGCACGTAAAATGCTTCTGTTCGTGTTCGGACTGTTGGACGGTAGAAGGAGAAGAGCCTTAACGAGACGTGGCGCAAGAAAAAAACGAGCACGTTGAAAATGCACGGAACATTGGCCGTAACACAGATTGGAATTGGTAGTTTGCTCGTTTTGTTGGCATTTATTTTCACAGGCGTCTTGTCGAATTAACGCAAACATAATTCGCGACCTTTCGCGTTGGGAATTCTTGCGGTTATATGTACTTGCCTACAAAAATTCATCAGAAATTGTTACCATTTTTTATAATGATTACAAGTTGATACTTGCATGACTATTGGATTACGAAGACGCTGTTCATCCAGTCTATTGATTTTTTTGCGGAATACATTGGCAAAAAGTAATATTAGTAAAAGAAGTAAGGTTAAGGTCCAAATTGTATCTTAAGCTTCTATAGCGAGAAGTTAAAAGAAACAGGATTTTTGTGTCCTTTTTTGGAGACTGAATCCGTTATTTTTTGACATTCATAGTCAAAAATTATTTAAAGAAACCATCACATCTTAAATTGAACGATTATGATATTGAAACAGACTAAAACTCATCATCATAAGGTCAGGTCTTCAGTCTTAAGACTGGATAGAAACGCAACCTTCAGTCATTCCTATCTTGAGCTTATTTTCCCTTTTTCCTAAAACTAGATCCACATCCTTAACTATTTGCGAATAGTAATCTAATCTAGGTCTACCTCTACTCCTCTTAGCTCCTGTTTCTGGCTGTCATATGCCTCTGACCAGAGCATGCCTGAGAAGGAGTCCTACCAATCTATCCCGTCTATTTCTTGTTGACTTCCATAGAGTACTTTGTTCTCCTTTCTTTCTAATACCTCTTCATTTCTAACCTCTATCCACGGTATCCACCCTAAATGCCTAAAATAGTTACTTCTAATTTTTTGTGTCTTATCATTATATTCGCTATTTCTCTTCCCTAGCATACCAGTATTTTGTTTTACTTCTATTTATTTTCATACAATACTGTTTCGTCAATACCGCTTCCAGTTTATTTAAAGTTATCTCAAACTCCTCCTTGCTAGATGCTAATACTGCTATATCTATTTGCAAATCCAAGCATCCTAAACTTTTGCCCCTGTATATCTATCCCGATAGTTGCACTTTCTTTAATGATGGTGATCGTGTCTTCGATGTATAGATTAAAATCCCTGTCTGACTCCCGTCTTAATATTTACTTCTCTGCGTTGCTGCTCCAGCTCTACAAGTGCTTGTTGCTGTTTGTGCAAACTAAGTATCACTCTTCTATCTCTGTAAGTCATCTCTACATTTTTAAGTATATTTAACATCTTGTTCTCTTTAACATTGTCAAACGCTTTTTCTAAATATTCAAATCCTATGTTTCTTCTATCGTTTTCTCTATTGTTACCCGATAAGCGAGAATGGACTCCCGCGTTTCTCTATTTCTTCTAAACCCAAATTGATCTTCCCCTGAAAGTTCTTCCGCCCTTTTATCCATCCTCCTCTGTACAATTCTAGTTAAGGTTTTTAACGCACGGGAAGTTAAGCTAATTGTTCTAAATGCTTCGCATCTATCTATGCCTCTCTTTTTAGGTATGGTTAGTATCACGTTTAACTGGATATTGAAAAAATATATTTTATCTCAATTTTAATGTCTGAACATCGTATTAAACTAGCTCATCTGTTATGTACCTTTTAAAAAGTAAAATGGCCTTGAAAATAGGCGGTCATTTTTAATTTTTTGATTCCATGTGACCAATATAGGTTTCCTGGAATCCTGAAATACCTAAATCTTCTTAAATTGAATTATTCAAGTCGTCATCGTCAGTTCTTGGTAGCTCATTCTAAAACGATGTCGCGCTTTATCGGTTTTATTTTATTTGTGTCATTTTAGTACCTGAATTAGCGTTTGTCATTTATTTTCAAAAAAATTTGCATCTAAAGCAGATAATTAGCTAATGGCTTTGGAGTGTCCTGAATTAACTGTGCTTAAATTTTAATGAGTTTCGGCGACCAAGCGAAGAGAAATTTCTATGAAGTCTTGTTATAAAAACTATACAAATATCAGATCAAAGAGGCCGCCAGATTAAAGATAAACGTTTATCAGGTGCTAAGAATTAAAGCGAAACTGATAAAATCGATTTATAATGACACTAACAACGTGTAAGCAATAAAAGGGATTGTTTTGTGTAGATAAAGGTTGTAAACTGCGATAAACAGGTTTTCAAACTTTTAGCTAAACTTTCGGGTATCAGTTTGCAAAAAACTATGTGTAACCTAATCTTGTTTATTAACAACAGATACTTCATTTTAATTTTTAAAATTAAACAGAATGCTCATAAAGGAAAAATAAACCATTCCAAAGAAAATATAACATCACTTAAACTTTCGGTTTTGACTCATCGGTTTAAGCAATATTAGAACGTGACCAACATAATCCAAACATCGAGAAAAATTATTTCCTTTTAATGCATTGAAAACCCTACAAAAATTCTTTTAAAATTCTCATTGTTAATAATGATTATATATTGATTTCTACGATTCTGTGACCTTCGTAGTTAAGCAAAATTGTCGTTGATGCTGCTGTTACTTCTCGTAGATTAGTGGTAGAACGAAGGTGCTTAAAGCCAGGGTCTCGGGATCGTTTCCCGGCGAGAGCGTGATAGCAGCAACAATTTTTTCTCATTAATATGACGTTATCTTTAGTAGTAAGAATAAATAAAAAAATTAATTCACTTTAATGCACAACCCTAACATGTATATTTTTAGTGGTAGTTTTGTATACCGTATAATAAAGTATATTGCGTTTTTAAAATAAAAAACCCTTCACTACTATTAATTAAATCACAACAAAAATTGTAACCATAATTTATTCTCAACAATAAAATTCTCTGCTAAACTCTGTTGGGATCGTGTGGAGATTTTGGATTTGAGTTTTTCTTTTGCCGACAAGCATCAAATAATAGGTTCAAAAACCTTTTTTTAGATTTTTACCAATAGTTTCCATTTCATCCCCTCTCGTATTCATTTAATATGGAAATCAGAGTCAATTTTTTAGGTAATAAGGTTTTTATTTAGTCAAAAAGCAAACGAACGTTTCGCCTACAACGGTTAGATTTTTTTAAGGAAAGTTTAGAAACTAATTACTGTTAACAGAAAACCTATCTTAAAAAAACTTAATTATAACCGAAATGACTAATAATATTATTAATAATGAAATAATAAAAATATTATTACATTATGAATTGGCCCTTTTTTATTAATATCACCTTAACAATGACATTTATTAATTTTTAATGGCTTTCTATCGGCCTGATCCAAATTGTCTACAACTACGTCAAACTAACTTTTTTTAATTGAACATATTTGTTGTTGTTGCAGGTGGGTTTGTCTTTGCGCTTGGTGGGTTGCCAGAGCAGGGCTGTCATGGACACCAGAGAAATTGAGATCTATGGGCACGTTTTTACACGTTGTAGCTTGGGGATTACCCGCTGCACAAACCGTAGCTGCTCTTGTTCGAAGAGAAGTTGATGCCGATGAGTTAACAGGTTAGTACTAAAACAATTTCGACTTCTAGTTAGGTAGGTTCTTTTGAAAATTTAAATGTATGTGTATTACGACATCATCTACATTGTTATGAACTTAAAACTTAATAATGGTATTTGGTCTTCTATATAGGAAAGGCAGAATCCTTATATCAGTTGCGTATCTAATACCAAGTACAGTCAAAGTCTGTTATGACGACACCGAAGGGACTACTCATATTTGCTCGTAAAAACCGATAGTCGTAATAGCCGGTGACGTTGTTATACCTATTGTTGAATGTGTGATTAATATATTCATATATAAAATAAAACTATTTTATTTTATTTATTTTACATAAACGTATTATAAAAAGACGTTACGTACATATAATTATCATTTTTCTATATTAATAAAATCTGGAATTTTAGTCTGTTTGGAACACTTCTGAAGTGCATAGAGACTTTGTAGTTCACGTTTAATTTTAATTAATGTATCATCATAATTTCCCTGCATATGAAACTGTTCATTAGAATAAAAAACAATTTTTCGTAATACACTGACAGTATTGAGACCATCATTCAAAGTTGGCACTGTAAATTGTTCTTCAGTCTCTTCCTGTTCGTCATTTTCCTCTTGAACTTCTTGTACAATATCACCTTCCGTAGCTGGTGCACAAATTGCAATAGAGTTATCTGCATCAATAAACTCCTTAGCTTCAGTAAAAGATATATTGAAAATTACGATAGACCTTAAACTCGATATGCTTTTAAAATAATTTGTCGTGCATATCACGTTGAGGTTGGCTCTGCCGGGATTCGTTTTCAGCAAGTTATTTACGTAAGTGGACCTTGTTGGAGCATACGTAATCCTAAAATGTAGCATCGTGCTACAGATGGCGTTAACTGCGCCATTTGTAGTATTTTCGATACGTTTTTGTTTACTTTTGCGATCTTGATGGTCATTTACTGTACCAGATGTGGATACTGTTATCTATTCAAATGTTTACAATACAGCTGGTCGTTCTAACAGATATAATTTTCCGAAAATATCAGTTAAATGTAGTCGCTCAAAGAGATATGTCGTAATAAGCAATGTCGTAAAAACCAGTGTTTTTTATAGGGCGGTCTAACAGAATTAAGCCGGGACCTACGATTTTGGTCAATATAACCGGTATGTTGTTCTAAACGATGTCGTAGTAAACGGTTTTGACTGTATATGTTTGCGACATCCATACAAGACTCTCCTTTTCTTCGTACTGTTTAATCAATTTTTGAAGTATTTCAATGGGTTTAATGCTTTTTGCGTCCAAATTGCGAATAACATTATCATCACAGACTACTGCTAAGCCAAAACAAAACCTGAGATAAAGAAAAACACCTACAGTAGTGTAGTCATTAGTCGCCCGAAAAGTTTGCCCAATATCCATTTTTTTTAGGACTAGGTCATAAAGAAGCGAATTCATATGTTTATTTTGAGATATAACTACTCCACCATGTTATACAGCAACGAATTCTTACCCTACTTTATTAGATAATTGAGGAACGTAGAAACGGTAGGGAACTATCACAGGGTGAGTGAACACGGTAAGCCGCTTCACCACCCTACATCTTAGTAATTGATTCCGCTTTTTAAACGGTTGCTAATTGACTTAGTTTACAGTTTTAAATAATTAATTTAGATGCACCAACTTTGTACCAATGATCTAATTAAGAATTTACGGATACTGTGTAATACTACCCTCATGGTAGAATGCAAATTTGGGCCGATATACATGGGCAAAATGAACGATTAGGTCTATACATTTGCTGTCCACATTTTGCTAACGTTATCAATGCAGTTTCTATTGAAGATGTTAGCCGCAGTTGCAGGTCCAGTCGTACGGACGGCTGGGTGTCTTCTGAAGATTTCCCCTCTTCCACGAAAACATAAAAAAAAAAAAAAAGTTGCAGGTCAAGCGTATGGACCTAATTTTTCATTTCTACCACCACCTATCAGTCCAAATCTTACAATGGATTTCGACTGTGAAAGCCTATGGTCTCAAGAAATGAGAATCATTCATGGTATTCGGTATTATTTTAAAAAATACTACAAATGGCGTGGTGAGCGCCATCTGTAGTACGATGCTACATTTGAGGATTACGTATGCTCCAACAAGGTCCATTTAGGACCTTCAGCAAGTAGATATCCATATTTTTAAATGGACCTTGTTGGAGCATACTTAGTCCTCAAATGTAGCATCGTACTACAGATGGCGCTCACCACGCCATTTGTGGTATTTTCTAAAACGCGCTGTTAAGACAGCAGGTAATGGTTGGTCTGTGTTCTGTCGGAGCTGCCTGCGACGCGCTGATGAGATCCAAAAAGATCGAAATCGCGATCCGCGTCTGGCAGTATCGACAGAATACAGACCACTTCGAATTATTTTGTTAGTATTATTGTAGTTCTTTCATTTCAATAACTCGTTTGTCTCAAATATTTCTGCCGTCGAAATTGACTCTTAGGTGTGAACATAATAATCAACTCATTTCCTGATGGGCCGCTATAACTTATCACAGGTGTTTCAAATTGTATCACAACGTCGAAGGAACGTGGCATCCTCGCGATTTCCTTCTTGCGTCATCGGTCATCATTAACGTTCAGATTAACAACTGGAATTCATCCGTCGACACGAATATAAAGAATGAAGAAACGAGGCGTCTCGTCCTCAGCGCCATGACATTCTTTCGTCCTCTCGTAACGCAGTAGTAATGACTCCATCCGGACGAAGCAGTTGCGTTTGGGGATCCACTGTCCCACTTGTCCGAAGGATGCAAGGTTGCACATGGAGTCGACGAGCGAGTTCCGAACGTGCTTGAAACCGTTTTTTGTACCTACGGAATATTTACCACGTTTCTTTTACTAATTGTGAGTTGAGTAACTTTGAAGGAACGTGGAAGTCGCTTCAAACGTGAGACAAAATTTGAAATGAGGCCTGTGCATTTGGATCATGCTGAATTTATTAATTAATACACTATAGTGTAAAACATGGAAAATCTCTGAAACTCTATCTGCTTATCTTAAAAAAATATTCTTGCTGACGATCAACTCACGTAGAGACGCAGCCAATAGCATCTAGGCACCACTATATGAGCACCATTCATCGTGTCCTGAGAGTCTTCAAACCTTCTTCTCGGCTATAATGAGACTTTTTATTCTTCATATACGAAGGGGACGTTTTTAAGTTCCCGGAATGGGGGCTAAAAGTACTAATTTATTTTTCCTTTTCAATATTTTCACCTGCTACCCTTATACATTTTTCCGATCTCTCAATTAAGTTACGTATTTTGGTCATTTTTTTCTTCGTTTTTCGTTGACTGTTTCTCCTAGCCGCTTTAGAATTGAAGCATAGTATACTTATGGAGACATCTTTATTTTTATAATCGATCAACAGGATCCCTTCTGAGTCCCAAAAGATAGTAGCCATGATTTTCCCAGCCGACTGTGACATCTTAAACTTCTTGGGTGGTGGAGTGCCTTTTTTATGCCACTGCATAGTGTCCTGTTTGTACTCGGCTTAATGATGAACCCAAGTTTTGTGCCCACAGTAATAATTCGAATCAATACTTCATCTTTATCTTCCCTACAGAAGTCCAAAAAGAATTTTGAAAATTGTTGTATCTGATACTCCTACCATTTCTGCGAACTGTTTCTTCTTAAGCTGGGCATCTTCCAGTATTAATTTTTCGACTTTTTGAATGATTTCCGAAATGGTCAGCTCAATCGGCCGGCCTAACCGTGGGTTGTCTTCAAGTGAGTCCCTGCCTTGCCTAAAGAGGGCATGTCACTTGTAAACTATGGTTTTACCTGGGCAAGAGTCCCCGTAAACGGATGACATCTCTTCCAGTATGGTTTGAACTGGTTTTTCTTGCTTGGTAAGGAACTTCATAACAGCGCGGTACTCCACATTTCACAATTTGTTCCCGATTGACTTGTTTCGTCCACGATAGTTCAAAAACTACTGACCTAATTACGCTAAAACTTGGTATTTATGTGTACTAATAATGAGTTGCTTAATTCGTAAAGACTCGAGTAAGTACCCTCATAATTGACCCACCTACCCATTCCTGGAAATTAAAAGCGCACCCTCGTATCTATGGTTGACGTTGACTCCCTAGTCATGTCCAAACATCCACCTCCTGCCGATACTTCACCACTTAGCTAAGCAGGGGCTATTTTGTACAGTATCTTCGTGAAGTCAGATTACAGGTGCATTCTGTATTTATATGTATAATTGATAAAATAGTTGTTCTTGTAAGCAGAGTTCAGTGCAGATAATAATGTTCATTTATGACCGCCTGCAAAAAAAAAAAGAAATAACTCTACCGCGTGGAAGATTAAACCTCAACTCCAGAGTAGAGATTGTATTTACTTATTTATTTTAATAGATTTACCTGAATTGTTTTTACTTTTTTTATTCCTCCTTGACAGTTAAAGAAATCCTTTAAATGTAAAAGTTATTGACTGACGCTTATTTTTTTATACATGGGTTATATCCCTAATAATTTTGAACAACGTGTCAAGTTTTGTACTTGTTTATTTACGAGGGCGGTTCAATAAATTCCCCTGTTTGAAGACAGAGGACGTTCCTGACGGAAATTGGTGTTATCATCGTGTGCTGCCATCTATCAAACCACGCCAAAACGAATTTCAGACTGATTGATAGGTTAGTTTGGATTTGGCAGCCATTCGACTGAGATGTGTTTTGTTATTTTCGCTAAGATAGAACAAGAGCAGTATCGTTCGGTAATTCGCTTTTTGTTTTTGGATGGGAGAAAATGCGAGGAGATGAAAACAAAGATGGATACTGTTTATGCAGACATTTTGCCATCTACGATGACAGTTAGATATTGCTTCAACGAATTTAAACGTGGGCAAAGATCCGTTTTTGATGGGAGCGACCAGGAAGCCTGGCAAACGTTGTTACCGAGGAAATCATTTTACGGATTTTTTTGGGAAAAGGAATAACGATCACTGGACAATACTACAGTGAGTTATTGGACCGCTTCGACAAAAAATTGAGGGAGACACGGACGCATTTGCCGAAAAAGAAGGTGCGTTTTCAACACTTCATCTTGTTCCCTACTATGAAGAAATGACTAGCGAGAAAGAAATTTAGCTCAAACGAGAAAGTCATTGCCGAGACAGGGGGGATTTTGGAGAGTTCAACAAATCTTATTTTTTGGAGGGGTAAAAAAATGGCAAGGTTGTTGGGAGAAGTGTATCTTTCTAAAAGGGGACTATGTTGAAAAATAAAAAAACAAATTTTAAAAACAAAGGTGTCTAACACGGGTACTTATTGAACCGCCCTCGTATGTCTTGCTTTATTTCGAATTACCCTTAAAAGCATACAAATATCGCATTACAACGTCAGGTTAGTGTAATAGATTCTGCTTTACAAATTGCGACAACGTGTGTTCAGTATTCAGTTGTAGCGTAAAATGCTTGTAGTTACAAGATGAACACAAATTGCATTTAATTGAAAACGGTCTGTTTGGATGCGTATATATGTCATTAAGCGCGTCGTCAGTTAGTTTTTCCACTAGCAGAAGCTCATTCTTAAAGAGCGTTCTGCTTTCTTTGATTTTTGTCATGCCGTCTGCCTGTCTGTATTGCAGCACACGTACCGTTTCCAAACAGATGTGAACATACCAAATGAATTATTTATCTATCTTTAGGAGATCATTTACGGGTAGAGCTAGTTCAAAATCTCATGGACCTTCACATGTACGAGTGAACATACCAAATGAATTATTTATCTATCTTTAGGAGATCATTTACGGGTAGAGCTAGTTCAAAATCTCATGGACCTTCACATGTACGAGAGGCGGACCTTATTACATTCATATTGTACCTACATTGCAAAATCATTGATTCTGCTGCCGACCATGTGCAGTTGCTAACATTGTTTTTAAAAGGTGTAAATGTATGTAGATATCAACAGGGGGAGTTATGAGCTACCTAAGGTCAAGGTTCACGAGATTGCATTATTTCTACAAGATAAATGGAATTATGTGGAACTAAACTAAGTCATTAATTCTAAGACTGATTGGACAGGCACCTCCAGTCTTCCCTATCCTGAGCTAATCTTCGCATTTCTCTAAAACTAGAACTACCCACATCCTTAACTATTTGGAAACAGTAGTCTAATCTAGGTCCACGTCCATGTTTCGCAGCCGTACTGCAATCCAAACATACACCTTTAACAACCTTTTTCTAAATCAACCGTTCGCGTAACTCCTTTTTATTTTTATTTTATTGCTCTATCCTCTGATTTACTCTTTCCGTCCTAACTTATCTGACTTCCTAGATACCTAAAATTGGCCACTTCTTCTAACTTTTCGTTTCCCATCTTTATATTTGCTCTTTCCCTACATTTTCTTTCTTTACCAGAAATTTTGTTTTACTTTTGTTTATTTTCTGTTTTGACAATACCGCTTCCATTTTATTTAAAGCTATCTCTAACTCTTCCTTGCTAAATACTAATAGTGCTGTTCCACCTCCAAATCTAAGCATACTAATCTTTTGCCCCTGTATATCTATTCCTACAGTTGTGCTGTCTTTAATGATGTTGATCGCGTCTTCGATGTATAGATTAAAAAGTAGCGGTGACAGTGTGCATCCCTGTCTGACTCCATCCCTAATATTTACTTCTCTTCGTTGCAGTCCCAGTTCTATAACCATCTGTTGGTCTATTTACAAACTAAGTATCACTTTTCTATCTCTGTAACTCATCCCTACTTTTTTTAGCATACTAAACTAAATAATACACTAAAATTCAGTGTCTAACTTAAGAAGACATCTTATGTTTCTTCGAAAAATAGTTTAAATCCTCCATTTTGAAGCACAGCATACTTATAATGTATCAAATTAAATAAGTTCAATAAAAGCATTAAAAATATAATCTTTTTAAAAAACTTCTAACAGAACTCGTGGCTTTTACGGCTCTATCCGGTAGAGTAATCGTGGTTGGACGATAGTACTCCGGAGTTCTTTTTTCTGGGAAGTACTTATCGAAAATTATCCCTTGGCTGAGCAGTTAGACGCAGATATTCACAGAAATATTTGCAATGCGATATTGATACGCGACGTGGTTTTGGTAAATTTTTGTGATTTAATTGGAGGGCTGTGCTAGGAGCCATATCTACAGTATTTAGGATTCTTCAAAGATGTTGACACGCGTTTAAGTAATTAGCTGGATCAGTTTTTGTACTGTATAATTAATACAATCTGGACTCTAAACTACACTACACTAAACCTCGCAACTATCTTCTGTATTTAGTTCAACTATAGAAGGCAGAAGTTTAATGCTTTCAGATGAAATCACAATTCGACTTGAAAATGTCTTTGTTTATTGTTTTATTTTTTTTTACACATAATTCGCCATCCCTGGTCTTTTGCCCGTTCAATTCGTGGGCGTGTATGCCATGCCACTACATGTACACGTGGTTTTAGTTTTTAGATCATTCACAATGTACAATAAAATAATTCCAAGTGGTCTATATTCTGTCGAAACTGCCAGACGCGGATCGCGATTGCGACGCGCTGATGAGATCCAAAAAGATCGAAATCGCGATCCGCGTCTGGCAGTTTCGACAGAATACAGACAACTTCGAATTATTTTATACGATTATGGTAACGTGCCTATCACGTTGAGGTGAGCTACGCCGGGATTCGTTTCAGCAAGTAGATATCCATATTTTTAAGTGGACCTTGCTGGAGCATACGTAATCCTAAAATGTAGCATCGCACTACAGATGGCGCTCACCACGCCATTTGTCGTATTTTCTACAATGTACAATGTTTAATAATTTGTAAACAATTCGTTTTATATTAATTTTGGCCGATTTTAAGAAGATTTCGCAACAGAAGGTACCTAATGTAAATTTTTTTAGCAGTCTCATCAATGTAATAATACTTACAACTATAATTACGTATCTTAATAAAGCAAATAATTTAATAAACTTACTAGTTTGAGGTCAGACTTAATATGAAAATTGACGCTATAAAGGATAAGTATGAATTTAATTATTTCATTCAATTAGTGAGATAATTGCCATCGTGCAATACATTAATTAAGGTTTTGATCTGATTAATTGGTAAATAAGTAGAATAGTTAAAACTCAACCGACCTGAAGAAATAGAATTATACAGCGTGTTTTGAGAATATATGATGAATATACTATTCTTTGTATAGTATTATTTTTAAAATCGGAAGAAAAAGTAAAGAAAAAATAGGAAGTCAGATAAGTCAGAACGGAAGGAGTAGTAGGGATATAAAGCAAAGGGTAGCGTAGGGTGGAGTCGCTTTCAATAAAAAGAAATCACTTTTATACTCGCGAACGGTTAATTTAGAAATTTGAAAAAGATTGTTAAAAGTGTATATTTGGTGCGAGACGCTGCATGGGTGCAAAACATGAGCGGTGGGCGCGACGGAAATGAGAAGGCTAGAAGCGTTCGAAATGTAGTGTTACAGGTAAATGATGGGGACATTGTGGATAGAGAAGATTAGAAATGAAGAAGTATTCGAAAGAGTAGGAGAACAGAGAACTGTATGGAAGTCAATAAGAAATAGTCGAGATAGGTTAGTAGGACACCTTCTCAGGTATGAAGGTCTAGTCAGAAACAGGAGTTAAGAGAACTAGAAGTAGACCTAGATTAGATTAGTGTTTACAAATAGATAAGGATATGGGATATTCTAGTTTTAGGAAACTGCGAAGATTAGCTCAGGATTGGAAAAAATGGAGGTGTGTGTCCAAACAGTCTCAGGACTGACGATCTAATGATGATGACTTAATTTTGTTACTTCTTATTTCTTCTTCTTCTGACTTCTGACTTCCGACTTCCATTTGATGAAGTGTTAACGTAAGGTATCTACCACATTTTTTACGATAATTGTTTATAATGATAAGGACGTGCATGTATTTTATTTGAAACCGTTCGTCCACACCTGGTAAATTATATTGCACGGGTCTTCGGTTCTTCCATATCGAAGGCTCCGAGTTCGATGGAACTCGGACCGTGGTGTTAAGAAACATCATTTGCCTAACAAGATGTAACAAGACTGCCTCGTAAAATCGACGGTTCGAAGCACTGGACGTGAAACTAACAGACGTTGTAATATATCCTGCACACGTACACGAATACGTACAATACACATGCATATGTTTGTTGAACGGGTCCAGCCGTCCATTAAAATAATTATAACTTGAGTGTGGATTTTTTTTTTTAAAAACAACTCATTCAGATTTTGCACGTATTAAAAATAAAGAAAGCATTAAGGAAACACAATTTGATCGTAAATAACCTTACAACAATTTTAGATTATTGTAGATATATTCAGAATAAATAATTAAACACTACAAAGCATAGGTGTACCCCTATCATGATCAGCAGTATCTACTTGTTGCCGTTTTTGTGATACATCGCATATGAAAATACCTCTAAAAACTATTATTTCGATGGATTTCAATTTAATTGTTAATTTAAATCGACAAAAACATCTGAATCTCACATCAGAGTAGACGCAGATGCATAATATGTAACATACATATCTAGGTATAACATTGATAACGAGCAAAATATACGTGTCCTTCTGTTGACAACTGTATCTTCTTTCTCCTTCCGTTTTCTCTCTCTGTTCTTTCAAGTGGTGTTGTACAAGCAACATTGATTAAAAGTGCACGTTTCCCTCACCCTAACTTCCGCTAACGCATTTCTATAGCATTGGTATTGATTGGCCAATTCTTGGTTGCCCAATATTGAGACTAGATGTCAAAGTACCGAATCCTGGCACCTCAAGATTGGTCCAACATTGGTCTAGTATTGATATGCGTCTACTTGGCTGGCCGGTATTGGAACAAACTTGGCGAAACGTTAATGTACCGATAGGTGACACTTGAAGATTCAGTAGAAATTGGTCCAGTATTGATAAAAGTAGACTTGGTTGTCGGATACTGGACCAAACTTGGCGAAATATTTATGTACCAAACGGTGGCACTTGAAGATTGACTAGAAATTGGTCCAGTATTGATAAAAGTAGACTTGGTTGTCGGATACTGGACCAAACTTACTTGGCTGATATCCCATTTAGTTTAAAAGTTAAAAACCGGTAATGGACATCCAATATTTACACCTTTTTTTTCGATTTCGATTTCGATTTAAGTTCTTCCGTAGGAGCCCTCATCTTTCCTCTGTCTCATTAGTCGTTTTCTATTTATTTTACATAATGGTGGAGGAGCCGGGTGTTAGGATATTATAACGTGATATGCGTAAATAAGAAATACAATTTGTATGAAACTACCTATAATGATTCCATAACACCATAATTATATCCCTAATACATATGATGCTCTATTGTGTTTTTTTGGTGTCTTCATTCATATTAAATGTTGAGATCCCTACATTGAAATGCCACGTAAACGCGCCTTAATGATATATGTACAAAAGTGAATTTTAAGAAGTAATATCGAAAAATGTCAAACCATGTGTAGGAAAGTTATTTATTCGGCATTTATTTACTATTTGGGCTAACCAAATATTAATGACATATATGTAGAATGAAACCAAAGAGGCCCGTTCGAAGAGGGCTTCTAAGTTAAAGTCAGTGGTGAAGTGGCAGTCAGCGTGTAAGGATGTGTAAAGCGCCTTAAGGGCGGTTGGTTACTCTGGTGAGAGAGTAAGATGCCGTAAGGACAGTGGTTACTCTGGTGAGAGAGTAAGGTGCCGTAAGGGCAGTGTTAATATTTGATAATATTGCTGCAGCATAATGAGGATACCATGGATAGAGAAGGTTAGAAATGAAAAGGTATTAGAAAGAATAAGAGTACAGAGGACTGTATGGAAGTCAATAAGAAATAGACGAGATAGGGTGCTAGGACACTTTCTCATGCATGAAGGTCTAATCAAAGATATAGTAGAGGCAGAAAGAGGAGGTAAGAGAAGTAGAGATAGACCTAGATTAGGCTACTGTTCGCAAATAGTTAAAGATATGGAATGTTCTAGTTTTAGGGAAATGCGAAGATTAGCTCAGGATAAGAAAGAGTGGAGTATTCAGCCAGTCTTAGGACTGAGACCTTATGATGATGATGATGATGATGGCTGCAGCGGCAAAGCAGTTTATTACGAATTCAGTTTGAGGGGATTAAAAGGATATTTATGTAAATGTTAAGAGATGATAAGACATGCAGTAATAAAGACCTTAGTTTTAACGGAACCAGAGCTGAACGGTGATGATACTTCAGTCACCCTATATAATAGATGGCTCCTGCAGACTTTCCCCTTTCCAAAATTGAAATCGATTCCGAGAAGATCCGCAATTTGACTCAGTCGAAAACATTGATTACATTTGTACAGATAAAGATCATTCCAAAAGAAACGTTCCGAAAATTGGATTGGTGTGAGGCCAATACGTTGAAAGGTAACAAATAAGAATAAGTTGTACCTATTGAAATAAAATTGTAATTCCAGTAGTCCTGCCGTTTCCTGAGCACACCTTGTAGCCTTTGTAAGTTAACAGACATTATAACAAACAATTAAAAGGTTGTTCTGGAACGTATTACCATTTTTCGTTGAAGTAACGCCACATCAAGTCGTTATCAACCGATAGTGAGCGTGAGCGATTCTTTATGCGAAAGAGCTACCATTATGACGGGTTTTCTAATGGAAAGATGGAATCTTCACGGTCGCCGAACTGTCCGATTGAGAGCGCGAGTTTAATTTTCTCGTTTAATTGACAGAGGCAATTCATTCCTTTAACTTTCCAACACGCTGAAATGGTAATGGATTTATAGGCTGGTGGAAATCGTAATCAACGATCGCAATATATGTACATAACCAGACCGAGAGTTTGCGGAGTGAGCGAGTCAGAGAGGATCTCCGAATACACGCCTCGTTTATATCGTTAATAAGAAGTGCATGCTTCCTTTTTTTATCGAAGGAGTGGCAAGCAGTGGCGTACGTCTCGGTTGCGTGATTACAGAGGGGAGCAAGTTTCATACACATATATATTACACTCATATGCCGAATTGGCATCTTCTTCTAAATAAGTGGGTACTCAGTTTGCGATATGATCAAACTGAATTGAGCAATCTGGAGCTGCTCAAATTTCGAATATGAATATACTTCGCTGATTTTGCAATTTAGGAATGCTGAGACCTCGAGTGAAATTACAGAAATGCCACTTATCAAGGAAAGCAATGTTTACTTCTTAAAAACAGTTATAAGTCAAATGAAAATTTGACACTTGTCGGATGTGGCGGTATCCCGCCTGTCGTTCTTTTGGTTATTACCACTTCGAATGAAATGCACTGTATTTTCCTTAATTAATGTTTTTTATTTACACTATATTACACTTAATTTACTATTTACACTTACTAGCTAACACTATTTGCATTAATAAATTGTATAATCAATTTGGTTGTTGTACATATAAGAAATGTTGGTTTTTTATTATAAATTGGGTTTTTTGATTGATTTAGGCATCTTTTGGTGTAGGTAACTGACCTTACTGGTGTTGTCTTCTGTGAAATACCGAACCCCAATAAATTCGGTATTTCCGTCAATATCATAAAGTTATTGTTGGTAGCAACTACTTCGAATTTATCCGAAACTATAGACCTAATAAAATAAAATATTCAGAAAAACTACTTAAGAAATATGTACAGTAATATACAAAATAACACAACACCAAACAACAATCACCTCGTTTCCTTATTAGCAGCAATGTACCTCATTGAGCATGGTATTGATGAAATACTCTCCGCAGTTATAAATTTATTTTGAGGCAACTGTACGAAAACCACATTACACAAAAATGAAGATATTACAAACCTGAAACCCATTTATAGTGTATATTTTCTCCAAAACGCCATTAGCTGTCTCTGGTTTATAAAAACTATTTTCTTCAGATATGACCATAGTAATAATAAGTGTTTCTCAGAACGGCGCATTTTCTGTATTCGTCAGAATATTTTTTTGTATTCGGTTTCCTTTTTTGACTAACGTAATCCCGGCGCAAACTCTAGCTAACATCTTGGAAGAGGCATATTTTGGAGACTGCTAGCAGTGACTCCAGGAAAGATGCTTGTGGATTTTGTTAACCCTTCCGGTTTCAGGAGTTTATTCTTCATTGTGAAGAAATCTCATAATCTTTGAATTGTGACCTACATGCTTTATAGAACCAAACGCGAAGTTTCAGCTTATCCGGGTGTCATGTTTGGTAGGCGGCCGCTCTAGTGTAGTGTGGTTAGAAAAGGTTAGAAATGAGGATATACAGTAGAACCTCGATAAGATAAACACCAAAGGAAACGTAAAATAATTTGAGTTATTGAGGTTTTTACTTACTAAGGGTTTAAGTTTAAGCTTTAAAATTATGAATTTCCAGTAACATAGCAAATTCTTCAGATTTTCCCTTTAGTATAGGTCCATTAACACTAATGTTTTTATTTCTACACTTTTTAAACCATGTAAACAAGCATTTCTCTAAATTAGGAAATTCAGCATCTTTCACATGGAAGACTTTCTTCCGATTCAAACCACTTTTCACTGCTTACTGAGGTGCGATGCCCAAATTATTTGTTTAAGTTATAGAGGGTTTTTATTTTAAGTTTTTGGACTCCTAGGGGAAGGGAACACAACATTTTATGAATTTATAGAGGTTATTACGTTATTGGGGTTTAAGTTATCAAGGTTCTACTGTATTACAAAAAGTAGGAGTTCAGAGGATCGAAGCTATGGAAGCCAATAAGAAATTGGCGAAATACCTTGGGTGACATGGGCGGTTAATCAGAGATATATTAATAAGCGAAACAGGAGTTCAGAGGTTAGACCTAGATTAGATTACAGTCCTCAAATAGTTAGCGATTTAGGTTTAGGTCACTTATGATAGGAAGAACTGGGAGTGTGTGTCTAAACAGTCTTAAGTAGGATTCATTCTCGGTCACTCCCGTTTACATCCCACACATCCTCAATTTTTTTTTCGCCAACATAACCTCTTTATAATTCGAAATCTGCCCCTAAGGGTCGATTAAACCATATTGGGAATCACTGTTCTAAATCAGGGTTTAGTGTTCGGAAGGATACTGGTCGATTCCTTCGTCGCCTGCCTTTGTTCAATCTTTTGTATGGTTTTCTTGGATCGTATAGGCCAATGCTAGAACAGTAATATCTCATTTTTACATTGGACTAGCTCAACTAGTGCTGAATATCATACTATTTATTCATCCTAACTAAAACAAACAAAGTTCAAATTTTTATTGTGAAGTAAACGTGAAATACTAGACGTTACGTTAATTTTGTTTCGACCGACAGTTTTAAAATTTAGTTAGCGATATGGCATGCAGACGGTACATATTAAATGTATACTTCATTTACTTTCTCTAGCGATGTGCCCCTTCCAATGTCTTGGATGTGCGCTGGTAAAATCGTAGGTAGGGAGAAAAAAGCTCATTATACTCTCGACTCTTGTACATTAAACATACTTTTTCATACAGTACTTGCCAAAAGTTTTGTTCAATCATGAATCGTAGTGTGAGTCGAAAACAAGCGTTAAAGCCTTTAATATGTCTTCAAATATAAATAAAGATCTCGTTGATATTTTCAGTAGTAAATGGTACCAATAACAGCACATTTGAGCAATGCAATTGTAGTGGATAAAATAGTCAATTTTTCCGTGCAGTACTGTAGGGATTATACGCCCATCACCGGTTAAGAGTTTGGTCGAGAGTTGTCTCCTTCCTTTTCCGGCCTAGTGCTGTTCTTTTCTACTTTGCGCCGGTAAAACTGAAGGTCACATCGCTACAGAAAGTAAACGAAGTATATCTCCAATTAATTCATTACAGTCGTATTTTATGTATGTGACTTGCAGTAAATTTAATTTCCGTTTCATAATAGGCGTAAAATAGTTCGATTGATTTGCTTTAAAAGCTGTACGAAAGCGTTGTCGTTTTCGCGACCGTTTTATCAGCCCCGAAGAAAATTGGCGAAGCGATATTGGTAGCAACACAGTAAACAAATGACTTTCGTCTGGACTCAGTAATCTAATAACTAAACAATATCCCTTGTTCTTGTTGTTGCTCTTGTTTTTGTTTTTTTTTTCTTTTTTTTATTGTCATGGTTAATGTTCGTCGTGCATTTCTATGGGAGAGTGGTATTGTTTTAGTTGTTGTAACGATGTTGTCGTGATGGAATGTGCACTCGCTAGCCCCCGCATTCGCGTGTAAACAAATTTTACAATAACTGGCCGTCGCCAAAGCACCCACGAAGCTCGTTTATAAATGTATAAAAGCAGAAAGGTCGTAAAAGTTCGAGCCAACCAACTATACACCGTGCTGCTTTACGATTATGAGAATTCGGCGTAAGACATAAAATAGGAAAGAAGTAAAACGGACAGGAAAATTACAATAATAAGTAATTAATGACGTTCAAGATGATAAAAATTTGCACTAAGTAAAATAATCATGACGTATCTCAATGCTCAACATCTAATAATAATAGAAACCAAAATATGTACATAAGTATTCATGATTGAGGGAAAGAGCCCGGGGGTTACAAATATATATCCGCTAGGGTGATTCAAACTATTTTTTTTTATGTATTTTGTTCACTGTATAACCGTTTTAAGAAGAATCAACATTTTAGAAGAACTCTGGTCCAGTTGGACCTTTAATATTAATGTGAAATAATAAAGGAATACTTCGTTACTATTGTACTCTTGAAAATGACCTTTTAGAGGTCGAAACAATTGCCAAGGAATAAACAGTTTTGTTGAAACATCTTTTCCTTTCTTTTTCCTTTATTATTGAAAATGTTTCATCGAGAATACACCTTTGAAAGTTTAAATTAATGTGAAAATTCATTTTATTTTTTTCCCCATTATAAACCCTCAGGTTAATGAGGGAAAATTTGTTGCTGTTGTCATACCCTCGCCGGGAATCGAACCCGGGACCTCTCACTTTACAAACCAATCGTCTGACCACTAAGCTACGAGAGGTGACAACAGCCACACCTACAAACCGTACTTATTAGGTCACAGATCTGTCGAACCAATGTAATTATATTAATACTATACAGGGTGTTATTATAACTGGGACACCCTATATATGTATATGAAACACCTCAACATTTAATCGGGATAAATATCAAATACTAATGTGAAAATTCATTTAAATTTTTTCCCACTATAAACTACCTCAGGTTAATGAAGGTTCGATTCCCGGCGAGGGTGTAACAACAGCAACAATTTTTCCCTCATTAATCTGAGATAGCTTATAGTGGGAAAAAATTAAAATGAATTTTCACATTAGTATTTGATATTAACCCCTATTAAATATCTAGGTGTTTCATACTCATAATATTTATTTAGTTTACTACTATTATGTATTCAAAATTTAGGGATAATTTTATTATTACCAGTCTTAAGGTTGGTTGGACACGCACCTCTACTCTCCTATTCTGAGATAATCTTCGCATTTCCCTAAAACTAGAACATCTCACATCCTTAACTATTTGCGAACAATAATCTAGAAAAAAAATGCAGACAGAAGTGAAACGGTTCGAAAGGAAAGGGACATTTAAATAACGGATACAATTTATTCACAACTCTCGAATTTCCCAAATCAAACCATGAAAGATGCAAAAGAAATCAATTTATGTGTATTAGCGATGGACAACTGCACTCGGGCAGGTAAAGTACTACGTCTGTTCAAAATGCATCGTGAATTTTGTGTTTGTCCAAAAATTATTTATTTATTCATGAATATCTAGTTTGTTCCCTACAAAGTAAAGATATTATACACTTGTGCCAACGGTTTTGACGTGACAACGTCTTATAATTCGATTGAGCCGGCAGCACGCACGAAAAAACATGACTAATGCGGCGTTACCTCGCTCTGAGGCGTTCCATTTAAGGCTTGAAGTGCAAGCGAGAGCGCGGAACGAGCGACAAAGAGGCACAATCGGCCTCCGCGTTCGGCAGCGTTCGACATCTGTCTCTCTCCTACTTGAGTGAGCGATGCGTCCGCGTGGACAGCTGCTATACAATAATACATTTCCATTTACCTCCTTCTCTATATCCATACAAAATATCTATTAAACAAATAAAATTAAAATTTTCTTTTAACAAATGAAACCATTCCATCAGTATTTTCTTATGACGTTGTCACGTTCAACTATCGTCAGTAAACCGACTTTACAGACAACCGATTTTTTTCAATCCTCGAAGCACTTCAAAAGATCATTTTTTGTGATCTTGTTCAGCTCCTCCTTCAATGCCGTCTTATACCTTCTCAATCGCAGCGTAGCGTCTTTTCATGGACCTCTTTAGTTTCGGGAACAAGAGGGAGCAGTTCTGGGGATCACGCTGGCTGTGGCATTATTAGAGTGTTGCTTTTGACCAAAAATTCGCGCACAAGCAACGATGTGTGAGCAGGGGCGTTATCGTGGTGCAAAAGCCAATTTTTGTTCTTCCACAAATTCGGGTGTTTCTGGCGGATTGCTTTGCGCAAATTGCGCATAATTTACATATAATATTCCTTATTGACCATTCTACTCTGTGTCAAGAACTCATGATGCAACAATTCAGTATCTTAAAATTATGTCAAACTGTTTTGGAGAATTTGTAAAATGAATGTATGTGTATTAAAAATAATTTCACAAATAAAATATCTTTTATACAAATCTTTGCTTAATGCCAATAATGAATATATCCGTATGTTATGTGTAAATGTACCGATTTGTTATTAAATCTAATTTGATAAAATACCCCTTGAGCATAAATGTACCTACTCATATTGGGATTACGAGTATATATTTACAGGTGAAATTTATACCTATGTACTAGCCGAGTACAAATATTCTTTTGCCTGGAGTCTACCTGGGTGCAATTGTCCTACGTAATTTACACTAATAAAATTTGATTCTTATATTAATTACCAATCCCTAGTGTCCTATGTTCATTTGTGTGACCTCTTAAACAAATTTTGTGTGACTCAAACTTCCGTAAAAGGTAAAACTTCTGCTTCTGTAACGTTTGTTGAGAAATACGGACACTGACCTAGATTACGCGATATGTGATGTTGATGTATGCTGCATGACTTGTTTTTTGCAACAGATAGGCACCTATTAAACAAGTTATTTTTGGAATCACACCGTGTGGTCGTTTTACAAAATCCTGGCCTTTCCATTAAATGTGAACAGTAAAGTGTACCAAAATGTAACCAATTATCTATATTGGTAACAGTGACATCAGTCAATTTCTCAAAAAATTCATAATATGGGTAACTAATATGGCCTAGATTTTGTAACTTCTGTGTCTATTAGCTGATGCTTTTATTGTATATATGGAAGAAATGTTTAATTTTATTCCTTATTTTTTATAATGTTTTATTCTTAAAGTTAAAAGTATAGTTAATATCTATTCTTAGCCAACCATAAAGTTATTTTAATGCAGAAAGCGAAATTAGTGGATTAGAACCATCAGCAAATTTACTACTAAGGGTGTTAGAGATGAAGATGATGTGTATTCAAGAACTCATGATGCACCACGCCCTTGCAATCTATGAAAACTGTAAACAAAACCTTCACATTCGATCTAGCTTGACGCGCTTTTTTCGATCTTAGCTCGTGCGGCAGCTTCCATTGGGATGTGTTCAGATTTCCTAGAAAAAATAATTTAAAACTATGTAACTGCTACTTTTTGCAAAATATACATTTAGAAGGGCTGCGATTATACCTGCTAACTTTCTTTTTGGGACTTTATGGGTTATATGCAGGCATATCGAAACTTGAAAACAAGTGGCAATAAAAAAAGGTTCAAGGAGGAGGCAGGCAGTTTTTCGAAAAGAATTTCAGAAAGAGAAGTACTTTTGCTTCTTTCATGACGAGTAGGCGCTCTCGTATCGGGTTTGTAATTCAAGGAATATAATTTTGGGAAATCTGCACATAAACAAGGTTATGTGTAGGTTAAGGTTTTATACATTAAGTTTTTGTACATAGTGTTGTGTTTTGGAAAATACAAAGCTTTAACGCNAGAAAGAGAAGTACTTTTGCTTCTTTCATGACGAGTAGGCGCTCTCGTATCGGGTTTGTAATTCAAGGAATATAATTTTGGGAAATCTGCACATAAACAAGGTTATGTGTAGGTTAAGGTTTTATACATTAAGTTTTTGTACATAGTGTTGTGTTTTGGAAAATACAAAGCTTTAACGCAACAAGGGTCTTTAATTTGACAATACTAGTTCATTGGTTCATCCTGAGCTAACGAGATGATGTGTAGCGAATTACGCACAGGATGATTGAGCTTTGGTTTCCACGTCATAACCATAAACCCATGATTTGTCACCAGTTATATGATCCTCTGGAGCAAATTTGGGTTGTTGCGGACAGAGTCCAACGGCTCCTTAGCAATGTTAATGCGATGCCGTTGTTGGTCGAAATTGAGCAGTTTTGGTACGAATTTCGCGACAACCCGTCTCATGCCTAAATCATTTGTAAAAATCGAATGGCAGAAGCCAATCGATATGTTTAGGTCCTCAGCAACTTCTCTAACGGTGATTAGACGATTGACCAATACTATTTTCTTCATTTCATCAATGTTTTCTCTGTTGTTGACGTGCTCAGGCGTTCGGTACGCTCTCCGTTGTTCAAATCTTCTCGGCCCTCTGAAAATATATTGTACCACCAATAAACGTTGGTTCGGTCCGAAGAAGCTTTACCACATATCATAGTCAACATTCGGAATGCGTCCGAGCACTTGATTTTGTTGTTCACACAAAATTTGATACAGTTTCTTTGATCCATTTTTTGGAATAGGCAAAAATCGAAGACGAGCCAAAGTACGTGCAAGCAAAGCAGCTGTCAAAAATTAACTGAATATTCAACATACCTACATACAATTTAGACATCTTTTCGAAGTGAGTTAGTTTAATATGAAATATTATTCTGAAAATTCATTTTTGAGGTAGCGTGTAGTGGGTATAAAATTCAAAAATGGATTTTCCGAATAATATTTCATATTAAACTAACTCATTTCGAGAAGATGTCTCAATTGTATGTGTTTAATCATAGTATATTCAGTATATATAGTCACATTAGTACGACCGATCGTTAACCTTGTAGGTCGGTTGGTCGTGGTTGCTATTGTCACCTCTCGTAGTTTAGTGGTCAGAACATTGGCGCGTAAAGCCAAAGGTCCCGGGTTCGATTCACGACGGGGGTGTGACACAACAGCAAAACTTTTTCCCTCATTAATTTGAGGTAGCGTGTAGTGGGTATAAAATTCAAAAATGAATTTTCAGAATAATATTTCATAGCTGAACTTGTCGGCATAAATACATATGAGTATATAACGCCATAAAAAAATCGAAAATCGAACATACGTAACTCGCGGAAATTAAAAATTCGCGATACTTTTTAAACATACCTCGTATGTATTGCATTTGCGTTTGTATTTGTTTTGATTTGTGATTCCTCTGCAACTTTGTATGGTGCAAGCGTTTCGAAAGCATTCGTCTTTTCGAAATAAAGTTGAAGTTTTCTGGTGTTTGGTTATTAGTCAATGCATTTTATTTAAAAAAAATACAACTATAAGGTTATTCGGAGTCATTTCGTTTTTTTTTTTGTGGAAATGAAAGACAGTTTTCGTATAATAAACAAATACTTTATTAAATTATATATTGACCGTTCTGGTCCAACACCTTTTGCCATCTTTCTGGTAGTAGCATAATTCCACGCTCATAAAATTTTTGGTCTTTGCTGGCAAAAAACTGATCGAGGAGGTTTTTGACCTCCTCATTTGAGGTGAAGGTTTTACCGTCTAAAAAATTTTGGAGTGACCGGAACAAATAATAATCCGATGGTGCCAGGTCTGGAGAATATGGTGGGTGTAGCATTGTATCCCATTCAAGCTGTAAAAGCTTTTGGCGAGTGACCAAACTTGTGTGAGGTCTCGCGTTGTCTTGGTGAAACACTACACCTTTCCTGTTGATTAGTTCTGACCTTTTCTGTTGAAGTGCATCATTCAGTTTGTCCAGCTGATGACAGTAGACTTCCGAATTAATCGTTGTGTTATCCGGTAAAAGCTAAAAAAAAACGATTCCTTTAAAATCCCACCAAACAGACAGCATCACCTTTTTTTGGTGAATATCGGCTTTGGAAATGGTTTGAGCCGGTTCATCTTTTTTGCTCCATGACCTCTTGCGTTTGACGTTGTTGTATACAACCCATTTTTCGTCCCCAGTGATGATGCGCTTCAAAAACGGATCATTTTCGTGACGTTTGAGAAGCGAATCGCAGACGTCAATGCGGCGACACAGATTTCTCTCTGTGAGAACATGGGGAACCCATACATCGAGCTTCGAGGATAATCCCAGGCCTTTCAAGTGGTCATAAACTGTTGAATTTGATAAATTTAACCTCAATCCGATCTCACGTGTTGTTATTCGCCGGTTCACATCAACTAATGCCTTTATCGCGTCTTTATCAGCTTCAACCGGCCTTCCCGAACGTGGTGCATCTTCGACATCAAAATTGCCGGATCGAAATTTAGCGAACCAGTTCTGGCACTGGCGTACTGTCAACACACCTTCTCCATACACATCAGTCAATTTCTTTCTGGCTTGAACAGCATTTTTACCCTTTCTGTAGTAAAACAGTAAGATATGTCGAAAATGCTGCTTATCGCTCTCCATATTTAAAAGGGCACCAACCAAAAACTACTGCGTAGAATTAATTGGAATTTTTCACACACAAGCCTTGCTATATGAGCTCTCAAAGCATATAAAAATTATACGGCTTAAATGTGAAGTTGGGTGCAAAAGAATACAATTAAATCCTTTGTCGGGAAAAAACGAAATAACTTTCCGAACAACCCGATAAATTACGTTAGTATAAGCACTGTTTGGTTCTACAATAATTTTTACTGTGCAAGGACGAGTTTGGATGGCGAGCGCGGCTGCAGATTTTGAATCCCATCGGATCCAGACGATCGACCACTGGTCTACGAATGCATCCAGATTTCTATCTCGTGCCTATTGTTTCGCCAATACAGACAAAGCGAAGAGACGAAGATGGTCCGATTAGGTACCTAAAAGTGTACCATGCTGTGCGTCAGTCTGGGTTTTCGGTTGCACTCTGCTGGTTCAAGTCACGACCCTCTTTTAAAACAAACGACGAGCATGGCCAAGAAAGAGGCAGGAAAATTAACGAGCCGAAAATCGAGTTGGCGGCCGTCCTGTCACCACACGTGATATACAAAGGGTCTGAGTCCGCGGACCGCGAGATTACCAGCAAGCGCGCATCGGCACTGTCTTTTGAATTCACCGCCCCGAAAATATATTTTGGTAGTTGGTCAGACCTCGTTAGGGTGCTTCTAAATTGTTTTTTTTTTTTATTGTATAATGAAAACCACATGGCTTAGTTCATTATATCGTATAACAACATCTCGTTATATTAAGTATTTATTGCCGTATTCGTATAATAGCGAAGATTGTATCAATAGAGGGCGCCATACGTATGATCTATTTACATTTGAATTCCGTTTGAGGTAAAGTCGGTTAAGCAATTTATTATTAAAGAATCTGATTTATACTTTTCTACCTGCGCAATGTATTGCACATGGAAATTAAACCAACTTAAGTCAGAATTGAAAAGGAAATGCGTATCATGTAGTGACAGAAATGTAGACCTTGTAGAAAGGTTAGTAAAACCCCTCAATATGTGTAATTTTTGATGAAAATTTTGAATGGTTTTCTGTTACAAGTCACAGTAATAATACTGTAAATGTTACGATTTGATTAATTTTAGCCGTCTTATTGCTTTAGTCCACAATTTCTTGTATTTTGTATTATTTGGAAGAAATGGCATTCATTTTCTTTACATTCCTGCGGGAGAAAATGGTAAAAATCCTCTCCATTGGTGCTGAGTACATACACTTCAATGTCCTCTAGTGTAATCACACGTAATCTTATAGTGAAAATGACAACAACAACAGCAGTATTTTTCGTTCTTTCTTGAAAAATAAACAATCACCACAAACATTTTCGTTGATATAATCAGAATTCATAAACGATTTCCGATAAATCGTTTATCCTGAAATCTATTTTGTAGATAATTAATTTTTAAAAAATGTTTGTTAAATCTATGCTAATCATTTACAATCACCCAATTAACTACAAAAAAGGATTTTTTGTGTCACAGAAATTCACAATCGATTGTAATATGTGAAACTTTTTGACACTTTTAGAATTTATCATGGCTATTTTAAAGGTGCCCAGACCATTCCAGTGAAACTGACCCAACTAACAAAATACAGCCGATCTCGCTTATAACGAACATGAGGGGGGTAAAAAATTTGTTTGTTTTTGACAATTTTTTGTAATAAAATAGAAAAACTTTATAAAACGGCGTTTATTTCAGAGAAACACGAGAAAATGAAACTTATTTCTAAGGGGTCGTTCGTAAAATACGTCACTCACTGAAAATTGTTTTGTTTCAGGAAAAGTACATTAAAGTTGGTTCAGATAATTTAACTCATAAATCCACCGGAAGTAATAATTTTACGTTTAGTCTTGCGTATTCGATCTTGGTTTTAGTCTTGGTCTTGTTCGTTTGGCCTTGGTTTTAATTTTGGTTTTGCTAGTATAAGGACAGCCGTGGCTTTTGCTCCTGACTAGTTAAAATAAAATTATTGTATTACATTTAGATAAACCCAAAATCAAAATATTTTCGAAAAGGTGTGTCTTTATTACGACATAAATCCACAAATTCTGTATTTTGAACACCAGGGCCAACATCACTTGGACAATTATATTCCAGAAATTCTATTAACCCTTTGCACTCCGAACAATTTTTAATATGACGTATCAACAAATCCGACTCATTTTTCCTATGGCCTTACGGCTACTTCAGGCTATTTTTAATGGCGCGAGCGCGCAGCCGTAGAATATTAAAAATTGCTTTGTTATAAAAAANTTATATATCTATATTTAAAATAAAAACAATGTTTCTATTATATGTCGCTGCTGCGGCGACAACGGAGTAGAAGCTTATAATACAAAGTCGCCTCAGCGACGACAACGGAGTGCTAAGGGTTAATGTAACGATTCTTTATACATAGGCTATTAAAGAAGCAACTTCTTCAACTTTTCTTTGTCTTGTTTCAGGTACCTGTTACGTTGGGAACAAGGATCCTACAACTCTTCTCGCTCTCGTTTTAGTACCGCAGCTGCTTTATTTAACGGCTGGTGTAGCCCTGTTAATATTCGGCTGTATCCTTGTGATTCGCAAACCACGTCCCCTAGCTGCCGCGCCATTAACCGGTGCCACCCCAAGAAAAGACAGTGATCTTCTAGGAGCCCTGTGTTCACTCTACGTCCTCCCGACCGCGTGCGTATTCGCTTCAATTTGCTACGAGTACAATAATCATCTGGTTTGGTCAAAAGGGTTGGAGAAACCGCTTCTCTGGGTGTTTCTGTTGAAATACTTGATGAGTTTGTTCGTTGGGGTTAGCACGGTCTTCTGGATATGGGCTTCGAAAAGCATAACGGCCTGGAAGGGTGTGTTTAGGAGGATGGGTCCTAGGAAACAGTTGCCTGTCAAATGCCAGCAGGTGCAGGTTATGAGGTACGGTCCGAATCCTAGACCTGCTGTGCCTCCTCCTTCGGCTATCAGTACAGCTAGCAGCAGGCATTCTTCGAGACCGCATTCCCAAAGGAAACCCAGGGTACACCATTATAGGGTGGGGGGTGAGACTGTATTGTAGGAAAGGTTTTAAGGGAGTTTCGACTGATTCACTGCCACTTTCTTTTTTATCATCATTGTGTATATTAATATTACAGTTAATTAAGAGTAATTTACCATGATTTCCTACTTCTCTTGGGAGCTCCTGAACTTTGATTATTATCTATCTGGCCAATTACATGACCCACCTAATCATCTCATATTACAGTTCCTTATCATTGTTATACATACATATAATAATATAAGTTTGCTTCGTATCGAAGCCTGTTCGAAATACATAAATAACGATTTATATATATATATAAAATAAATAATAAGACTATCGACTAACGACGAGTACTACTACTAATAATAAGAGAAAACTGTATAAAGTGCCTTAAATTAATTCGTTTGCATACAATTTATGTACCTATATATTTCATAGGAGAGATGTAAATAGACTTTGCTATCAGTTGAGTTTACACATTTACAATAATTAATTTTACCAGCTCCACTTTTTGATATTGATTTTGAACGGCTTGGGAAAGTAATATCGATTTCCGTTTCAATTCTACTTGTGAGATAGCCATTATCACATTGCTTTCGTTGTTAGTATCTGAGAAAAAACAACAACGGCCTGTCAGAGTTGTTTCTCTCACATTGTTCTCAGTAATTCATAGCCAATTAAAATCAAGTACCTATTCTGATATAATTGACTGTTACCGTGGTAATGGTATGAATTTACCGGATGTTAAATGGAAATAGGCGATTTTACGTGGTATCGTCTTTAACAACTACCTATTTATCTATTGTGCCATCTTTAGCCGAACAAGCATTTTCTTTTTAGAATATCTTGTTTGCGTTCTGCCTCCTTTTTCTATGTCTTTATACCGAGTGTTTTTGCGAGAAACATAGTATACATTTTTATTTATCGATCTTAGAGTAAGTTAAGCTTGTGATATTGTCCTTGTACATTCGTCTCGTCTGTAAATAAATGTTTACACTGTAATTAATTTTTGAGTTTTCTTTTCTTGTTTAATAGGGTGGAAAGGAAAAAAAACCTGATACGTCTAGTTATTATGTGGAACATCTACAGTTTGGTCAGTAAGTTATCAAGCCTGCCTGTGGAGTGCTGATGAGAGCAAATAAGTCCGAAATCGCAATCCACGTCTGCCAGCTTCGATAAATTACTGATCACTTGTCCAAAAAAAAAAACATGATGAAGGTAAGTCGTTTTATTATTTTATAGAGAATTTTAAAAGAATAAATAAGCGAGGTATCATCTCTTACAATTGTCATACCCTCCAGAAATAGCGCTCATAACCTTCGTGCCCCCATGTAGGAGTGGACGATTGGCCCAAACCGGGACCAGTAATGAAAAATCAAGTATTGTATAGGGTTGTTCGGAAAGTCATTTCGTTTTTTCCCGACAGACGATTTAACTGTATTCTTTTGCACCCAAATTCACATTTAAGCCGTATAATTTTTATATGCTTTGAGAGCGCATATAGCAAGGCTTGTGTGTGAAAAATTCCAATTAATTCTACTCAGTAGTTTTTGGTTGGTGCCCTTTTAAATATGGAGAGCGATAAGCAGCATTTTCGACATCTCTTACGGTTTTACTACAGAAAGGGTAAAAATGCTGTTCAAGCCAGAAAGAAATTGACTGATGTGTATGGAGAAGGTGTGTTGACAGTACGCCAGTGCCAGAACTGGTTCGCTAAATTTCGATCCGGCAATTTTGATGTCGAAGATGCACCACGTTCGGGAAGGCCGGTTGAAGCTGATAAAGACGCGATAAAGGCATTAGTTGATGTGAACCGGCGAATAACAACACGTGAGATCGGATTGAGGTTAAATTTATCAAATTCAACAGTTTATGACCACTTGAAAGGCCTGGAATTATCCTCGAAGCTCGATGTATGGGTTCTCCATGTTCTCACAGAGAGAAATCTGTGTCGCCGCATTGACGTCTGCTATTCGCTTCTCAAACGTCACGAAAATGATCCGTTTTTGAAGCGCATCATCACTGGGGACGAAAAATGGGTTGTATACAACGAGATAGGTTGGTAGGACACGTTCTCAGGCATGAAGGTCTAGTCAGAGACATATTAGACACAGAAACGGGAGTAAGAGGGGTAGAGGTCGACTTAGATTAGATTACTTTTCGCGAATAGTTAAGGATGTGGGTTGTTCTAGTTTTAGGGAAATGCGAAGATTACCTCAAAATAGGAAAGAGTAGAGGTACGTGTCCAACCAGTCTGAGGACTGACGACCTTATGATGATGATGACTGGACCAAATGTTCGGCTAGTCTTCAAGTTTCGGTACATTAACATTTTGCCAAATTTGGTGCAGCACTTGACAGCGATGTACAGATTTGTCAGTACTGAATGAATGTTTGGTTAATCTTCAAGTAACAAGGTTCGATACATACATATCCAATTTTGGGCATCATAGTTTTGGCCAAGCAATGGACACTGTACCGAATTTGAACAAAAATAACTAAATGTCGAAATATTCATACCTATTGAGTAATATACATTCAGTACAAATGAATTTTATAAATTGTAACTATTATGTTCTTTATTTACAATCAACACACAGAATTACAAGAATATTTCATTAAAATAATTTTTGATAAAAGAAAATTTCTACTTTCGAGGAAGAAAACAGAACGTACAACTTCTTCAGCAGATGTTAGTGTCATAAAAATCAATAACTTTTGCAAAAAGTTAACATCGCAGAACGTTTCAAACATTAAAAGCAAGTTTAATAAACCTAGTTCATTATTGTCTACCCAGTCATAGACCAAGCTTCCTAATCAGGCTTAGGCCGAAATGACATACTATGCTTGGTCAAATATTAAACAATCCTAGGTCGATCTTGGACCAGGTTTGGTCCTGTCGTGACTTCCTACATGGACTCCAACTATACCACTCACATTAAAAAGGCATTTTCAATTTCATTTTTTGATATTGTCGTTTTGGGTGCCAAACTATCAAATGAAAATTAAACAGCTGTTTTTTAAAAAACGTAAAATAGTGAGTCTAAAGGATTAGGATAGTAAAGACTTAATATCCACCTAATTGTATTTTTGATAATATTTACTGGGAGTACAATAATTAAGCGTTGGGAAAATTGTAAATAATGATGCGAGCCAACACTAATACCGGTTAAAATTAACTGTTATTATCTTATTCTTTTAGGGACTCCTTTTTGATTTTTATGATTTGATTTTTAATGTCCAAACGAAGATTACTACCTAGCCAATGCAATAATGGATATGTTTTGAACATAGTTGAAGTGGGTTTGTTTCATCAGTAGGTATTGTTGTTATATGCAATTAATAATGTGAAATTGTTTATTGGTTTTCACTAGTACAAATCCCACCATAAGAGACAAAATGTTGTACATCAATTAATTTTTTATTTTCGTGAACTCTGATACATAAATGGGTATCATCATCATCATCATCATAAGGTCGTCAGTCCTAAGACTGGTCGGACACGTACCTCCACTCTTTCCTATCCTGAGCATTTCCCTAAAACTAGAACAACCCACATCCTTAATTATTTGTGAACAGTAATCTAACCTAGGTCTACGTCTACCCCTCTTAATTCCTGTTTCTGCTTCTAATATGTCTTTGACTAGACCTTCATGCCTGAGAAGGTGTCCTACCAACCTATGTCGCCTATTTTTTATTGACTTCCATAGAGTCCTCTGTTCTATTATTTCTAATACCTCTTCATTTCGTCTATATGTAAATGGGTATCATGTAGTTTATTTTCAGTTTAACACAACTCAATAAATCTTGGAGAAATCGTTGTCCTTTTTTTGTTTGACCGAACATCTGTAAATATTGAAATACCTATGTCTATGTAAGAGGTCATCAAGGTTATTAGTCAGTCTCATAATCGGTATTAGATCGAATCACTGTCGGAAACAGAACAGCAGTCATTAAATCAGACAACTGAACATTATTAGTGCTTGATGAGGTGAATTCATATTGTAAATTTATTAGTTAACAAACAATTAAGTAATACTCATTAAATAAACTGATATATTAAAATAGGTGTTCGAAATCTACAAATTGGTACTAATAGTTAGAGTTATCGATAGGCAAGTTTGTTTTGTAATTAGTGGTGGATATTTTCCGATAGTGTCTGTACGTTTTCCGGCTCCGAATTTTCCACACTGCGCATCGTCATTTGTCGTTTCGTTTTTATCGACTTACGTTATTGTCAAAGCATGCGTGATTAGGAAATTGCATGCTAGCAAACGTTTATATGCTTCTTTCCGTTTGTTATTCGACGCGGTCTGTTTTTAAATCGGCGTTAATTTGCAACTGCCCATTTCGTTTGACCATCATGTTGTTCTCTAAAACAACTTAATGTTGTTAATTATGTATATAGACCACGTCCCATAAGAATCTACTGGTCACTCTTTAACGAGACAATGCAGCAAAATGAAAGCATCCGACAACATCCAGAACAACAATTTGATATTGGCGACAACCCGTAGCTGGGTAAGACAATACATTAATTAAAATATGTACCTAATTTAAATCAGTGTACGTAATTGTCATTACACAGGTCTGCATGGGTTAAATTTTATTGACATTCTTTACTGTTTAAAAATATTTGGAGGTATTTGCTAAAGGTGAAAGGTGAAATTGAAGTAGTAAAGAATTTATCATATGAAGTTTTCTAAATATAGCGTTGGGTTTTAATTGACATGGTATTGAAGGATACGGAAATACTTAACTATTCAATNAAAATGATTGTGGATGATCGTCGAAAAAGTGAAAAAAATGATTGTGGATGATCGTCGAAAAAGTGAAAAAAATGATTGTGGATGATCGTCGAAAAAGTGAAAAAAATGATTGTGGATGATCGTCGAAAAAGTGAAAAAAATGATTGTGGATGATCGTCGAAAAAGTGAAAAAAATGATTGTGGATGATCGTCGAAAAAGTGAAAAAAATGATTGTGGATGATCGTCGAAAAAGTGAAAAAAATGATTGTGGATGATCGTCGAAAAAGTGAAAAAAATGATTGTGGATGATCGTCGAAAAAGTGAAAAAAATGATTGTGGATGATCGTCGAAAAAGTGAAAAAAATGATTGTGGATGATCGTCGAAAAAGTGAAAAAAATGATTGTGGATGATCGTCGAAAAAGTGAAAAAAATGATTGTGGATGATCGTCGAAAAAGTGAAAAAAATGATTGTGGATGATCGTCGAAAAAGTGAAAAAAATGATTGTGGATGATCGTCGAAAAAGTGAAAAAAATGATTGTGGATGATCGTCGAAAAAGTGAAAAAAATGATTGTGGATGATCGTCGAAAAAGTGAAAAAAATGATTGTGGATGATCGTCGAAAAAGTGAAAAAAATGATTGTGGATGATCGTCGAAAAAGTGAAAAAAATGATTGTGGATGATCGTCGAAAAAGTGAAAAAAATGATTGTGGATGATCGTCGAAAAAGTGAAAAAAATGATTGTGGATGATCGTCGAAAAAGTGAAAAAAATGATTGTGGATGATCGTCGAAAAAGTGAAAAAAATGATTGTGGATGATCGTCGAAAAAGTGAAAAAAATGATTGTGGATGATCGTCGAAAAAGTGAAAAAAATGATTGTGGATGATCGTCGAAAAAGTGAAAAAAATGATTGTGGATGATCGTCGAAAAAGTGAAAAAAATGATTGTGGATGATCGTCGAAAAAGTGAAAAAAATGATTGTGGATGATCGTCGAAAAAGTGAAAAAAATGATTGTGGATGATCGTCGAAAAAGTGAAAAAAATGATTGTGGATGATCGTCGAAAAAGTGAAAAAAATGATTGTGGATGATCGTCGAAAAAGTGAAAAAAATGATTGTGGATGATCGTCGAAAAAGTGAAAAAAATGATTGTGGATGATCGTCGAAAAAGTGAAAAAAATGATTGTGGATGATCGTCGAAAAAGTGAAAAAAATGATTGTGGATGATCGTCGAAAAAGTGAAAAAAATGATTGTGGATGATCGTCGAAAAAGTGAAAAAAATGATTGTGGATGATCGTCGAAAAAGTGAAAAAAATGATTGTGGATGATCGTCGAAAAAGTGAAAAAAAAGATTGTGGATGATCGTCGAAAAAGTGAAAAAAATGATTGTATGAGATCGTCGAGTCACTTTGCAGTCAACTGCTGAGCAAGTCGCAATATCATACGGTTCATGTTAAGAAATTTTTACAGATGTTTTGGCCATGAAATGCAGCGTATCAGCAGGATTTGTTCTGAAATTGCTGAATTTCAAACAAAAGCAATGTTGTGCAGATATTGCTCTAGACTTTCTTCATGAAATAAATAATTATCTTGGATTGCTCGAACGTTTTATAGCAGATGACGAGTCATGGGCGTATGGGTATGACTCGAAACCAAAAGGCATTCTTCACAATGGAAGTGACCTGAAGTGACAAGACTAAAAAAATTGTACAATTTCGATCAAACTTCATGGTTTTGCTAACTGTTTTTGAAATTCAACGGTGTAGTACATTATAAATTCTTACCTAAAAGGTCAAACGGTCAATAAAGAGTATTAGTTATACGTCGTTTGCGTGAAGTAATTCGTCAGGAACTGCCAATTTTGTGGGAAAAGCAGTCGTGGCGATTGCACTACGATGAAGCACTTGTTCATGCCTCAATACCTGTTTGTGTGCTTTTGGGTCAAACACAACATAATAATGATGCCGCAACCCCCTATCTGTGTCTTCTTTCTATTGAAGAACGTTAAAAAACGACGTTTTGATAAAATGATTGATGATAAAAGCAGGATCAGTAAAGCAGCTGAATGCCATATTGAAAATTGAAATTTAGGAGTATTGACACAATTCATTATATCTGAAAGGGATTACTTTGAAGGGGTCAAATTTCATATTGATTAATAAATAAATATTTTTTGAGAAAAAATGATAATTCCGGAAACTTTTTGATCACACTTATGTACACTNTGAAACATTCTCCACTCCTTTCGTGTCATTTACATTTTTCTTGCGAATTATTCAGTATATAATTATGGAACATGTATCTATCTATGCCCGGCAGAAATGATTTCTTTCTGTTTTCAATATTATTTTGGATATAAAGATTTGTTTTCAGTGAGTTCGTAAAATTGAAATTTAGGAGTATTGACACAATTCATTATATCTGAAAGGGATTACTTTGAAGGGGTCAAATTTCATATTGATTAATAAATAAATATTTTTTGAGAAAAAATGATAATTCCGGAAACTTTTTGATCACACTTATGTACACTTCTTTACGGTATTTCATGAGACTCTCTATTCATAATTTCTTTCCTCTACAACAGCAATTTTGAAAAAATTCACTCATTGATAAACTACTGTTACGAAGTACATGAAAAAATTTCGACATGGTCTGACCGAGAATGATATATAGCACCCCAAATTCTAAATCAAAATTATAATCTATACTATACTTAGTATTCATTTTATATACGAGGGTGGATTGATAAGTTTCCGGCCTGACCAAGAAAAACAAGGTTTTTAAAAATTTTTTTTTTTTATTTCTCAACATAATCTCCTCCAAGGCTGATACATTTCTCATAGCGGTGTTCCAGTCTATTAATGCCATCTCTATAGACTGATTCGTCAAGCTCCTCAAAATAACCATTTACAGCTTCGATTACTTCTTCATTGTCCGCAAATCTCTTACCGCCA